>NC_089791.1:55087882-55117882 GCF_040412425.1 Macrobrachium rosenbergii | reverse complement strand
TATTCTAGAAATAAGACTCCTCTGCTCTTATTCAGGTGGATTTTTACGAAAGGTAGCCATAGGCCTTGATGTGAAACTAAGAGAGCTGAAGTCTTTGTTTACAGTGACATCCCGAGTGTAATATAAGTTCTTCATTGGAGGGGTGGGTAGAGCTCTCGGCTAGCACACTGTTGGCCCAGCGTTCGATCCGAGCGGCCAATGAAGAATTAGAGGAATTTATTTCTGGTGATAGAAATTCATATCTGGTCATAATGTGGTTCGGATTCCACAATAAGCTGTAGGTCCCGTTGCTAGGCAACCAGTTGGTTCTTAGCCACGTAAAAAATCTAATCCTTCGGGCCAGCCCTAGGAGAGCTGTTACTCAGCTCAGTGGTCTGGTTAAACTAAGGTATACTTAACCGACTGTAATATAGCAGACTGCATTTCTTCCTTCCATTTCGGAGGAGTTTTTCTGGGTCGAGATTTAACAACGGGTTCGACGAAAAATAAATAAAATAAAACAATTGCTTTTTACAAACCCCCTTTCATTTTCTCAAGATTTTTCTCTCTATTCCTCTAGTAACCTACAATAAAGCATGTTAAATTGGTAGTTGTTTCGTTAAAGTAGTTGTTCTTTTTAACGTTTATCAACACCATTAGTTCGTCAAGATACGAAGCTTCAATTGCTCTAATAATGGAGATGTAACATTTATATCACTGATTAAACGGAATTTTATGTTTTTTAATAAATACATTTTGTACTTACCATTATCACCAGCCTGATAATCTCATGATGCTCTTAAAGTTCAGTTCTTATCAATTTCGCCTTCACTGTTTTGTGCGCTCAGACCTATCATCACAACGCAATTACGTCATGCTTTTTGTTACTTAACAGCAGTTGAAACATGACTTTGCGATGGGACGTTTGATTCATCTCCTTTAGGAAGAAATTGTGTAACACTTGCATCATTGATAAAGTTTTAATTAATTATGTTTTTTTCCTAACACTTTATCATTTTGGCCAAAGTTTTAATTAATTAAAGTTTCAAGTTTTTTAACACTTGTATCATTGAGAAAGTTTTAATTATGTTTTTTTTAACACTTGTATCACTGACAAAGTTTTAATTAATTATGTTTTTTGTAACACTTGTATCGTTGATAAAGTTCTAATTAATTATGTTTTTTTGTAACACTTGTATCATTAACAAAGTTTTAATTAATTATGTTTTTTGTATCACTTGCATCATTGACAAAGTTTTAATTAATTATGTTTTCTGTAACAATTGTGTCATTGAGAAAGTTTTAATTAATTGTTTTTTCTTAATAAATAAATTATGATGCTTATTGATACAATTTTTATCAATTATGGCTTTTGTTCACCAAACTAACATCGTGTCATGTTCTTTATAAAGTTTTCCTTTATTTTTGTAACACTTGAAGACATTTTGTTTTTTGGACATATCTTAACAAAGTTTTAATTAATTGTTTTTGCCCATCGACATTTTGCCCGTCGACATTTTGTTTTTTCTTAATAAATAAATTATATGTCGACATTTTTATCAATTATGGCCGTCGACATTTTGCCCGTCGACATTTTGCCCATCGACATTTTGCCCATCGACCCCGTCGACATTTTGCCCATCGACATTTTGCCCGTCGACATTTTGCCCATCGACATTTTGCCCATCGACATTTTGCCCGTCGACATTTTGCCCGTCGACATTTTGCCCGTCGACATTTTGCCCATCGACATTTTGCGACATTTTGCCCATCGACATTTTGCCCGTCGACATTTTGCCCATCGACATTTTGCCCTTCGACATTTTGTCTGCACACCAACGATACCAGATGAACATATGGTCAGGTAAATAGCAGAGTAATGATCTGAGTTTCTACGAAATGTTACTCCCTGATCGTGCACGTCAAGTGGTGCATTGTAGGCAATACGAAAAGGTGTTTGCAAAGTTCTTGTGGCCCCATAGCAGCTTCTACTTTTTAGCCTTTTACCTTCCTACATTACGTCTTCCTTTCAGTGTTGCTGTCCAGCCCAGGATCCAAAGAAGTTCTTCTCCGGATCGTGGTCCAGCCTCTCGTAACTGTTACTTATTAGTGCAGCTGTGAGGTTTTCTCCCGGTTCCACCTCTGAATCCTTGTACTTCATTCTTTATATTTCTGTTCAGCCACTCCAAATCACTCTTTTCACGGTCTTAAGAGCTAAATGGCTGAAAGTACCCAGTGCTTGGCTTGGTAGCCCAGGTTTCTTTTTAAAAAAATCTAAAAAATTAAACGTCAATGATTCATAACTACTTAAAAATATTTTATCAATGATGCCTTTTATAATTTGATCTTTGTTATCACAGTAAGGGTAATGGGCATAGAAGTCTCCTAATATTAAAAATGGAGTGGGACTTTGATATATCCTCTTGGCTGAAGTACAGATCCCGAGGAAGGTCTATAAAACAAATGATTTATTTTTCTAAAAATAAACAAAATGCCACAGCGTGTAATATTGCCTTCAAAGGCAGTAGTAAATGCTACATAGTCGTATTAGCTATGACAGCAGAACTGGTATTAGCATGCCCACTTACTGGAGAAGGAGCTCCATACATCTTATAATTTAAACCAGAACTACAAACTTCATCGCCTAAATTGATTTCTTCAAGACAAATGATATCTGGGTTGCAGTGACTAAGGACACCTTCATACTCTCAGCTCGAACTCTTAAACCTCTACAGTTCCCATCTTGTTTAGAACTCTGTTTATGATGAAGCTTTCCTTGTCCTTTTATTTTTGGTCAGAGAATCTTTTTCCTATGTCACTCAAAAGAGACTTGAGGCAGTGCATGAGTGTTGTAATTCTAGTTTCATTTGTTTTATTTCTTTTCTTTATTACTGGGTTTCACACTCACTTGCATTTGGGCCTGCAGGCTTCACAAGCGAAGTACAAAAGTACTACCTTTACAGTCATCTAACAGAATGGATCTTTTCTTCAAAGTTTCTACCACACCCAAAAGAGAGAATTTAAATTCATAATCGCAGTGTACTGAGTTCTGGTAAGTTTTGTCTCGTGGGTTTCCTCTAGTTAGTTTATATGGTTTGGCTGGGATAACACACTGTTTCCATGTTAATGTCACCGCTTTCTGTGGGCGCTGCTGTCTGATCCTAAATCTGTTAGCCTGTATATACAGTATTTCTTCTGGGTGACTAGTCTCAACTGAGGCTTCTCCAGTAACCTTGTCCAACATTACACTATTTCTCTTTTCTTCTTGTAATTTTACATTTTGGGGCATTAGAAGGACTTCTACAGATCTTTACTGTTTCTGTGCAGTAGTAGATGAGCTGGTGATTTACAGGATCTTTCTTATCTTTATCGTTAAAGACTCTATTCAATATCAACATAATGTGTTTAATATTCTCAAAGCTGGTGTGTCTAGCGTGTGTTTTTTCTGTTACCTCCTGTTGAAACCTTTTCATTCACTGAACATACCCTGGAGTTTGGTAGACGATACCCAGACAGTGATAGCTGCATTTTGGTGTTCTGCATACGGTATCCTCGTCATTCTTTAAACATTCAGGGGACAATCTAGCATTTGAACAGACTGATTTTTCCATTACAATAATCAAAACAATTGCAGACAATGTTTTGGTTGGATCTGTACTTTCACCTATATTTTCAAACAGGTTCAAAATGTTTTAGTGTAGTGCTGTCTGTACAATAAATGCCAAAAAGATGACACTCTTGGCACCTTTAACCTTTCTAACTTCTTATTGTAACAAGGCATAGTGTTTTTCTCAATGATTTATTAACAAGGCATAGTGTCTTTAATAATGATTTATGCCATTTCTATGGTTACTTTCAACGGTTTAGAATAAGCAAATGCCTTAAAACTGCCAGCATTTTGCAAGGGTGCACTTATTTTTTCTAACATAAAAGTGTTCTTCTCATTCTGATACATGTCGACCTTACAGAAAAAGGTGAATCTTCAAGCAACAAGAATTTGATTAATGAGCATCACATAAAATCAATCCTTTAAAAGAGCTCACTTTGGAATACAACAGAAAAACGTGGTGAAAAGGACCAACAAGTGACTAGTGACTACATAAACATGCAAAGCCCATAATGTGTTCTATTAATTAAACACAATTCTTCCTTACTTCGGACAGAACCCGGAACGAACACAGAAAAGTAAGACAATTACATTCATAGGAATAACAGCATAACTACGTTATTAACCTTCTCTTTTAAAGTGAAAACCCATTGTAGATGTGGCATAGGGAAAATAACATCGTCTCGTTTCCTGGTACAAAACAATACAGCAGCAACAATTACAAGGCATTATCTGTGGAAATGGGAACAAAGAAATAGAATCTATATTGCCACTTTCAGCCTTTCCCACTCTTCCTCAAATGAAACTTGGTTCGTCTCTCTCTCTCTCTCTCTCTCTCTCTCTCTCTCTCTCTCTCTCTCTCTCTCTCTCTCTCTCTCTCTCTCTCTCTGATTATATATATATATATATATATATATATATATATATATATATATATATATATATATATATATATATATATATATATAAAGTTTTATTACCCATAATCACCAATACAGAATATGCGGAAGTATTCCTAGAAGAAAAAGGAGGGGTAAAACGAAAAAAGAGAGGTAATAGAAGGTCACAGTTCATCCCAGCAGTTTTGCCCTTCGTCAAACTTCTTCAAAGGAACTTTACTGTGTAGTTTATGAAAAATATGCTTTGGACGTACGCATACATATTTGACAAGATGATAATCACAAAATACAAACGAGAAAATATGGTAAATATGCTATTATATGCGTATGCTATTATATAACATTAAGTTCACTGTTTGTCAAACAGATGGTGTAACACTCTAATAACGTTATGTAGAATGTGTAAACACTCAGGTCAGTATATTTCATATGTACAGATTTTTCATTACATGGAGAAAGTGCTGGTCGTATAAAAAAAAAAAACGAAGCTAGTGTTAAAGTTATTCTTTACACTACATTGAATGCAAGCAGTGTCTATTAGATTTCTCCCGATAATATTACTGTTTCTGAATGTAATTTATGATACTAATAATTGAGTCAGACGAAAACATGCTTCACAGTGATTCTTAACCGCACAGCTTTTCTGATCAACAGCAATCCTATACTTACGCTGTGCTGTCCGTTTTTTTTTATTTTTTTATTTATGCACAGCGCCCTATATAATCCCATACGGAATCTTGTGTAGTGCCCCGTTGTCGTACGTGCGACTGTTTCTTATAAAAGTTCTACCTATTTTACTAGGATAAAAAAATGCAACTGTAACACGAGTAATTTAAAATTATGTGAATGGATAACATGCTTAAAGGCTGGTATGCAAGGTAAACATATAATGCAATTAAAGATCGCAACGTCACTAACGGAGTAATAAGATTTGTGACAAGCGGGAAACGATCATCAAAGTAATGACAAGTAAAACTATACTTGAGACCCAAACCACGTATTCAGTCATCATGACTATATCCTTCATCTCTTTGCCAATGATTTCTGGTACTCATCCTTCAGCGTAAAGTGTCATTCAACAAAGCAGCAAGTGTTTGCAACCCTGAACTCGGTGTCCAAATCCATACTCATCATATTCACGGCATAGCATAAAAATAATAATAATAATAATAATAATAATAATAATAATAATAATAATAATAATAATAATAATAATAATAATAATAATAGCCCTACGCTCTTCTCAACGGAAATTGTGACCAGCCATCGACTTCTTAACTCAATGGTTTGGTTAACAAGGGTAAAATAAATGTTAATGAAATGGAGTTCCCGACCGTGGGGTCGAACTGTGCACTCTGCTGGGCAAGGCAAGGTATTCAAATAACAAACACATAAATAAACACACACACACACACACACACACACATGCAATAAAGCCGTGCGAAAAATTGAAAAAATAAAAATCAGAGCCTTTGTAGCACCCCATACGGCTGTTCCATTGAAGCACTACGGCTTCTTTAAAGGGGAGTGATACACGAAAAAAAATGAATGGACAACTCTTTTCAATGCGTGGATGGATATGGGAGATCAAACTGAGGTGCGAATATTAAATGGGTGATTGAATAAAGATTTGGGAAACGTACAAGGGGTATGTTTTTGGGCCTCCGGACCCCCTCTTTTTTACTACTGCTAATATTAAAATTACTATTTATATTATTGCTGTTGTTACTGCTATTACTATTTATGTCATCAAATTATTTGTTGTGATACCCGGCGTCAATGAACCTGAAAATTAATTAACGTCAAATAACGACAAAAAATAATATATATGTACTTTAATATAACTGTCACTGTTTTAGTTTTATACTTACTTTCATAATCATTATTTTCTGTCTTCCTCTAAAATCAAAGCCTAAGCAAATAATGATTATGGTTTCTTTCGTATATAATTATTTTGCCCATAAGCACTTCAATAGTGATGTGGATTGTTTCGTTATGAGACTCGCCCTTTTCGAGCACGTACTGCATCACTACGCACCACTCCTCAGATAATTTGATTCTAAAGGGATCAAAGGATTTATCCAATAAACCTACCTCCTTGGAGCACAACAGATAACCCATGATTCCTGTTTTCTATCACTTGTTATTCTCGTCTGCATTTCCATACCTTAGCTTCCCGGCGTAGTTTTCCCCTTATTACAATTGTTATTTTATTCTGACGTAGCTTGCTCTGGATGTTTATAACTGTTTTACCTGTCTCCCGTGAATATGTGCACAGTTTGAAAAAAAAATAGTAATAATACCTGGATGCAGGCTTACTCTAGCCTCCTTTGATACGGATGCCCTCTATATAATCAAACCAATTTTCACCAAGTACACGAGCAAGAGAAAATAACAACAACCACTGTAAGAAATATAAGGTTTATTCTTTTTTTCATAAATCAGTCGTAAAACATAATTATGCACTATTTCCATTTCATGAAAAATACATAAGTGATCCCTTTCACAAAAATACAGATCATTCTTTGCCGAAAAGAAAAATGGAGAGATTGCTCGTAACATATCACCACTTACCTATTCATTCTTAAAGTAGTTACTATAGTTTCGATCAACATGTCATGGAACACATTCGGTAACAAAGCTTTCATAACCTATTCATGATAGTTATTATCTAGATTATTAGTAATAATCTAGATATGTTAAAATGACGAAACGCGAAACAAAACCAGCCAAGTACACACACACAAACACACACACAAACACAGAAAGCAATAAACTCAACAAAAGCCGTCTTTAAACTTTGATATACGTTTATGAGACCATCTGTTCACCCTTTCAGGGTATTACTGTTCAGGACACTGAGAAGTCATACTAAGTTGTATGAAAATGCTGTCGACGTTTCAAATCTTCCTATTAGTCATGTCAATGAAGAGAGCATTAGCTTCTGTTAACTAGCAGAAATACAATGTCGCATCCATGAAATACAATGTCGCATCCCTGTATTACAAAATTCTGCGTGGGACGAGTTTCATCAAAGACGATCTGTGTGAGTCACTCGAACATGAACACAATGCCAGGAGGCAGTACAACAAATGTGCAAGCACAAAATGACAGAGGCAGAACGGCTAATGCTGTGGCTTGCAAACATGAGTACAGTTGGATCTTTCGAAGTACACGAGAAAGACAGGCATTCATCAATAACTAATGGCACTGGCCTAATCACGCTCAGTCCTGACATTCGTATATGGAATGTTCTTTAGAACTTCCGGGAAGGTTAAGCTTCATGAAGCACATTTTTTCTACCTTCTGAAAGCATTTACATTACAATTCAAAGGAAACATGAACCGCAAAGGAATGTATAAAAGCACAAAAGAAGATGAGAGAATCCCTGTAAAATATTTTCTTAATTAGTGTTCTAGGCGTGGAGGAAAAAGCACGCAGACTGATATTGAGGGCTTTTGTTGCTGGAATATTTATATACGAGCCCTGCACTGTAAAATGCATGAATATTGTTTCTATTCAACTCTTCACAGTTCGAGAATGTAGAAATGAAGAAGGGAAGCTGTACGAGGTGCAACGGCATAATAAAGTTAATTCCTTACAAAAGAAAAAAAAAAGCAGACAGAAGTGTAGTTCAGCTCATGCAAATATAATATATATACATATATACATACATATATATATACATATACATATATATAATATATATATATATAATATATATATATATATATATATATATATATATATATATATATATATATATATATATATATATTTATTATATTATATATTATCAATTCAGACGCCTTTTATTTGAACTAATTAGACCCTTCTGCATCAATATATCACCAGTCATAAACAAAAGGATCGTATGTAAAGCATCGAGACCAAGGTTTAAATAAATGCCTGTCGTTGCAAGGATATAAATAACCCTGCCCTAACTTGCTATTCTACATTCTTAAAAAAAAAAATACTGAGACGATTAATGTGAAGTTTCGACTGATAGGAATACATAGTCCGAAATGCGTAAAATGATATTCATTCCATACCGGGAGGATAACATATTATATTATATTTTAACCCACAGTCCATAGCCAGCGCGTGCGTGTGTGCTAGTGCAGGTGCAACATGAACAAAGATATAGCAGAATGAAGCCGAGGAGCTACCCCACGGAGATTTACTTAAGACACTCATTCAAACTATGTAACATAATATTTCACCGTTTCTAGTTCCTTTACAAAGAGAACATTTTTCCACAAAGCACTAATACCAGGAACGTGAATTTACTTAAAAACCGAGAAAGTGTAACAATCTTATAAAATCCACTACACCTCAAACTAAAACATCTAAAGAAAAACTGCAGGTAAAACTACAGTGTGAGTTACAATCTTGATGTCGGAAGCATGTTCTTAGAAAATTAATTAAATCTTCACATTTATTATAAACACAGTGTTTACCCTGTTTTCATGTTTCATAAATATCTTACAAGGAAAATCAAATAAAATGTGTAATGTTAAGACTAATACAATCTACGCATAGTATTCTTGTATAACTTATGTACTACACACATAAATACATACTGATAAACATATACATATAAACACATACATACATACATACATACATACATACATACATACATACATACATACATACACATATATATGTGTGTGTGTGTGTGTGTGTGTGTGTAAGTAAGTGAAAGAGAGAGAGAGAGAGAGAGAGAGAGAGAGAGAGAGAGAGAGAGAGAGAGAGAGAGAGAGATTATAAGCCACCAGATTTAACAGATTTAACTGAAAGAACATGAAGAAGATGAAAGAGCAGAGATTTTAATTCCCAAACTGATTAAAAATCGCCAAGAACTTTAATAAAATAGAAGCATTTAGACACAGTGGAGGTTAAGTCGTAAGAAAAATTTCCATGAAATATCCTCAGTTCCACACATGGAACTACAAAACAAATACCTGAATTGAAGCTGTCAAAAAAAGGCCACGTGTGTGTGTGTGTGTGTGTGTGTGTGTGTGTGTGTGTGTGGTGTGTGTGTGTGTGTGTGTGTGTGTGTGTGTGTGTGTGTGGAAAAGATTCTTTTCCAAATTTACCCGTGACGCGAAAAATCTTCAATTCGTCCGTCCTTGTTGAAGCACTCTCAGAGGGGAAATGTTCTTATAAACAATATTCTCCGAGCTAAAATAATCAGGCGTAAAGAAGTGGTTTGTTTTTCCCTAAAAATATTTCACTTCCGGATGGGATATTTTTTCAATATAAAATTCAATAAACATCTAGGAAAATTGTAAGAAAACACGACGATATATAAAGGGTTTTTAGAAGAAGAATGCATCTCCAGGATAATTGCTATTAAAAAGTTTATCCTCTCTTTTTGTATCCTCTATATTTTTCACATAAAACATCAACCTATGGATTACGCACACAAACAACCTCACACACACACACACACATCATAAATAACCTGTCATATGGGATTAAGCGCTTTGCGGTGAGCTTATGGCGAGTTCTAAAAATTCTTTGTTAAATGTTCATTGGATAACACAAGGTATGGAGAGAACAAATGATCTCCATTGTTAAGAAAGGGATACGAATAACAAAACTATTTACTTTAATTCTGGGCGATGGTAAAGTGCATCCCACTATATATAATAACTATAACAATGATCAATGTCATCTACACACAACCTACGATTCTCTACATACAAGGAATCTTTGAATAAGACAATGTCGAATTATCATGGAGCAAAAATCGCGTAACAACAATTCGATAAAAACGAGTTCTATCAATTCATAAGAATCGAATTATATTACATATATTAAACATCGCAAGACAAAGGATAAAGACCACAAATGATGCAATACAACAAAAACGTCGAACACGGCTAAAATAAAAAACCATCAAAGTCGAATAGACAGCAACGACTGAGTGGAAAGGGAAATAATCAAGGGGACAAATCTAAATCGAAAATAAGGGAATTTTCTTAAAAAGATACTTTGATTAAAAAAAGACTCTATAATATTACCGTGTTTTAAGTTTTACTTGAGTGTACCTTCATGCACATGCTCTAACTGCATACAAGGAAAAAAATGGTCACAAATCCATACGGGAAAAAAATGTCACAATTGCCAGCAATAAGGAAGAAAACGACAACAATCCATTTCCCTGATCTACGCTGCCTAGCATGGCGTGAGGGGAGAGCGAGAACGTTAACTCGAATTTGATTTAGCACTTTATTTCAGCAAATACTGCTTCAAACTATATATAAATTTTCGAGGTTAATAACATTTACAAGCGACATAGTGCCATCGTAATGACAAAATATAACGAAGCCACCAAATAAATCTTACTTATGAATGCATAGGGATGAGAGAAAAGGGGGAGGGGAATTTATAGAGGCAGTCAAACATCTATGTGTAAATGAAGAGAGTTTTATGCGAAACTTTGAACGTATATTCGAAGAACAAATTATAACTATGAATGCTGTACAACAGCAGAAACCAATAACTTATTTCCGAATATTAAAGCAATGAAATACAGGTGATTATAACACTATATAAATATTTTACACACTAGACACACGAATGTACAAAGCTTCGTTACTCAGGGACAATTTCTAATGCTAAGTATCAACAAAAACGAAATCAAACTTCCGTCATGGAGAAGAAAAAGAAATGAAGCCTAACAATAACTTTTTTTTTTACAATATTTCAAATATTACAAATCGTGGCATAACAGTTATGCGTGTCATCTGGAGTTTGGCCACGCCCTTCGCTTTGCCCGACTCCTTCCCAAGGGCAGCAGCATCGTTCTCAAGGCGGGTTCCAGCGCACAGCTCCTCCATAAGGTAGGACCTCTCTTCTCAACTTGGTCAGGAATGGAAACAGTCGAGAAGTGAAGTTAAGTTCACAAGTTCATGGAAACACATAATAACCTTTACCGGATACCGATTCAGGGGACCTACCGTCACCATAAGGCCCTTTGTTCAAGGCCGCCTTGCTTGTGGGACAAATGTTTTTTTACCGTTCTTGGGAATGTTTAGAAGTCGACTATGGAACGTCATTTCCGAACAATACCTTGTCTCTGAACTTCTCCTTAGGAGAAGAGCCACAATATATCACTCCACATGTGGCACTGGACCAAACTATTATCAAATATCAAAGTCTGGTGAGTAGCCATTAACATGACAGATACTATAAGTCATGATTCAATGAAGGGAAACCATCTCTTTGGCTTTAAAGACTGTCGGTTTCTCAAACTGCTTTGAGAATTCTTTGAAATGAGTGCTAACAAGTAGCACTTGAGCCTACATATGCTTGACGGAAGTGCAAATGCAACAAATGACACTATTCTTCCTAGAGGCTGTACTGTTCTGCCCTGGGTAACCTCATGAGATGTCCAATAAGGCAATCTGGCTGTCAACTTGCGATGAGTCTAGACTCTAGAGTGTCTACTAAAATTCCCCCTCTTACTGGGTTGGATATGCAACCACAGTAGGCCTAAAGGTAGAGTTTCCTCCTCCTCCGAGAGCGTGTCCAGTTCCATCTGGATGTGAGTAGTTTGGGAGAGTTACCAGTGTCCAGAAATGCGCGGGTGCACAACTGCTTCTATATATGGTGGCGGCGGTGGGCGAGGAGAAAGACATCCGCGTTTTTCACCTGCTGTAGCAACGAGTTGCAAAGGGTGTGCGGTGCAGGAAGGCTTTGAATTTGCACTGACTGTCCTTGTCAGCGAGAAAGATGGCTCAGGGGTTGTGTGGTCACTGGAGTTACATGAATCGGAGATTCTTTTTAGACAGTTCTATTTCCCAGACCAATGTCTTGTTTCGTTCTACTTTCTAGTTCACACAGGCTGGTGGGTGAGCGAGGAACACAGAAGAGGGCAACAGTATGTCAAAATTTTATTAGTCCTCTCTTCCTAAGCGACTCACTGGTTTTGACTGGGTCCGTGTTTGTGTCTGAGCTTCTGCCCCTTGGCCTTCCACTCCTCCGATACAAATTTTACATCTTCGTAAATGTTAAAAGGTTATATTACTACATAATGCTTATCTTCCTCATTTCTCTGATCAAGAAAGTACAATGCATTTCTTTTTTAGTTTTTTAAAAGAAAACTTTTGTGACGACTTTATCTGTCCGTCCGCACTTTTTCTGTCCGCCTTCAGACCTTAAAAACTACTGAGGCTGGAGGGCTGCAAATTTGTAGGTTAATCATCCACCCTCCAATTATCAAATATACCAAATTTCAGCCCTGTGGCTCAGTAGTTTTTATTTCATTTAAGGTTAAAGTTAGCCATAATCGCAATTCTGGCACCGCTATAGGTACAAACAGCACAGGCCACCATGGGGCTCTAGCTGAGTTCCATGGGCCGTGGCTGAGTTTCATGGGCCGCGGCTAAGTTTCATTGGCCATGGCTGAAAGTTTCATACAGCATTATACGCTGTACAGAACACTCGATTGCACCGAAGAAACTTCGGTGCATTTTTTTCTTGTTGTTTATCGAGCTTGCCACCGATCCTGTGGCTTTCTCTAGCTGGTTGCTAAGTCTTAATTTACAATAAAAAATAAGGGCAGTGCGACCAGCTGCGTCAGCTCCTCTTGAACCCAATCCCCGTCCCTTGTAAACATTCCAATTAATATTGCAGTTTTGTACCCCGAAAGTACAGCTTAACATTAGCTCCCAATGCACTGATAATTTTGGAGTTCCGGCTAATCAAGGCCGGAGCTTTGATAAGCTACTACACGTCGTCCCTCGCCTCGGTGTACAATGAGAGGGTTACGGAAGCAATATTTTTTTTACCCCCATATAACTATGGCCTCTGCAACACCTCTCCTTTTCCAAGAGACGAGGGCCGATGTGCATTGGCCGGCATACAGCAGATTATTAAAATTTCTTTGCTTCTTTTATGGGTCATTTTAGGAAAAACACACAAACACATACACACAATATACACACACTATATATATATATATATATATATATATATATATATATATATATATATATATATATATATATATTATATATATATATATATATATATATATATATATATATTATATATATATATATATATATATATATATATATATATACACACACATATATATATAATGTATGTATGTGTGTGTGGGTGCCTGAATGCGTGTGTACATACACAACACTATATATATATATATATATATATATATATATATATATATATATGAAGATGCCTGCCCCTTTTAGTATTTTTCCCGTGTAAGCTATGAACTTCTTACTCATGACCAAACTTTGCTTTTTAACTAAATTTCCAAGCATGGAAAGTTTACCCACTAAATACATAACTTATTCCGGAGGCAAAAGTTTTGCTCTAAAAATGTTCTCCTTAATAAAGGCGGCAAGTCAGTGAAAATGAAAAGTTTGGTCTCCAAAAAGGTTTTCCTTACCACACGTTAACAAATACAACCGATCACATACAGTCTAGTTTCATAAAATTCTCCTTAGGAAACGTGTTTCCTTAACCCGTACCTTTCCCATACAATCATGGTGTTCTTTTCTGCAACATAAATATGAAAGAAAACGATGAATAATCCTTCTCTCCGACTGACAATGACACACATACACACACGCATATATATGTATATATATACACATATACAGATATATATATATATACACACATATATATGTATATATGTGTGTATACACACTCACACACTATATATATATATATATATATATATATATATATATATATATATATATATATATATATATGATAAAAAGGCCCATAAAAGGACAATATACACGTAGCAACTAAATATTCCAGATACTTATGGATCCATGCTTTTCACTGGTGAAATATGGACAATTGATATGCCACATATCATTTGTCCATATTCCACCAGTGAGCAGGGATAAAAACGTGTTTATAGTGTATTTATGGGCCTTCTTCATAATGTACTTTTGGATTACAGTAATATATATATATATATATATATATATATATATATATATATATATATATATATATATATATATATATATATATATATATATATATATATATATAATATATATATATATATACATATATATGTGTGTGTATATATATATATATATATATATATATATATATATATAAAAAAGTTCAGAAATCAGCCTAAGGCAGGGAAATGTAATGTACTTGGCTTCTTCCTCAAAACTGCACTGTGACCATATTTACTTGGTAATTCAACGGTTGTAAAGGGTCTAAGCCAAAATGCAGAAGCCCCGGCAGTTTTATGCATGAATGTCATATACTTATGGGCAAGCATCCCAATTCCTGAATACTGTGAATAAGAGTCAGCAGCTTTTTTTCCAAAATGTTATTTGTTTTTAAAGAGCAGCAATGCAGAACATATGCCACGTCCAGACTTTACCTTTACAGTCTAAATGAAAAGGTGTTACTGTCTACGGAAGTAATCAGGTCGAGGGAAATACAGAGCAAGTAATTTACATATACTTACAAAGGTAGATAATATACAAAAACCTTTCATCCAAGCTTGAGTCCAGAAAATCTTGAATCATTTAACCTAAGAGAAATCTAGATCTACAAAATCTTAAGTAAAAGACATTCTCGGGACAGCCGAATTGGTTAACTATCCAATACATTCCTGCACCGTCCCCCAGCGCTGACGGGTTTACTGGAACTTTGCAAAGATATTTTCAGATGATAAATTCTGTCAAAAACAATAAAACCTCCTCGTCCTCCTCCTCCTCGTAATTTTCTCAACTAGTAACCACCTTCGCTCACTTGGGCGCAATATCTTCATCTATAAGTAAATAACCCATCTTCATCAATCACTCAATCAATCGCTTCTGAAAACAGCTCTGTAAATGACTGAAGCGTAATTGAATTAATCAATCAATCGCTCACATCAATGTCTATAAATCACTGAGAGGCATTTCGCTTTAGTAATTCCAACATTAAAAGATTAATTGGATCCAGATTCACATCAAATTACTCCCGGCTGGCGACGGAACGGCCCGAGAAGGCATTAAACTAATAAATCTTCATCACATATGCGGTGACTCATTAATCATAATCGCGCCCCATCATTTCTCTCGCCCTCATCCTCTGAAATGTATTCACGGACGATAAGATGTCAGTACGCTTTGTTCATTTCCATCAATCACCCAGCTGGATACTGCAGTTAATTACAATGGATGATATACCACGAAACAGTCAAATAAATTCCAAATATATTTATATTAGAATTTTCATGTGTTTATACGAAAACAAAAGCATGGTCATATATTCACTCGGGAAAAATTTGAAGTCGTGAACATGTCGCAAAACCTTCCATATGCATAATTTTATCAATCGCTTTAATAATTACGCCCTGAAAATGCGCTTTTCCTTATTTAATTCCTGTACAATAATGTACGACAACAAGAGATATGCTAAGGTTTTCTAGGTATGGTCTATGGTCTATTTCACTGAAACACAAAGGTGAGAAAGTTTGTTACCAACTTTACGATAGCTAAATTTTCGTACTTCAAGTCGTACGAATGTCTTTCATAAGTTACTTTAATAATGGTTTAAAGAATGGCCATTAAAGAAACTGCACCAAAATAAAGAGTTCTGCACATGCTACCATGTATAAAATGTACTGAAAGAAAGCGGCTTAAGAGGTGCAACCTTTTTCTGCCAGCACGTAAAATTCAGTTCAAACCTTTGACTTGTCACGAAACCTTTGCAGGCAACAACAGGAAGAAAAATGAATGTCTTCGCTCATATTTTACAGAAACCATTTGAGTCGTAATATGTGTTGCTCTTACTCATCACACATTTAATCATCACACTGTAAGGTTAAAGAAAGTTAGCAATCATTTTTAAAAACCATTTATCATAAGAAATATTCTGTGCTGAGCGTTTTCAAAGATATGTGATGGAGAAAATACAACTTGATATGTGATGGAGAAAATACAACTTGATGTGTGATGGAGAAAATACAACTTGATGTGTGATGGAGAAAATACAACTTGATATATGATGGAGAAAATACAACTTGATATGTGATGGAGAAAATACAACTTGAAATGTTATGGAGAAAATACAACTTGATATGTGATGGAGAAAATACAACTTGAAATGTTATGGAGAAAATACAACTTGAAATGTTATGGAGAAAATACAACTTGATATGTGATGGAGAAAATACAACTTGAAATGTTATGGAGAAAATACAATTTGGTATGTGATGGAGAAAATACAACTTGAAATGTTATGGAGAAAATACAACTTGATATGTGATGGAGAAAATACAACTTGATATGTGATGGAGAAAACACAACTTGAAATGTTATGGAAAAAATACAAATTGATATGTGATGGAGAAAATACAACTTGAAATGTTATGGAGAAAATGAAACCTGATATGTGATGAAAAAAATAAAACCTAAGCCTTTACTTCCAACACTGACGTTGGCAGAGATGTACCAGACATGTCACTGGTAGAATTTCATTGAAATATACTTTTGATTAAGCGCCTAAACTAACGACGTACATAACAACAAGAATATAATCATACTTTCTACTGCTGATCCAGTTAGCTTTTATACTTCAATGAAAGCTATATTTGAACAATGTCTCCTTTGATGACGGCATCTTTAAATGTGAGACAGCGTTTTGATTCTTATTTCTGTTCAACTTTGCCGTACCCCTTCGAGAGAAATGGTCTTTTGTCCTTCCTTCCTCACACATCCTAAATAATGCAAAGATACTTTTACAGCACCAACTGATAGATCATACCAAGGCTACAGGTCCTGAAAACGTTTAAATAATTAAATGAAGAAAGGCCGACATCGCTCGTGTTTAATCTTTCCTTGTCTTATCCTATTTCTGCGAACTTAAATTTAAAACAAACCATTTTTCGTACTCAAGCAACAGTGCGCTCAGACAAGCCATTTATTCAGATTATTCATGAATGACACCCAAGGTACAAGAATATTATCTCTGTGCAACTTCAATTTTTTGGTAGCTTCGAAGCGCCCATATTAAACATGGATGCATATGAACACATAATCCATTTTTTATTTAGAATAACTTAACAGAGGACATCTCTTTTTAAAATAAAACCTGAATAAAAAGATAGTAGCGAGACATGACGGCTTCGTGACAGAACTAAACAAATAAAAAATGCGCCGAAGTTTCTTGAGCGCAATCAAGTTTTCTGTACTGCGTACAATGCCGTATGAAACTCTCAGCCACGGCCCGGTGGTGGCCTGTGTTGTCGGCACCTATAGCGGTGCCAGACACAGGATCAGGGCTACCTTTAACCTTAAATAAAATAAAAACTACTGAGGCTAGAACACGCTGCAATTTGGTGTGGTTGACGACTGGAGGGTGGGTGATCAACATTACAATTTGCAGCCCTCTAGCCTCCGTAGTTTTTAAGACCTGGGGGTGGACAGAAATAGTGCGGACGGACAGCCATAAGAACCTCAACAGTTTTCTTTTACAGAAAACTAAAATATGGAGCCGACTTCTAGGCAGTTATGCATACCAAGCGTGGGAACGCACTGGTCTCACGTCACGTAAACTCATGAAAACTCACGAGGCTTCAAAGCCAAGAAATCTGCAATCCGATTCGCAACCAAGTCACGTTATCTCGCCTGATTTGATTTAACGACTGTAAATGTGTCAGTTACTAGAGAACTATATAGTTAGTTTATATTGCCATGCATAAAATTTTTATGTTATTAATGAAATACAATTAATAACAATTTAATAAGTTCAGTTTAAATGAAAGGAATCACACAATACCGTTACTTGAATAAAGTATAAATTCTTATCATTCATTTTCATAATGACTTCATTTTCCTTTCAAGCTTCTAAGCGCATATTTCGGTCTTGAATTACGACGACATACAACAGACCCGCAACGACTCGTGATGTGACGGGACTCGCTGAGCGCTGCAGTGTGTCTCCTAGCAATTCAAATAAGCGTTAAACTGGCTCGGACACTTTTACTTCTCACGTGACGTGATAATAACGTTTTCAAGTCCTGAAGCTGCTCTAAAGCAGCATGCTCTGTTACAGCTATTTTTCTTATGACATGTTCCTTTTCATCTCTAATTCACCTATGAACATGTTCATTTGTTTCTTTGTTTTATTTATAACTTTGTCAGCTCTATTTATATGTTTCGTTATTTGCTCTACCTATATCTTTATAATATACATACTTTACGACTGTAACTTACTCCTTACCTCAAGCTTTCCCTTTTTCTCACATATGACCAATATGTTCTACTAAAGCTTCCTGAAAGGTAATGTTCTTTTTGGCTAGTTCCGAATAGCAGCAAAAGCTAAAACAAACCAATATATGCCCGTGCCGGCCTGTCCAACTCAACTTAGAACACTGCAACCTAAGAAAAAAAAAAAAAAAAAAGCCTACATTTTATGAAAGCGAATAACTTCTGCAAAATTTTCTCCCGACGAGATGGTTTGTGAAACACGAATGGCCTCGACGGCAGCTTTTCTTAGTATGAAGGTCAATGACACTAACGCTAGTAGTGTCTGAA
Source organism: Macrobrachium rosenbergii (assembly GCF_040412425.1). NCBI lineage: Eukaryota > Metazoa > Arthropoda > Malacostraca > Decapoda > Palaemonidae > Macrobrachium > Macrobrachium rosenbergii. The sequence goes on along the minus strand of NC_089791.1, from coordinate 55,098,842 downwards.
AAGTCTTCTTTAGTAAACTATGCATGTCACATAGAGATTCCATCGCTTATAGTTCAGTCAGAAGTTATGGCTGAGGTTAGAATTAAGTACAAAGGAAATGAAATTTTGAATATTAGTTTAATTTTTTGAAGAAGCCCTTACATAACAAGGTTGACCGAGATCCTTTCAAATATGTACTTCAGTTGAAAAAGGCACCCATGCGGACAATCCACGGAACGAAATTTCTTTAAGCAAAAATATGTATCATGGTCTGCCTAAACCAAGTGTGAAATCCGTTCAACCACGTACGAGGTGAGTGTTGCATTAAAAGGCCGTTTCACGCCGGATGTGATGCTAAGCGCGCTACGCTATGCTACGGAGCCATGCTAGCTATACTCGCTATGAGTATGTTCACACAGAAAGCTATGAATGTCTCGAACAATTCATGCAAGTATGTAGGTATCCATTGTTAATCTGTTCCTCTTTACTGCTATATTTAAAGTTAATTTATATATTAATCTATGAAATCGTTTATATTCTTTGGACATTTGTTTCTCCCATTTAAAAGTGCTCGTTTAATAATAATAATAATAATAATAATAATAATAATAATAATAATAATAATAATAATAATAATAATAATAATAATAAAACTTGACCATGCACTACTGAAAATAAAATTTTACTTCGAGTAAATTTGCTTACGTATACTTTATACCCTCACGTTAATGTAACACTTACAGTATATTTAGATTTAAACTATGAGGCGGGAACATCCGCTGTGAAACCCAAGTACGCATGCGCAAGCCGAATTACGTCCACAAAAATCGCGCGCCCGGCAATCTTGGAACCTATGAACGCTATGTCGCAGGCATCGGTAGCATAGCTTCGTACCCGGTGTGAACGGCCTCGCCCAGCAATTAAAAGCAACAAGTGCCGCAGCATGGCTACCATGGCGTGGCGCGCACAGCATCGCATCCGGTGTGAAACGGCCTTAACAGACAGACAGACAGACAGACGGACGATCTTCCTTCTTGCTGATCTACCTTAGTAACATGTTTGGCTGAAACCCTCTGACCGTGCAGGAAGAGCAGCGATGACAAGGTAAATAAATGTGAGACAATGACAGAGATGGATACAGATAAGATCCCTCTTTATGTAAATCTATGCATGATTAGAATTGGAACATGAAATTTAGGCCAAAGGCCAAGCGCTGTGACCTATAAGGTCATTCAGCCCTGAAAGGGAGACAGAGAAAGGAAGGTTTTAAAGGTATAATAGGCGGGAGATCTCGTAACTGCACTATGAAATAATTATTAGGAGAGGGTTGAGGATAGCAACATGAAACAAAGATAATATGGACAGAGATACTGTGAAAGGAATGAAAGGGGTGCAGCCAGGGGCCGAAGGAACGCTGCAAAGAACCTCAAGTGATGCCTACAGTGCACCGCGTGGGGTGCACTGATGGCACTACCCCTCTACTGGGATCTATGCATGAAGGTCTAAATTTACACCAATTTTAACAGAAGCCCTTTCAAAGCAGGACCGCGATGACACGGTAAATGTGAAAAACACTGTCTGACAGGCGGACGGTCTACCTTCATGCGCATCTACAGTATGTATAATGGTCTACCTTTAAACCGAGTTTGAACGAAGGCATTCTAACTGTGCAGGAGGAGTTGCTGTGATACAAAGTATGAGGGACTGACTGACAGACAAACAGCCATACGGGGGGAGAATAATAATAATAATAATAATAATAATAATAATAATAATAATAATAATAATGTACACGAGACAAAAAAATTTCTTTTTAATTTTCTTGTATCTCAGCTACTTGAAACACACAAAAAAAACACAAGAAATCGTTGCGGTAACTCCTCTCTCTCTCTCTCTCTCTCTCTCTCTCTCTCTCTCTCTCTCTCTCTCTCTCTCTCTCTCTCTCTGTCGCATTAGGTGGTGCACCTGTAACTAAATTCCTGATTACAATACCTGCATTAAACAACGGCAATCTTCTTCAATTTCCACTCGGAATCTGTATACTGTAGTTTCGGTCAGTGGAAGTTGAGCTTAGTGTCTACATGGGTGGTAATGCCCGGGGAATAGAGCGAGTTCTGCGTGAATGGCTGGAAAGCCTTGTTATTGAGAGATACTTGCCTACGGCTTATCAATTTCAAAGGCAATGAACTACAGTAACAACGAATATCTCAGTGACGTCCTGAAATACTAAGAAGAGTTCAAGAAGCATTCAATGACCAGAAGTTATATTTATTGATATTCGTTTTTTCCTATTGCCACTTGGTTATTAAGCGGATTCGGCTCTCTCTCTCTCTCTCTCTCTCTCTCTCTCTCTCTCTCTCTCTCTCTCTCTCTCTCTTTCAAATTGGCCAAGTATCAATAATGCACCTACAGTGAATCTTTCCGAACAAAAACGTAAAAAAAAAAAAAAATTAAATATAAAGGGTAACGTCACTACATAAGATGCCTAATGGGAGCCATACCCAACCTTCTCTTACTCTGCTCGCGACACAAAGGCCTTCTGTGAAATTCTGCCACTGTATCTTCCCTGTGCTTTCACTTTTTCAATTTCACAAATTTATCTGACATCCGGCTCCCTGTCTCACAGTTCTCGTCAAAGTAGGTCTGGTCTTCCAACTCTTCTCGTAACCATAGGAACCCATCTGTCACTATCACATCGTATTCACCAAGAGGGTTAGAGGAAAGGGGGGGGGGGGCGCAAAGGACATGTCCCCTTCATCATTATCTCATCTACACACAGAACTTCCACAACTTCCCTCAGGTATCATTTCCCACTCTATCCTGAGATCCGACTCTTCAGTATTTCAAAATTCTTCTCAAAGCTGTATTCTGAAACTAACGTTTTTAAAGATTTATTGTCACGCCTGATTCACGTCCGTATTACGGTAATATAGAGTCGCAATTTCGTATTCAGTTCCAGTCGATTTTATTTCCAAATTATACTTAGCATGCCCACTATCTGATATTGTATTGTATACCACTTTCATCATTAATAGTTTCCTCTTCTAGTCATTGCACCTTTGCATACTCTGACTCATTATATCCATTATCAAGAGACTTGTACATCATCAAAACAGCATACCTAAATCTACTCAGACCTTTCTTCAAAGTGAACGGAAAACAAATATTTAAAACTCCTTATTAATTGCTCGACAAAACTCCACCAACATTAACTTTACAATAAATACATTCATGGGACTTTCAATTTATCATTAAAATATGTTTTAACACAAATATATGATCACTGCAAGCAATAATTAAAATTTTTCTCAACCCAGCCTGTTCAAATCTAAGCATTGTAGCTATTGCTTTCTCAAGCCTATTGAGGATAAACAAATTGAATATTTTCATCACTACTGACTAAGTGCAATGCTTCTATTGTTACCACACTCAATTTGGTGTTTTTCCTATAACTCCCAATTCCCAGTCATCAAGCTATTTCCTTACTCCACATTCTTCTAAACAGTCTGCTGACAGGATACAAGGTGTCATTTCACTTAAAATTATAAGGTAATGAGTCACTTTATAACTGCAGCAAGCATATTACAGCAGACACAACCATATCCATGAGAAATACTTTTGCTACATTCTATGGATTTCCAAGACGAAAAAAGGTGATAAACTGGAAGGGTCAGATGTTATTGTTAAGACTAAAAGATGAGGAGATAGGAAGAAAATCTGTCTCTAAGCAATAAAACGGGGTTCGTCTACCCGCATCTGAGAAACTTTTTCTTCCCATATACCGAGGAAATGTTATCTCCTCATTTGTGTTTTCCCACAATCTTATAACCTTATCCTCATGCCAGAGGCGAGACTATTGTATCCGTCGGAAATGGAACCTGCTCTTTTTCCCCTCCACCGTTATTTTCCAATTTTACTTATTTAAGGAGAATTTTCTGATATTTAGCTGCTTTTCAGGGGTATAAAAACTTTAAATTGTAAATCCACCTTGTCCACAGCACCACAAAAAATAAAACTAAATAATATATATTTCAAAAGAAAACCAAGAAGTATAAACTGCACAAGCAACTCAAAATTCAATCAGTTGTGTGTGTGTGTAACTGTCTCTTTCCCGACTTGGTTTCCAACCTTACACTGTTCACTCCGTTCTTTTGCAGCCATTAAAACTGTGCTGTATATTTATATTCCCATGGAATGGTATGGCAAACATTAAATGCAAGTGCTAGACCAGATGCAATCAGGGTGCCTCCTCTTTGGCTTCATACGAACGACCCATAGCTCCATCCCTATTAACCCTTTTTATTCTTTATCTATCTCATATATCATTCTTGGCGGAGGAAGCAGTCAGATATTAAAAAGAACAAAGAAACATCTTCCGACAAGGCCGGTCCCTACCAAAGTACCAGAATAGGACAACCTCCCGCCATGAACTCTAACCCCGAAAATAGTCCCCATATTATTTAAATGCCATGAACTCTAATTCCTCAAGTAAAAAATATCAGCATTACATTTCCTTAAAAAAGAAATCCATGTCTCTTTTTTGGCTGTGTTGCCACTGTTAAATTTTAGTTATAGGAATGGAATATAAAATTAAGCGCTGGGACCAATGAGGTCATTCAGCGCTGAAAGGGAAATTGAGAGTAAAAAGGTTTGAAAGGTGTAACAGGAGGAAAACCTCGCAATTACACAATGAAACAATTGTTAGGAGAGGACGGAAAGTAAGGTGGAAGAAACATAATATGAACGGAGGTACAGTAAAAGGAATCAAAAGGGGTTACAGCTAGGGGCTGAAGGGACGTTGCAAAGAACCTTAAGTAATGCCTACAGTGTACAAAATTGGGCTGAAATATAGTACTGACTAAGTTGCCGTCAGAACTTTAACCTAACTTTGATATTTATTTAAACAAGGTTAACCACAATCTTCTCCCTGAATCAGATCATCCGTATTAAGTTTCTTTAAATTGTTATTCATACTTGGTTTTTGTCAAGTTCACTCCCTTAATTCCTTAGTAAAAAAAAAAATAGTGTTATTTTAAACACTGCAACTGGTAACAGACAACTGATACACCAGTCACCTAAAGACTTTTACCCGTACCTCTTTGATTCTCAATCTCGTCCCCTACGTCAGTCTTGCAAATCCACTTCCCCTGTAAAGTGACTTAACCGAGTTTTCCTTTTCAAGTGACTGAAGACTTAATGAAGTTAACCCACACCATTGTATGCATTAAATATCTATCAGTAACTGACGTAAACTATTGCTTGTGTATTATTTACAGTATATTACAGAGATAATAAAATGTGATGATGCTGGTTAACACCTGTGGGTTTGGTAACCGCCCTGAAATTTCTAGAACTTCAAGAGCTATTAGTTAGGATACACTAGTTCAGCCTCTGCTTTTCGATGCCGCACTAGGAGAAACAAGAAACTTGAAAGAGAAACAAAGATACAGGTAATAACGAGACTTGGAAATATTCAAAAGAAATATTACCGAAAAGGGTCGCGAAAATCCTAAGTGTATAAGAATAGCGTGAAAGTGAATTTTTAAAGTGAAAAATGGGCGGAGCAGAAAAACAAGACACTAAATGACGTTCCATGTTATCGTTCTGATCAAAAAAATTTACAGAACGATCTAATAAATCATAATCTTGCATAGCTACCCTTCATAAAAATGTCAAACAGGGAAACAAAGGACAGCAGCGTAGAAAAACTGGAAATGAAACATACATACATATATAATATATATTCATATGTGTATGTACTGTATATAGTTATTTACATACATACATACATACATAATGTATATATACTGTATGTATATACATATATACATGCATATATATATACACATACACTAGCTGACCAACCCGGCGCTGTCCGGGATAACTCTGAATGACAACCGATAAACTCTCTCTCTCTTTCTCTCTCTTCTCCCTAACACCCCCTCTACTCTCTCTCTTCCTCTTCTCTCTCTCTCTCTCTCTCTCTCTCTCTCTCTCTCTCTCTCTCTCTGTCACCACCTTCGCAACCCCCACCCCCTTTGGTGCCACTGATGCCTTACCCCCACAACATTCTTTTCCAGATAGTAAGCCATAATTATGTATACCGAAATTAGGTATGATAAATTCGTAAAGTTACTAAGTCTACGGGAATAACCAGTCCTGTTTCACGGGCAGAACCAGCTCCGTTTCAGGGAAGCCCTTTGGTGCTAGTGATGTCTTATCCCCACAATATTCTTTTCGACATAGTAAGTCATTTGTATACCAAGTTTTGCTGAAATTGGTCACTGCGTTTCAGAGGTATGCTGGAACATATACATACACACACACATACATACATACGTCCATTTTTATATATATAGATAACTGAGGTTAAGCACCAAATATACACGGGGAAACTTGCGGCCCTGACCTGAATGCTAGAAAAATGAAAAGGCAGATTAGCATGAGACTTATTGTGAAGCGCAGAACGAGGCAATTTCGTGTTTTTCGCTTGGTGTATCAGCTCTAATTATAGTCAAGAGAATAAAGGTCTGACTAAAGAATGAGATGGATATTTAACCACAGAGAGATACCTAAAGATAAGGATAATGAAAACGACTATTCAGATAAAGTTCAGACGAAAAATTACTGTTCCAGAGGGGAGTTTGTTGTCAGGGCAAATTAATAATAACATTCGTGGAGCCGTTTATTAAAACGCTACAGCCAAAGTAAACAAAAAGTATACGATAAAATTCAATAATAATCTTCGAAAAATCAGTAAATATGTTCTCGTAAAGAAAAAATGTTACAGATGATTTTTACCAAGTGGACCAAAAAAGGACACGATAAAGGAAATAATCAATGGAAAATTCTATTCTATAATTAAAACAAAAACTGTATAAAATTATTAAGGCTGTAAAATGGTTTACCAATCAGTGTTTTTACCACTCACTCAGGAGTAACAGGACTGACGAGACGATGAATGCATTTCTGCCTTGTCTCCTGCAGAGTCATATTGCGAGCGAAATTAGAGAGAGAGAGAGAGAGAGAGAGAGAGAGAGAGAGAGAGAGAGAGAGAGAGAGAGAGAGAGAGAGAGAGAGAGAGAGAGAGCATACACTACGTGGAATGCATGCGTAAACAACTACTGTACAAAGAGTGATCTACATATACTATGTCCCATAAAATCTCATAAGACATACCAAAATCTAGCTAGATAAATCTCAGCACATCCCATCCATTATAATTACCATGGCTCTTGGCAGTGGAGCCGAAAACTTCACCAAAAATTGAATGCCAGTTTTCCCAAACGTATGGATTTTCATTTTCAGAATTTTTTCTCCGTTCCCTTTCCTTCACATAAAAATGTAACGCAAATAAAACTCTTATTAATAAAAGTGGAGTGGGCTAAGAATGCGGATAGCCGGTTTGATTTTTTCCCTTAACCACAGAGAGAGAGAGAGAGAGAGAGAGAGAGAGAGAGAGAGAGAGAGAGAGAGAGAGAGAGCTGATCGTAATGACACGGTGAAACACTAACTAGCGAAGACGCAATGCATTAACTACCCTGACACAGTGCAACTTGCATTTTAATATTTTATTTACATTTTTATTTATTTATTGATATGTTAATTTATCTGTTTTTAAAATAACTGGTCTCCTCTTTCTGTACTCTCCATTACCTTTTGTTATGTCATTCGAATGAGCACCATACTCTAGGGAAGATTTAATTTCAAGTCATTGGCCCCTGTGGGATTGTTCCATATGAATAGGGTTCGTCTTCTGAATAATAACAACAAATTTCTGTATATCAAAAAGTACAAAAATAATGACTATTCTGGTATGGTAAACAGCAAGTATGTCATATGAAATCATTTCTCTTTCCAGGAAAAAACATTCATACGGTATAAAATACTTCAGTTCTGTGGAAAGAACAAAATTCCACTTTTACCTACACTATTAACTGTAGTTTAAATGACTGACTTCATTTCAATGTTCAACCTGGGGGACGGCGGCAAAGTAATTATATGACTGTTAAGTGCAAGTCAGTCACACCAAATAACTAATTAGTAAAAGAAGTCCAATTAATAATTAATAATCGCAAGAAGTCAGATAATAGGATTAATTCACAAGAAGTCAGACAATAGGATTAATAAGTACAAGCAGATAACTAAATGATTAAAATGTACTAAAGTATAAGTAAATAATCACTCCCCTTCCTGCAAGAATCTTTTTTTGTTTCTTAAAGCAAACTGCAGGCGAATATCGCACTCAAGAGTATCTTAGGTCACATATTCATAGCTAATAAAAGCTGGCTATATGAATAAGAGAGATCAACAGACAAACAAAAAATCCACAACATCCGAAGGTAATGTCTGAGACTTATAAGAAACTAATTTCCTGAAGCGAGGTAACGATCAGTGCGACCCACGGAGCATGTTCTAAGCAAGAGTCAAGGAGGCCAGGTTAACTAACCTCCTCACCTAGTTAACCCTCCGGCTGTTGAACTAAGCCGTGATTTAGGTTATGGATAGTTAAAAGGCAGTGGTGGTCACAGCTAAGATTTAAAAAGGGATAAGGCCAGCAAACTCATTCCAAAAGATTTGCTGAGAATCGTAAGGCAAACATCTACTCCTGTCACCCTTACAGAGGAAAAAAGTTAGGTGAAGATCATATACATATATATATATATATATATATATATATATATATATATATATATATATATATATATATATATATGTGTAACTGTGTGTGTTACAGTAAGTGTGTGTGTGTGTGTATTATTGTGTTTAATGTGTATATATATATATATATATATATATATATATATATATATATATATAGATATATATGACATAATTTGTTATAAATACTATATACGATACTACATGATATAATTTGTTCTAGACAAACAAATAGATCTCAGAATAAGAGATACAATTGAAGATATGTGGTCTGATGTAAACGCAGTCCACTCATGGGTTGATGGAGAGAGCATTTTGAAAATGTTAAATGTGAAGGATAAAATAGAGGGGTAGCTGCAAGGTGCAAGAGTGGAAAAAGAAAAAGCTTAGTGTCAGGTTGAGAATGCTTGCGGAAGAGAGGTAACAGGTGCATGCAAGAGACTGGAAACTGACTTGAATCGTCCATGGAAGCTAAGGTGAGAATGCATATAAGGACTGTTGAGCAAATGATTCTTCATGAAAGTAAAGGATGGATATAACGTGCAAATTAAAGTTAGAAGGCTGAAGTTGTTGGGATGAACTATCTGTGTACTGAATGCAGTGTAAGAACTGTAAAGGTGAGAATTGTTGAGATATGTGTCGTATTAAAACTTCCGGCATAAGTGAAAGGATGGATTAGACAAATTTGAAATTATTTGGTCCCGTGAATCCAAAGAAGGAGGATTGTTTGGTGAAAAGTGTACTATAGCTACAAAACTGCCAAGGGGAAGGAAGTGGGGAGGACCTGATAAGACTGGATATTTTTCGGTGGAAGAGTTAAAAAAAAAAAAAAAAAAAAAAAAAAAAAAAAAAAAATAGGTCTAGGAAGTGAGAATGTGCATGACAGGGGTGAATGGCGCAGTGTGTGTGTGTGTGTGTGTGTGTGTGTGTGTGTGTGTGTGTGTGTGTGTGTGTGTGCGCGTACAAAGGCCTGACGTCTCTTTCTAACAACTTAAAAGCTTCTGTGCAGGTATATGAAGCGGATATGTTAATGAAGTTTCAGTGACCATAGGATTCATCCACAAATTAGCAGTTAGAAGTAAAAATGTTGTGTTGTTTTCTCTCTAGAATTTCCCGTTGTTACAAGAAGCCCTGATAAAATTGTATATATATAAATACATACACACACACATACATATATATATTTATATATATATATATATATATATATATATATATATATATATATATATATATATACATATATATGACAGAGAGATGCATACATACATACATATAAATATATAATACATACATACATATATATATATATATATATATATATATATATATATATATATATATATAGAGAGAGAGAGAGAGAGAGAGAGAGAGAGAGAGAGAGAGAGGAGAGAGAAAGTGATGCCAGGAAGCCATAAAATAAAACATAAGACTTCACTAATTCGTCCTGACATTTTACCTTCCGATGCAAGGCTGGTTTCGTCAACACTTCTCTTGCCTAACAGCTCTCTAACCAAACAATAAGTTACTTCTTCGTGACACAAAGGAAACCCACCATTCACTCCTTTAAAACTCAAATTACTGACAATACTTGAAATAACACAGTTGGCACTAGAGTTCACAATCAGTAATACCTGGTAAACTTTTAGCAATAAAGACTGAATTATACAGTAGAACAAGAAATTTTTGTACTAAACGTTATGGCGAAGCCGAGAATAATGTACAGTCTGCCAATATGAAGGTCAAAAATTACTATTTTCACAAACAGTTTAAAACATACATAATAGCATATGGGATTTAGGCCAAAGGCCAAGCGCTGGGACCTATGAGGTCAATCTGCGCTGAAATGGAGATTAACAGTACAAAGGTTTGAAAGTTGTAACAGGAAGAAAACCTCGCACTTGCACTACGGATCATTTGTTAGGAGAAAGTGGAAAGGAAAACGGAAGAAAGAGGAAATGAACGAAGGTACAGTACTAAAAGGAATAAAATGAGTTGTAGCTAGGGGCCGGATGGATGCTGCAAGGAACCTTAAAGTAATGCCTACAGTGCACGGCATGAGATGCACTGACGGCACTAACCCCCCTACGGGAATTAAAAAACATAACACTGTCGAAATTCTTTTCATACCCCTCAACAAGAACGCGAAAAAAATAAGAGAAATAATATACCAAAGAGCAAAGAATTCCCAGAAAACAAAATATAAAAATAAATTTAGCTACAAGAAAAGTACAACAAAAACAAAAAGCAAAACCAAGGCTACAACTAGAAAAAAAGAAGAGAAAGCAAAAAGGAATTACCTGGAGCAATGGCAGGACGC
>NC_089791.1:55037882-55082882 GCF_040412425.1 Macrobrachium rosenbergii | reverse complement strand
TATGCTGTAAAAGTAGTTACGATGACCAAGTCCAGTAACAAATTGTGGGTGCTGGCACTGACAGCACTGTCAACACTGTCACACCGTGCTCTGAACTACGCAATGTTAAAAAAATAAAAAATAAATAAAAAGAAAACTTTAAACACGCTTTTATCAAAATGCACTAAAAGTAAAATACAATTTTTTTAAGACACCAGGATTTACTTACAATTAATCATGTCTACAAAAGCATGATCAATTGTAAGAAAATCCTGGTCTCAAAAAATTATTGTTTACTTTTTAGTGAACTGTAACAAAAGCATGTTTTAAAAAATTCTTTCATATTTTTTTTATTTTATACTTTTTAGTTTTGACAGATATTGTAACATGATACTGAACATGATATCCTGTCGAGCCAAACGAGGTTTGAAAAATCCGTAGAGTTATATACTTATTCTACCGAGTCAAAGAAGGTATAAAAAATCCGAAGAGTTTCATATAAATCCTGAGATACTGGGAGAGGTCACTGTAGGGTCACTAGAGGTAACTCCTGACCTAGTGACCATGTGAGGTTGTATTGTCACCAGGATTGACTAACCATGCAAAATTTCAAGTCCATCAGGTAAAGGGAACAGGTCGAAAATTGAATTATAAGTTTTGACCCAAACAGACAGACAGACGCAGAAGTCAAGTTAAATAAAATCACGTAAAAACGGAGATTATGGATGAAAAGAATGCATAAAAAAGATCATATTTATATGCCCACAGGGGAAAATAATGTTTCTTGTAAATTCACATACTTATCGGCATGTATGACACTGGAAAAAACATTTATCACTACTTTGCATCAGAGATTTTGGAGGATACAAAAAGAATCATTTGACGTCAGTTTTGGGCATGACTGAACATCCAATATATTTCCCGAAATTGTATTTCATATAATTTAATTCATAAATTCTACACAGAAACACGTTAACTCAAGCATGGTATCCTTTCTTCGAGCTCACAATAGAGGAAAACTATAAAAATAAAAAAACAGAGATGTGAAAACTCAACTCTTAAATAGATATTAGGATTTTAAAAAAAGCATAGAAGCCCCGGGAGCTGTCATATGTTATGCATGGAATGGAAAAATCTCAGTAATACTAAAAAAGGTTACGTGAAAATAACTTAAAATACAACCCCCTGCCAATTGCCTATCCATGGAAATGCTTTCAAAAAGGGCTTGTCTCCCCTAATCCCAATAGTATTTGATGTTCAAAAAATGTCCACGTTAAAATTTTTCATGTATTTGTTAAAAGTATACGTGAAGGGAGACCCGAACAGGAAATGCTATGGATTATTTTGTTTTGTTATGATTCAGAACATTTATTGAGCCCTTATACTTTAATCTCTTTCCCTCTCACACACACACACACACACACACACGTACGCATATATATATATATATATATATATATATATATATATATATATATATATAGTTAATATACATATATATATATATATATATATATATATATATATATATATATATATATATATTATATATATATATATATATATATATATATAGAGAGAGAGAGAGAGAGAGAGAGAGAGAGAGAGAGAGAGAGAGAGGAGAGAGAGAGAGAGAGAGAGAGAGAGAGAGAGAGAGATATGAAGATAAAAAGGTCACAAAAAGGCAATATACACGCTATGACATTATAATTTGATATTTCTGTTCACCAGTGAACAGGGATACAGGTAGTATCTGAAACATACGGATGCAACGTGTATAGTGTTTTTTATACACTTTTATCTTCACGGTAATATGTTGAATTAAAGTGAAATATTTATATACTTATATATATATATATATATATATATATATATATATATATATATATATATATATATATATAATATATATATATATATATATATATATATATATATATATATAATAACATATATGTTATATAGTGGCCACACATGCTGTTGGTTAATAACTTGGCACTCAAGGGAATTCATGCCTGATAAGTGATTTGTCACTAGATTCGAAACCGTTTACTTGGAAACAACGATAAACGGTGACACTAACTTACGCTTAAAGGCAATTGTATATTTGGTGAGCGAATCTCTCCCAGCCAGGGCCCGAGCCTACGCCTTTGGGTTTGATACAGAGGAAACTGGGACTTAGCCTTTCTTCGGTTAAGAGATATGAGTTCATTTTGTCTCTGCTATGGGTATTCATCCAAAACTCAGGTTCTATTCGCAGCTGACTGATAAGTTATCACATAGCTATTTATGAAAAATCTCTCCCATATACACGTGACTTTTACGCTATAAATTAAGCCACAAATACCACTTCGTACAGAACCACCTTCGGAGTAACTTTCCCTCAATAGGGAATTTTATAAAGGAAGAGCCACGATTCAAATCTAGGCACAGAACTCGAATTCGACAGGAATATGTACAGCCGAGTCCAAATGAACTTTTGTTCCCAATGTAAAATGAATCCAAGATTATGGGATACTGGTGGGTTAATAACTGTAAACAGGAAAGTGACGTGTGTATAAGTGGAAAAAGTATCATTCACAGCCAGGTGTTCCACACTTAGCAGTCAGCGATCATCGTGGAGATGTATTGATTTTGATTCTGAATAGAGAATCCGAAATCGATAACAATATGAACAGTACAATTTAAATGAACTTACATTTCTCTTGATAACCGAAAAGATGAGTCTTTTTCCTCTGCATCAAACCCCAAAGACCTGGGGTAGCATACTTTTTGGCGGCAGATGCTTTTATGTATAATTCCCTTCAGGTATAAATAGGATATCATGGGATATTTCTGGCTTAATGTTTGTGGATATATATATATTATTAGAGTTGCTAAGGAGTACAAAATAAATACATAAATTAAATAAATAAATAAATAAATAAATAAATAAATAAATAAATAAAGGCAGTAAGACCAACAGAGAGGATGTAGGACCAAGTTTTAATGTGGTGAAAATACCACCATCCAGGAAATCAGATATTAATGAAAATACCATCATCCAGGAAATCAGATATTAATGAAAATACCGCCATCCAGGAAATCAGATATTAAAGTCTCAGAAATTCTGACTTCAGACAAGGATATTGGGACTCAACTGTCTTTCCTTTTCCCATAAAAAAAAACAACCAAGGTGCTTTATCCATCAAAGAGAATACGGATTTCAAAGTTTCAAAGGAACAAACAAACCTGACACAGCCACTGGGTTTTACCTCACTCCTCCCCTGAACTTATTTTTGTTGATTCTACCAGACTGGATGCTAATATTTCCACCCTTTCCCTAACGAGATTAGTTATTATGAGCTTTTAATAGCATTATCTCTGTCAAGACATGTATAATTTACATTTATCTCTGAACAAGAAATGAGAAATTATTGTAGTTTTGAACAAAGATAAGAACGGCATGTTTCGTCTACTTTTGAACAAAGATAAGAACAGCATGTTTCGTCTACTAAAAATTAACTATATTTTTTAGGTATATAAAAACAGACATAAGAGGAACATGGTGAGAGACTGACAGATGAGGTTCGTTTTCAAAGGGTATTTAATGGATGACTTTGGGGATATAACTTCTAGTGACAGAGGTAATACATATCGTTATTCGTGTTCATAAGGTATTTATCGGAGGCTTGATTGCTTGCAGGAGGAGGTGTGACAAACTGCTGGCGCTTCAAGAACAACTTTCTTCCTTGATGATGACGATGCACCTCTGCAAAGGGCATGAAGTAATTCTTGAGCAAATTATGCATGGCACCATATCAACAATTCTCAGCCGTCTAATGCTTGAAAAATTGTTAAGGCGATCAAGTAACCCGTAAGGATGGAACAAAACTTCAGTGGAGAAAACGAAGCATTTAAGTAAGCAAAAACGAAAAATAGAGGACACATACAACCGACAGCATGAAAGCGAAATGAGTCTTAATGAACTTAGAAATTACTTGAATTTCCGCGATACGAATAAGTATAAATTTTTTCAACTGAAATTTAAGAAAAATCTGCAAGAGGAAATAACCCTTTTCTTCATACTGATACATATTTAAGCAAAATATTTTGATTAAAGAAAAACATTACCTGCTTCATTCCTAGCTAAATATTAACTAGCCTGCTTCATTATTAGCTAAAAAGGAAACTCACCACGCTTGCTTCATTACCAGCTAAAGAGTGATTGGCCTGCTTCATTATTTACTAAATATTAGCTGGCTTGCTTCACTAAAGTGAAAGAAAAAACCTCACTAGGCCTGCTTCTTAGCTAGCTAAATTATCTCAGCAGGCCTCCTTTATGACATTCCATGTCGTCTCACTAGGTCTGTTCTCTCACATTCTGAGATATTTTAGGAAGCGTCCTTTATCACACACTCTAAAATATCCTTAGCAAGTCTGCTTCAATGCATCATGAAAATCTCAGCAGGCCACCTTCATTACTAAAAAAAAAAAAACATTCTCCATTCATAGCTAAATAAAGTAAAGCAGACCCTCTTCATTGCTAGCAAAAAAAGATCTCAGCAGGCCTGCTTCACTTAATGCTAAACATCTCGGTATACCTGCTTCATTAGCTTCATAGTAGTTGAAATAAAAAAATCCGAAGGCTTGGTTCATCTATCATCTTCATTGGCTGTAGGCCCGTGTAAAGCAAGGAGCCTTTAGGAAATTCTGCTATTTATGTCTCACCTATAAAGTACTTTCGCTTCCAAAAACCCCAATCATCTGCAGCCTTCCATTCCACTGCCCTTATCAAGTAACTGTTAAATTTCCATAATTTTCCTATTAGTTTTACTCCTCCCTATCATACCACTTAACTCCTAACATTCTTTTAAGGCTTTATTCATTGTCATACCATGATTCCTGTCCGTACAGCAATACAGATCATACCAGGCTAATGTATAATATTACTTTCCGTAACTATGCCAGTCTATTTTATTTTCACGTTGATTCATTATCATATTATTTGATTTGCCTTTGTTACAGCCTATAATAGATATCACTGTTCATAAATATTTATTAGAGGCTACAAAGTAGCAAGCCTGCTTCAGAGTATATTTGAGAGAGAGAGAGAGAGAGAGAGAGAGAGAGAGAGAGAGAGAGAGAGAGAGAGAGAGAGAGAGAGAGAGAGAGAGAGGTTAAGGTTAAATTTACCTCATTTCAACTTCCTAGTTATCGCTACCTGACACTCCACGACGAAGTTTCAAAGCCTAATTAAAGTTTCTCTAATTGAAATGCTAATGAACATCATTCCACTTCAAGGATTTTGCTTGCAATGATTCGTCGGAATATTCAAAGAACTAATGATACAAGCCTACGCTGCATACATATATGACATTACATGCAAAGAACTAAAAATCAACCTATAATAATAAATCCGGAGTGGATCTTTCTTGTTTGCCCGCCCCGGGTGGGGGCGGGGTAGGTAGGGGATCGGGAGGGTAGGGGAGACATGACACCTCCACCATCCTCCAGCAAACATGTTTGTCCGGGGCGGGGTAGGTAGCGGACCGGGAGGGCAGGGGAGACGTGACGAACATCGCCGAGTTCCAGCGCAGCGTAGCGCGCGCCATCAAACACGTAAGAAAATAAAAGACAATGTACCAATACTCTAACAAGCAAAAAACAGTTAACAGAGCAAATAAAAGGTGCTAAATTGGCATGGAATATTATAATCATTAATAAGCCCTTTCAAAAATTCTTACTACAACTAAACAAAAATACAAATGAAAATGCCCTGTTACCTTCTTATGTTTACCGATCTTCGTTTTATGACTCGAACAGTTTCCCAAAACTCAGCAGCATTACACGTAGACACCAACAATATCCTACGGCTTTATTGCAAATACTGTTAAATCTGTCAATAAATCCATGTACCTGCGAATTTTACCAGATATATCTGACCTCTTTGTTACCTTTGAACAGAATAGCACATGGCAAATATAAATCTGCATAAAACTATTCAGTCAAACAGAACAAAAACCCAAGAGAACCTGACAATCGCTTGGGACCCAATGTTAACAAGATATATTTAACGGAATCTAATCAATGATTCACTCACATGCTCGCCACAATGATATGTAAAATCATTCTTTCCTGTCCTACTCTTAATAAAATAAAAAGTAACATATTATTCACAAATAAATTAGCCAAAGCAATTTCTAAATTAGTTAGTCACGTGTTCTTCCATTATCAACCTTCTTAAAAAGACATTTAATCAATACAGCGAGCTTATTGTGCCGCAATATTTCCTCCCATTTGTCTGCTGTTTCTGTTTGCAACCATTTCCTAGATTTGAACGTGCAACATCCTACAGAAGTGCCTGAGGCGACCAATGTTAACAAAGCATTTTCAACTATACCCCTTTAGTCTTTAATTCTAGGATTGTATGGAAATAAGTTCTCAAAACACCAAGCCTAAAATATTCTTAAGAACCCTAAAATTTGCTTATCTTATTCATCATGACCATGGTCTTAGTTTTCTCGTGTTCCAAATGTCATCTACACAATGCTTCTGTACAAATAAGACACTTTGCGTGTCTCTTTATTTAGCCCGACCTAGAGTGAGGAACTTCCAAAATCTGAAGTTGCATTATCATTCCTTTTAGACAGACTCTGAATAAAAGTTACTATTTACATACTCGTACTGCTTTCGACTCCGCCTACATTCTTCTCGAATTTCGAAGTCCCACTATATATAAAAATATTCTCAATTCAATCCTCGTCCTAACGAGCTACCCACGCCGTTAAGTATTCCATAACCATTCGGTCGTTCCTTAAATCATTATCACCTAGCCTACACACATTTACATCACTGCAACAGCCTCAATCTGACGTATTTTCTTTCCAACCCGTAATTAACCGCCCAATAAATAAACATGCTGTACTGCACTAGGTAATCAAGATCCAAAAGTGAGAAACGTGATTTTTGTTGAAACTCTGACCTTCCCAGCAAAAGTGTAAATCCAAGATATACTATTCATATTTACAAAACCACCTCTAACAAGATTAAGGTAAACGCCAAAGAGTTTTCAGACGAAGGCCTTGAGGGAAATGAAGATAATCTGCGAGGCGTAGAATCATTTGCATTTCAATAAGTTCGTCGGCAACAATTTCTCGTGCTGTTCCTCACGGAACTGGAACCTCGCCTATTCTTTCTTTAACCTCTGATCTTGAGGTCATAAATGCACAAGGATCCGATACAGTGATCAAGTTCAATGCAATTACGTAACCACAATCTGCGTCCAAATGCAGTCCATGTAGTTTATATGAAGATAAAATGCCCAACCTCTCTTTTTGGATGTCTAAGGCTTCAGACGCGCCTTCATTACAAGGAGTATCAACTTTTTCGTTATCTAATGCTATCAAACTTTACTGGCCTTTGTATTTTCTCCTTTCACAAACTTGCCCATTCCGTCATTTTTCATAGCCCCTACGGACCTACTAGTTTAATGGTATTTTGGATGATCTTTCTCCTGGAACTAATAGAAACCCAAGATGGTTTGAAGGCTGGGAAGAGAGCTTAACCTATGTCACCACAAAAATATATACTTATCTTTTTCTTCGTCCCCAAATGTTCTCAGCCATAAACGTAACAAAACCAGGAAAACTTAATACATGCTTCAAACAAAACGGCTTACTTGACTCTTGTTACATGGAACAGAAAAAAAAAAAAAAAAAAATATATATATATATATATATATATATATATATATATATATATACATTATATACAGTATATATATATATATATATATATATATATATATATATATATATATATATATATATATATATATATAATCATGAGAGCTACAAATGTAGTTATCAAATCCATGCTACATCGAGGAATATCTCGATGATTATCACCGAAGGGGAATTTATAAGTGATAAATGGACGTACCGCCGAGTCTCGATCCCACGACACAGACGCCACCAGTAACTCCAAACGTACCAAAGAACTATCATGGTCGAGGTGGGTTAATGCCGAAGTGCTAAGTACAATTTCCCCGCTCGACGGTAAATTAAGCACACCTGACTCGGCATTAATTTATACCTCTCTTGGATGGCTCAGTGGTAACGTCGACTGGAGTTGCTCGTGGAATCGAGACTCGGCAGTGTTTCGCCCATTTATCTATAAATTCCCTTCGGTGATAATTCCAAATCGATATTCTGAGGTAGCGTGATTTGATATTAACGACATTTACAGCTTCGCTGATTGTATATAAAAATGTCATACATATACAAAAAATGTCATACACATATGTATATATAGTATATATAACAATATATATATATATATATATATATATATATATATATATATATATATCAATGGACTACGTATGAAGGTAGAACAAGGCATCCAAGTATAAAAATGTATATATTCTGTACTTTCATAAAAAAAAAAATTGGAATCAGCAAGAAGACTAAAGCAGGGAAATATTAAAGGAACGGACGTAACTGAAATAAAAAAAATCCGTACAATACCTACATTTTTTATTAACATAAAAGTCAGACAGACTACAGTACTTTACACACACTCCCTTTCTCTCTCTTTCTTCTCTCTCTCTTCTTTCTTCTCTCTTTCTCTCTTTCTCTCTTTCTCTCTCTCTCTCTCTCAATTGAACCGTTTCTTCATATTCCTTAAGAGGAACGGCACCGTTGTTGCCTTCAGAACTGGAATTAAAGTCATGGCCAATTACACCTTGCAATAGCTTTTGAAAAGTCTGCAATTGAGCTGGAGCAATGGTTTCATTTTCTTGAGAGAGAGAGAGAGAGAGAGAGAGAGAGAGAGAGAGAGAGAGAGAGAGAGAGAGAGAGAGAGAGACCTTGGAAACGCCTAAGTTCACCACATTTATTTGTTCGCTTCATTAATAAACCAAACGAGGGCTATTCCGTTTGGAAAAGAATTTGTACCACTAAAACAAGGGCGAGCTCCTTTCCTAGAATACATTAATAACTAAGAGCCATGACGTTTGGGGATGAAACACACAAAACAACAGTAAAAACCATGAAGCTACTCCTTGAAAACAGTGCAACACAACTGACTATGATAAAAAAAAAAATAATGAAAAAAAATTAATTCTTCTACATTGAGGAAAACAAAACCCCTGACACAAGGTCACATCGCTGCCTTTTTCTACATGTACAATTTTGGTCAATGTTTTTCACGTGACTAAAAGCCAGCAGGAAATCCAGTTACAGTACCGTGCCAGGCACAGTGTGAGTGGTAATTCTATATGGGAGGGACTATTGCAAAGCCAGTCAACGCTTTCCACATTTACTCGGCAAAGTTGTCAATGCTCGAGGGATTACTTCTTTTGCTGACTTTCAATCAACCTTTGCGATTTGGGAACGTCTCTCGCTTTTATTTTCTGCATTCCAGTAATCTTTTACCTTTCACGAGGAGAGTTTACCGCTTCCTTGGGAATATGCCCACTCTTTAACGCTCGATTTTTCTTGTTTACAATGTGGGTTTCCAAATACATCAGCATCTGCACACAAAACCATAGGCTATCAACTTTAAAACTCCACTTTACAGCTCTCTGACAAACAATTGCGGTATGAGTTGGAATAAACCAAACTGTTACAGCGGACGTCGATTCTATTTTGTGTATCCAGTCTGGCATCGCAACAAGACTGGAGGAGGTTTTATGTTAAAGGAGACAACCTACTCACCTTGTTTTTTTACTTTATTTATAGCACTGAACACAAAGGGGAATAAACACCTATTTGCAAATTATGTTGCTTTTCTTGTTTTCGTTCGTTGGAGAAGCAGGTAAAGACAAGAAAATCCTACAAACGTAGCTACACTGGGGGCACACATATCTACAGATATGGAAAATACAATTAAACAAATAATGACTTGATGGATACATTAAAACACGTTAAACTTTTCCCTGGTATATCAGAACTCCTTCAATGACGCCCTCCATTTAAATCATGCAAAAGCTTACATTTACACACAAGACGACAATACCTACAACTTGGTGGGGCACTAAAAGTTTACAATATTATAAATTATTTTGTAAGTGATGTTATTAGTGAAATATGAAACACAAACTTTACTTCTCTCAAGGCACTTGGGCATAGGCTACCTGCACCGGTGCTACGACTACGTGATGTTGTATCAGGCACGGAAAAGTATAATTAGCTGTTGCCTAATTATGAAAATAAAAAACATTTTATTCTTATATTTTACTCTTTTTGGGGTGCAAGTTACAAATACAAAGTTGTAGATGTGGGGATTTTTTGTAAAATATCGTACTAGAGGCATACTTCCACATTCTATGTAGTGAGATGCACAGTACACGAAATTTGGAAGTGAAATAAAGTATCAGTCAAAAATGTCAAGAAAAGCACAACCGAAAAGCAATTCCAGAATTAATTATTTCCTAATACCAATGAATGAATCATTTTAGGTTATCAGGCGTCGTGAGCCTAATACCAAAAGCAACAGAGTTGGCACTAAATGAATTATATACCACAGGAGTACACAGGAGTGTTCTTGCATTCTATTTTCAGACAGTGACTACTAAATCAGAGGTTTGTACATACAAACACGCAAATCACACACACACACACACACACACACACACACACACACACACACACAACAAACAAATAATGACTTGATGGATATATAAAATATATATATTCCTATATATATAACTATATATTTATATATACATATTTATACACAAATAATATATATATATATATATATATATATATAAATTATATATATGATATTATTAGTGAAATATGAAACACAAACTTATCACATCACTCAAGGCATTCATATACAATACCTGAAAGTGCTACAAACGTTGTATCAGGCACGGAAAAGTATAATTAGCTGTTGCCTAATTGAAAAATAAAAACATTTTATTCTTATATTTTACTCTTTTTGGGGTGATAGTTGATTTTTGTAAAATATCGTACTAAGTCATACCTATCCGTGAGATGCAGTACCAGCGACGGACGAGGAAATAAACTATCAGTCAAAAACTAACCAGTCTTGTCACTGGTTAGTGTTCACTGTAGTCCTGATTCCTCGTCCGTCGAATGAATGATTTTTTACGGGACAGGTGGACTTATTATCAACTAAAAATTCTTGGCAAAATATATATGAAAATATATTACTATAGCCAGACAGTGACTACTAAATCAGAGGTTTGATATTAAAGGACGTTTATATATGATTATATATATATATATATATATATATATATATATATATATATATATATATATATATATATATATATATATATATATATATATATAGTTTATAAATTATACCCACAAAATATGCAGAAATTATATTTTATAATTTTTTTCCATTCGTTGTGTATACAGTGTTTATGTATGTATGTATATATACATATATATACTTTATTTATATATATATATATATATATATATATATATATATATATATATATATATATATATATACATTTTATATAAATATACATCCACACGAGTATAGTTTCTAATTTAATTTTATTCGTGGCAGTATAACGTACATTTATGTACGTTTATAAGTATATACAGTATGTATGTATATATTATATTTACACTTTTAAACGACAATTGTATGTGTATGTATGTATATAAATATGTATATATATACATATATACATCCACAAGAATACACAGAAATTACAGCTTCTAATTTATTTTTATTCGTGCATGTGTAGTGTGCATGTTTGTGCTTTCGTTACCCATGACTCAAAAAGGAAAAGGAAGCCAGCGATTCATCACAGTTCTGACAGAACGGCACAAAAATTTTGTCTGGGATGATTCAAAACCTTTTTATAATGTGTACATTTATCCATTCATTCAAATGTGTACTAGGATTAAAACCTGCAATCCATGGATTATCTCAATGCTGAACAGATTAAACTACACGTGAGATTTAACGACGAAAATTATTAGTCAAATTAACTAACGAGAGAGAGAGAGAGAGAGAGAGAGAGAGAGAGAGAGAGAGAGAGAGAGAGAGAGAGAGAGAGAGAGAGAGAGAGAGAGAGAGAGAAACAATTTATTCCACCCTAAGTATAAAACCCAGAAGGAACAGTCGGCAGGAACAGCATCCTTATTATATAACTGGGCAAGACCTGTCTTATGATGTTTTTTTTTTTTTAGACTCCCCTATCTTCCTAGAGAGAAAAAAGAAAAAAAACCACAATAGGAAAACCCTTAGGCGGAGCTTGAATTTTCTTTAACAGGTTTAACCACCCTCGAGGTGTTCGGGAGGTTATATATTCGCAAAAGGAATCCACTCCTCAGCTCACTCTACAGACGCCGGTGTTGTGTTAGAACCCTACCCTGTACCTATCTCCCTGAGCTCGGTTGCGTCACATCAAGATGCTGTTCTTTGCTGGAGGTTCAAGATTATTTTTAATTTTTGCTGTCATCTTTGCTATGGTAAGCAACGCGTGTGTGTGTGTGTGTGTGTGTGTGAGAGAGAGAGAGAGAGAGAGAGAGAGAGAGAGAGAGAGAGAGAGAGAGAGAGAATCACTGACATTTTCATCTAACATAAACAGTGTATGTATAAATGTAACTTAGCACTAAAGTTCCAATTACCTAAGCAGACTCCATTAACAGTTCTTACCACTACATTTAGTGTTTCCAGATTTAGAAAGGAACTGCAAGTTAAACAAGGAATTAAATTCGTCTGAAATTCTTCTTCAACACTGCTGTGTCGTGAGTTATTTGTATGTTAAATACGCATGCGCAGGAAGCGTTCCGACCGCAGATTTTTCGTGCCATTTCAACGGAACGACTTGAACTTTTGTATTTAACTTGTTTAACCACGGTGTTCGTACGATATTATTTAGGTGATAGAACCTTTGAACTTTGCGTCATTTGCAAACTTTTTTCAATGACTAGCAGGAAAGATTTGTTGATATCTGTTTTAACTCTTCGATCCCTCATGTGGTGTTCTGTGGAGCAGCATTCTGAGACCTTTGATAGTCATTTCCAGTAGCATGATTTGATCTTGAACAAAATGGCAGTGTGAAGTCACTTCCATTAGAAAGATATGTTCAACATATCGCCACAGTGCACCTGTGATGCAACACCAGTTACTATTATTTATTCCTGAACTGCTCCTACCAAACCAGATTTATGAAAAACAGGACGTAATGTGGTCAGGGGAGTATGAGACATAAAAACCATCTTCATGATTCGCTGTACAGGTAACGCAGTAACTTGTAATTATGAATAGTTTTCGACTTCGTTGTCACAGCACTGAAAAACGCATTTCTAATATAAAAATAGCAATATCTAATATAAAAAAGTTTAATGTTTCACATCGATTTCTATATCCACAGAAATTATATTATTGCCTAAACTTTCCCATCTTTTTGTTATATTATTGTGAGTATATAACTGGAGACCTAAGCAAAATTATCCCATACAATAGTTTCTTTTTATCCAGCAATGGTAATTCTAGTTTAGTGCGTCTCCAAACTTTACAGTGCGATGGCTACATTGCATATTTCACACATTTCGTGGGGTAATGATAAGAAATTCAGTTATTTACATGAATGGATAAAATATAAACGTACAAGTAAGTGTTATTTTGGAGCTTTTCTACAATAAGCATGATTCAGAACAAAAAAAAAAGAAATGTGACAGTTACAAAATTGGTATTGTTGTACTTACACTGAGATATAATGAATAATGAGTAAAAAGTCCAACATTACAAAAGGTTCTAGCAAAATAATAAATTATTTACCTGTACATAGATGAGAAAAGTAAATTGTTCATTTTAGATTAATTTCTTATACTGAAAATTTACAAATGCTTACCCGATCGGAAAATGTTCCTAGGACTTCCGTAAAACATGGCAAAGAAATTCAATGTAATCGTGACCCATTAATAAAGCTTGAACAAAAAGATATTCAACATGTACGTTTCTACAAAGTTCTACCATTTAAGAGTTTTCAACCGTAACCTGAAAAAGTCTTGAAGAAGAATAAGCGGATGATGAAACTGCTCTTTTTAGCTTCAAAACATCGATGAGCTTAGGTTATAAGTTTGAGAAACCATATGACCCGTCTTTGAGCTTCGGTTTTAAATTTGAGAAACCATATTACCCCTCTGGTCTAAAGGGAAGCAGCAAGCCGAACAGAAACTACACGCGTTAATTTCCGAACCGCGTAGCCGGGACAAAAAGAAGGGAAAACCAGATTTATCCATAAATACTGCAAGTTGCTGAAGTCTTTGGCGAAGCCTGGTAAATCTTATAATATTGTCGAAGATAAAATTAACTCCATTTCTCAAAAAGGTTTATTTTCATTGCAATTTCTGTTGCCTCTCTCTCTCTCTCTACTTGTTTCCCATATCAACAACATTCATGCCTGTGTGGCATTCCAGCCTTCCAAGATGCCACAATATTATTCTACCGAGTGCAACGAGTGCAACAAGCCTTACATCCCCCTTGCTGTCAAGCTGTGGGAGCCTAATACTGGCTATTTAGATTTATGAAATTCCAAGTCAGAAGAAATCCTGACTTGATTTGTAGCGCCAAATACTTTAAAAATGTAATTTTATTACAGCGATCTTTACATTTCTTAAGTTGTCAGCTGTGCGTGGGCCCGCTCCAGAGTAAATATTGGATGTGATATGAAAATGTCATGCTGAAAGAAAAAAAAAATCAATGGAAAAATAAGATTCCCAATTTAAATAGATCACAGTAAATGTAAGAACATGGGGCTTTTACACAGCAGACATAAAAGGATTCATATTAATATACAGAAATTCTCCATTTACAATAATAATAATTTTTTATATTTCTTTATTTACATAAATAATTTAATTTTTAATGGTAATAATTAAAGTGGAAGAACCAATAACCGAAGATGGATGTTACGGGACAAAAACAATCATTCTTTTGTTCATCTTAGTTTTACAGAGAGAGAGAGAGAGAGAGAGAGAGAGAGAGAGAGAGAGAGAGAGAGAGAGAGAGAGAGAGAGAGAGAGACTCGCTTTCTCGCTACAAATAAGCTCATGCGTCACAGATCTCACCTTACTATTTTATACTTGGGCTGTACTCTTCAAAGTACAGCTTAAAGATAAAAGTCACACTGGATTCCCAGTCTATGTATATGTATATATATACATACATATACATACATATATATATATATACATATATATATATATATATATATATATATATATATATATATATATAAAATATAATATATAATATATAAAGTTCATCATCACATTTGCTTTTGTCCATCGCCTACACTGTCATCGCTAATTAACACTATTTACATTTTAAAAAGGCCGTCACTGGAGCGTGGGCAGGAGGTCGTCCTGATCCTAAACCTGGAAATTGTCCATCTAATTAGTAAGTATTATTATTATTATTATTATTATTATTATTATTATTATTATTATTATTATTATTATTACCGAATTTCAATTATTTACTTACATTTATTTATTTGTTAATTTATTCTTTCTTTTTAAGGAACTGATCTCTTCCTTCTGTATTTGCTGTTGCCTTCTTTTAAATGAACGCCCTCCCTATTCTTTGGAAGCTTGAATTTTAAGTCAGTGGCCCCTGTGGGCTTGTTCCATATGAATAGGGTTCATCTTTTGAATAATAATAATAATAATAATAATAACAAATAACAATAATTATTATTATTATCATGATAGCTGTTTCTACGGCATTTAATATTTACAGATTCTTCTCTAAGGTCATATAATGTTGCGTTTTTGTAATGGTTTTATTTCCTATAACGTTTTCACTAGCGATCTGCGTCATCTCCTGAGCGTTAGAGTAATGAAAGAATTGAGGTAAAAGATACATAAGTATTTGTGGCAGAGGGGCGAGATTATAGTAACCGGGTGAACTGGTGTGCTGAATTCTGATTGACCCTGCGCATAATATTATGGTATCAACATGGTAAAAGAAACCAAATTTCAATCTGCTATTATCAGAATAAACGTAAGAACTCTCCCGTCACCAAACACCGAAAAGAAAGAGAAAGGAGGAAGAGAAAGAAATAGCACGAGATTCCATCCCCTTACCTGAGCGTGCTGTCACACCAGCCATTCCAGTGAGTATATGTCGGCCGAAATCTTTACTCCAACCAATTCCATCGACTAGGACACGCATACCGCAACGCCTTCCGAACCGGAAGCAACAGCTTCAACACAGGGCTTATCAGAATTCAGCACCCCAGTCCACCTGTTAACTGTAATCCGACCCGTCGACTATTAATAGCTGTGTATCTTGTATCTTAATTCTTCAACTTCCGTAACTCTCAGGAGATGACCATCAGATCGCGTGTCAAAACATTACAAGAAAAAAAAACTTTACAACAGCACACCTTTATATGGCCCAAAGAGACCTAATATACGGGCTATGCGCTGACTAAAATAAATATCTGTAGTACTCGACAATACGGGTCTTTAAAGAGGGTCTCCTCCCATAATATTATTTCGTAAAACGAGACTGTAATCAATGTGGCATTTACTTTAAAAAGGACTTTTACAATTCTGCCAATTTTCCTTTTTATTACTCGGGGATGTTTCAAGCAATTTCAAAAATAATAAAAGTGCAGGCTTTGAAGACTACATTTTTACTATATATTCAGTATTTACAAAGGATCTGACGCGTTTCGTGTAAGCGCACCAAAGCATCTTCACGTACTGAACCCACAGCCATATTAGAAGTTCCAGAGGTCCTTACAATAGTAGTTAGTACCGTAAATAATCCGGTCATTTAAATGTAAATCTTATCCAAATTTTTAGCCTAAAACTATTGTTCAACTTTCTCTACGATTCTTTCTATTATGAATTAAGGTATTTCTATCAACTTCCACTGTGGTCTTTTTGGAAATGTGTATACATGACTGGTTCTTAAGCATGAACGGACAGCCATTTTGACAAACAACTCGAAGTAAGGCACAGCCTTCACGGGTACAGTGACAATGTGCTGAGCTAGGCTTGAGAACATGAGTCGTGTGGTAGTCGCCCAGGGCTAGAAACTAAATGTGGCCACAGTAACAACCAAGTAACCGATAGGACTGGCACTGATGCTGCTATTTAGAAAGCAGACTGCCACCTACTAACCAATTCATTAGACAGTTATACTATCTAGAATTCTCTGATAACCATCACTTAACTAAGCAAACCCCAGGTGCATGCCGGAAAGTGTTGAAGCCTCCTGAGATCATTCTTCATCAGTTACCGATAAACCACTAATAGTAGTAGTAGTAGTAGTAGTAGTAGTAGTAGTAGTAGTAGTAGTAGTAGCATTCTTTTCACCCATTCACTCAAAGATACTCATTTCCTTCGTACATTCCCGGTGCTTAGTTTTTCTTAGCTTTCACGTGATTCCTACAGTTGACCACCGATAGACATTTTTATGATTTCGCCATTATACTACAGATGCAACTGGTCAACTCTTATCTTTTCTACATTCACAGTTACGACAGTGGCCCTGACCACGGAGACAGCTGCTTTGCCGACTACCAGTGCCTGCGTGATAACAAGTGCTGCCTGGTGAGGACCAGCTCCAGCAACCGAAGACGTTGTGTTCCTCCACAATAATTCAGTAAACACACATAATATGAAAAGAAAAGGCGCCTTCATTTATGAGGTAACATGTCAGTCTATGAGCTAAGTATGAAGAAAATTTCAAAGAGAAATTATGTATTTTCGGCGTCTTAGACCACAGAAATGTAAAACAAGGTTGGGGACTCAAATAAGTCTATATAATCACGACAATATCCTCGGTCTTTCACGAATGAAAATAAATTATGCAATTCAAAAACAACTTTTATTTTATAAAACAATTTAATGCAAAACCTCAAATCTTCAACAATGCTTGGGAGAAAGACTCTTAGGAAATCTAAATAACTTGATAATTACAAATTCATATTTCTGTACGCTTATAAACTCACTCCTGTATATATGTGCATGTCAGTATTCACACTGCAGACAGACATGAAATTTTCTATTATTTTTAATGTCAGCAATAACCCTCTTTACCGGGTGGAAAATATTTTAAAAGCATTCCGGCAAAAACACAAGTACTAATAATATTCCCGAGCTGCGCAGCAAACGCACATCAGTACCAGTTATCAATTACGTGAATACTCCAGAAATTCTAGTTTTCGAGAGTAGCCACGGAGACTAGTGGCCCTGTGGGTGATAGGTACCTAGAAAATTTTTTTTTTTAACTTCGTACAACAGTGACTGCAATAACGCCTTCCAAAATAAGAGACGCCAAAACACGTTTCTGAAGAAAATGGGTCCAGAGAAACCAGACGAGAGAGCTGATTGGACGATTACCTTTGACGCAATTGTATCAGAACCTGAGCTCCAGAGAAATATTCCACGCTGAGACAATGATACCGCAAAATTAAATAAATGAAAATAAATTTTAAAAAATCTACTTAACCATATGAATTATGTGACCCCTTTAACGCATGTTCGAACAAATTTGGTCCCCTAATATGATACAGATATATAAAAAAATTATATCAATACCACCAACGGGGATGCGAGAAATGCAGGAAACGTTCATCAGTACGAGCAAAGAACTGCGACTAAATGGCACAGAACTTCAATCACCCGAATGTCTGCTCTTCATCATTAAAAACGACACAAGGCGAAAAATTCGGTGGCCGGATTTCTCAAAAGCTGTTTTATTTGGGATTTACGAAGCTTTTCAGTGAATACAGAGAATGATTTAAAGATCTTGATATCACTATGTAACACATATGAATATAAAACTGGTGAATGCGTGTTGCGTTAACAACACAAAAGAAAACAGAGTGTCTTTTTGGAGGATAACTACCAGAATGCCCATGGTTTTGCTGTAATTTCAATCAGAGGTTCTCTGTCTGATGTATCACTTGAAAAAACAGCAAGATTTCCATTTTAAAACATAAAAACTTACAGATTAAGTGAAGTCCTTATTAAGTCATATTACAGCGGGTATTGTTACAAATAAACAGGTATTTGTATTAATTTCTTGGGGAAGAAAGCCCTTAGATATAAATAAAAACTATCCATATTTGAATAAACAAATACGTAAACCGCACATTTACGTATACACATACAGTGCACACATTTGAATTTTAAAAATCTACATACGTTCGTTAAAGCACCAAAACACGCACACACAAAGACAAAAATACTGAGCCTCCAGAACAAAATGGAAGATATATTACTCGACCACATCCTGGTCTTCGCTTCAGGTCCTTCAATCCTTTTCACGTGAGAAAAAGAGAAAAAATCTGTAGTCGTGCCTTTATAATGATAGCAGCTTCATCAGCAATCAAAAAGAGGCCGAAATTATCCGAAAAACGCCAAATAAAAAATTGAACATTCTGGAAGCGTCATCATAAACAGAAGCCTTTTTTTTTTTTATCCAGATTCCAACCAAGGTGATTCCCTTCACGAAGATGAGACGAACAGTCAGTCGCCTTCAAAGCACACTATCTGCTTATCCTGATATAGTTTCGACATAACACAACACCTCTCTCTCTCTCTCTATCTATATATATCTCTCTCTATTTTATTTAACATATATATATATACATACATATATATATACCTTATATGCTATATATATATATACCATTATAATATATATAATATGCATAATTTATATTTAATTACATAATATATACATGCATGCGTATATATGTATACAGATATTCATATTACAAACGTTGGGCTTCAATCAGACGGGATAGTTTAGACTCAAATTCTTTACTTTTTACAAAATACTAAAACTCAAAGAAGACGTCCCAATCTTCTTCTTCAGAGTACAAACAACCCTGAGAGATAAACTACACTTATAAAATATAATATATATAACATATATATATATATATATATATATATATATATATATATATATATATATATATATATATATATATATATATATATAAAAATGTGTGTATATGCTCCTCCCAACATCTGTTGCTTATTTTACCTAATCCATGCCATCACCTGCCCTCTGATTTTCAACTACTCCTGCCCTTTCTTACCTCCACCTATATATATATATATATATATATATATATATATATATATGTGTACTATATATATATATATATGTACGTGTAATGTATATGTGTGTCACACGTGTGTAAGTTACAAATATATAAATAAACATTTACACATACACAGTATATACATATACAAATGTGTGTGTGTTCTGTAGTTAGAATACTCGCTGCCCAGCGATAAGAACAGGGTTCGATTACCAACAGGGGCATCAAGTGCATGCGTGATCTGTACTGGGATAGCAACGCAACACCACAACACTTACTGTACTTATAATAGTAGTTAACAACTTATACTGCCACATCCTCTTGGGTAAAAAGCAGTATATGGTAGCGTGCAAGGGTGCTCGATGTATTGCTGGTTGAGCTTCTATGCAGGTTAATGACGCAGCTACTCTTTTTGGAAATTTTATATGCAGGACGTTCATCCACAATTCCGCAGCAAATGCAGGAACATGGTAATGACCGCTAAGTTGTTCTCTGGAGCAACCCTTGTTGGAGGAAACAGCTCAAACTGAAGTAATATATATATATATATATATATATATATATATATATATATATATATATATATATATATATATATATATATATATATATATATATATATATATATATATATATATATAATATTTTTATATATATATATATACATATATATATATATATATAATATATTTATAAATATATGTTATATATATATATATATATATATATATATATATATATATATATATATATTATATGCAGTGTGAGAATTTTTTTCAAAGTACGCATGACGTTATTAATATTTACGAGCATTAAGCCTGTCGTTCCTATACCAGGCATCGGTTCGAATCCTGCAGCAGACGAAGCACTAATTATCTATAGTTCGCCTTATTTTTAGGTTATTCCCAAGGAACAATGGAATGTATATTAAAACGATATTTGTGGCTTAATGCTCGTGATTAAAAAAAAAATCTCGCATGTATGTGATAAACACACACACACACACACACACACACACACACACACACACACACACACACACACATATATACACACACATATACATATATATATATATATATATATATATATATATATATATATATATATATATATATATATATATATATATATATATATATAATATATATATATATATATATATATATAAATATAAAATACTCGCCCATAGAAAGGCAAAACTTTTAATCATAACAACGAGACGTTTGACAACGCACGAATTCCTTTCTCGCCCCAACCTGGCGATCTAAGAGTCCTTGAAACACTAAGTCTAAGTCCAGCAGGGTGATGTGGATAGTAGGCTACAAGAAATCCATGGACTTAGCAAACTTGAGTCAAGTTCTGCATCACTTAGCCACAGCGCCCGCTTTGGCTGATTGCAGCTCCCACAGTGGACGGTGGGGTTGCCAGATCCATACACTATACCATGCACACACACATAAAAGTATGGTGTTTTTGTAGGGGGAAGGGGTTATGAAATCCCGATCAAATCTATTTCCTTCTTTTCACTTGCAAAATTCAATAAAAATATTCTGTCATCTGCGTTAATTGACAAGATAACAAAAAAAGACTTTCAGTCGTAAGTAGATGCTAACATCTGTAATTTGCTTCGCGCTCCTCCTTTTCTAGAACGTTTCCTCTCCCTATTAACAATAATAACGGAAATAATACCTAGACGTTTGAAAGGATCGAACTTTCGGGCCGACTCCAACAGAACTCACCTCGAGAGACATTTAAAAAATTCAGAAAATGTAGTGACATCGATGGCGCTGTGGCAATTTCGTTGCCCCCTCTTTTACCATTTTTCCTGATATTCGAATCCCTACCTTCACAACTGTCGAAGCTTTTCAAGGTCATACTAATTTACGCAGAAAAAGAAAAAAATAATAGACACAATTACATAAATCCTTATTCTTTAACAGATGACATAAGTTACACTTCAAGTTTGGCTAGTGCTAACAAAAAGAGATAAAAACAAGTATAGTGCCTGATCGGCTCAAGCGCGTTTGAAGTGTAAAGCATAATTCGATAGAGATTCAGCACCATTAACGACTGATTTATATAATAATAAAATTAATGGTAAAATATCTCGTGTCACAAAACCAATGGTCATCGACACCGAAAATTGTTATTTTGTTTAAACAGTTATATACCTACACTCTTACACAAACACAAACACACTACCATAGAACTTCATAAAAAATATAAAATATTACCAATTGCAACATTCATTCGTCATAAAACGAATTCTTAAAAGCTCTTGAGGGAGTAAACCATGATTTATGACTGCCATTAAAAAACTATCATCTTTTGCGAAGGAATCCAGCTCCTTCTATAAACTTGAAAATACACTGCGGTTAAAGTTCATAATGCCTAAGAATGACATTATCAACAGCAATACGGCATCTCAAAGTTTCTTGGGTTAAAGTTCGTTCATAGGAACCACCACAGATGTGACAGCATTGCAAGCTCAAATGCAGCATCTTGGTTTCCTGGCGACAGAAAGCAAATCTCCTTGGAACCATGATATCACTCACACTAACTGCGTCGTTTCTGATGGATGTCATCTGTCACTTTAACGTGCCCAGATACGGGAATTCATGTACAAAATTTCAGATGGTGATCTCCAAGGAACATTTACCCAATAAAACAGTCAAATGAACGATGAGACAAGAATTCCAATATCTGCTCACGACGACATATTTCATGAATTAAAACATTCTTGATACCTAGAAATGGAATTTATTGAATGATTTCGATTGAACGACGTCTAAAAACAAAATGCATATTATCTCGAAAGATTTCAATATCTAGATATTGAATAAATTTTTATTATTAATCATAAATTTATTCATTTCATGAATACTTTACAAATTACTCCAGACCTTACGCGCACAATATTTTAAAAACTTGTAAAAGATGGCAATTCTAAGCAACATCACACGACGGTTCTAGTTTTTTATTATATTTACATACACAAAGTAAAAATTCTTCATGAAATCTATATTTCCCAAAGTGAAAAACTGAGTCCACGTATCACCAAGCACCGATAACATCAAGTTATACCCTTGAGTGAGTATTATTTACTTATTAAAAATCACACCAATGAACAAACTATGGTACCCACTTAGTACCCTTAATCGAGGAATAAACCAAAATTACAACATAAAACAAATCACTTTTCGCTTTGAGTCAGAACTTTCAGCTTACCCGCGCGCTGCTGGGAAGAAGCGTTGGGTCGGGTGTTCACATGAGAACTGTATACGCTACCGAGGTCAGATGTCACATGCGATGAGACCACAGGTCTACCCCAAGCCAAATCAAAAAGTCCTTAGGTACCCCATACTGGGGAGAAAAAACACGTTAAGAAAAGCTCCCGATGAGATATTTTTAGGGACCATATAAGAAAGGATAAAAATACTTTAAAATCAACGCAATCTCGTAATTTCCGAAATGCCTGGTATATCGTCTTACCATCGTCTATCATTTTCGAAATTCGTATGCCGCCAGCTCGATAAATCACGTCATACAAAAAAGCATCCGAAAGTTCCCACTTTCCTTCAAGTTATTCTGGTGGCGTAATTTCCATTGTCTGGAATTTCAATATGCAGTTCAAGATATTGCAAGCAACTCAATAAAACTTTTACATTTACGGAGTGGAAAAATGTGGAAAAGATGAAAATCTTAACACGAGTAAAACAAAATGATAGTGGCAACGATCAGACCACTTTAAAAGTTCATTTTGTTCCATATTCTGACAGTGAAGAAAATAAAATTTTCTTCCGTCTCAACAATCCTTTTACTTTAACATTGTTTACAAAATTCTTTTCAATTTGTTATCCATGGCATCAACATTTTTTTGTTATTTACACTCAACTAAATTTCTTCTCTTATCTTCAGAGACTGATCTCAAATGACAAAACATTCGTAGCACAAGAATTTCATCTCGGGTTACTATTTGCCACTGGTTGTTCCTTTTATATATATAAAAAAAACCCTATTGGAATTTTGTGACATTTTCACCTCTTGCTAAGCTATTTATTGCTATTTTTCAAAATACGGTTCTCGTCGTCTCTCGTGAAACCTAACCTCAGCTGTACTCTCGATACCACTCACCGCCACATAACGAAAACAAGTAAAAAATGCGCCGCAGAAACTAACTTCGGCGCAATCGAGTTTTCTGTATAACGTATAATGCTGTAAGAGCCGTGGCCCGGTGGTGGCCTGTCCTATATCGTTGCCAGAAGCACGATAATGGCTTAACTTTAACCTTAAATAAAATAAAACTATGAGGCTAGAGGCTGCAATTTGGTCCACGATGTGTTGGAGGGTGGATGAGTCACACTTTGCAATTTGCAGCCCTCTAGCCCCAGTAGTTTTCAGATCTGAGGCAATGGACAAGAAAAAAGCCCGGACGGGACAGACAAGCCATCTGTAGTTTCCTCCCCTACAGAAAACTAAAATTTGACATGCTGTATTGAGTTATGCGATACTTCACATACCAATTGCTAGGGCAGTGGATCGCTACGCTCTACAACCCTGTTGTCACCCAGATGTAAATGGGTTCCATCGTCTGCTGAGGTCAAGGACAAGGGTGTTGGGCTAGCAACAGCATACCTAAAGGCTTGCTGAGAAACCGAAAGGCATTATCTTTAGGTACCATCTCCTCTAAGAGGAAAACTGCCCAGCGTCACAGTATTTTGGACTTGTTTTCCACTGAAAACCTTCAGATCCACATTGGGAGCTCTAACGCCAGGATTAGAACTGCATTCAGTAAGGGATAACTCAACGCATTGACCACTAGTTATTCTGTGGCTGAAACTGTCAACAATACGTTTTGAAAGTTCCTGGATTGACTATTTCCAACTTTCCCTAGATTTCTAGCAAAGTTACTTTCGCTATTCGAATTCTGGTGAGAATATCTTAAAAATGAAGAACGATTATCAAAGAGAAAAAAAATAAACGTATCTCCCATTTTAACATCTGAGCCTCAGTAACTTCTTATCTGTGAAAATCGTCAAGTCATACGATGTAACCCGTCAGAGGAATGCCCGAGCAACAAGCTACTGAACTGCGATATCATCTCCCAACTGCTAAAATATTCCAATTTCCTCTCTTTAAACATTTAAAAATGTTAGTCTTCTGCTGACTTCTAAGATAATATCGGTGATATGAGCCTCTCTCTCTCTCTCTCTCTCTCTCTCTCTCTCTCTCTCTCTCTCTCTCTCTCTCTCTCTCTCTCTCTCTCTCAATAATTTCGATAAAAGTTATTTCAAATTCAAATATCACTTACCCCAAAACAATTACGAAATCACGTCCAAAAGGAGAGTCTCCAGTCGGCATATTCGTGAACAGGAAAATTCAACATGCATTTTCCGATAAGAGCTTTACGTGTAATGATTTTATAAGACATTTTCCTTGATTTCTGTTTTCGTTTTTCCCCTCCCGAGGTCTGCATTCCACTGCAAGCACCTAAAAGCAACATAAAGTCACGTTCAAAGGAACCCGTGCAGGATGTACCAAGTCCTGAAGTGCATCCGGTGGCAAGACAAGATCTGAACCAATCCCTGACATCTCAGCGGAACTGATATTGACACGTCAGGAGCCACATGCTTCCAGATTCTTACGAGTCAGGGTGCCACGACACCCTCGAAATTTTATCCACTCACATTCGCGCAGATATATAAATACGTATGTATGTGTGTATGTGTATATATATATACACAACATATGCTACAGTATATATTTATTCATAATATAACATATATATATATATATATATATATATATATATATATATATATATATATATATACATATATATATATATATACACTCATATACAGTATATATTTATTTTATATACATACATACATATATATATATATTTATATATATATATATATTTGTGTGTGTATGTTGCATGGACAAGAAACTTCTGAGAGGCCGTAAAAAAAAAAAAAGTGCATAAAAAAATCATGAGGAGAAAAAGCATAAAAATGGATATCGACACAATCGTGACGAAAAACATGGAAACAAAATCTTAATCATCATAACCAGGATGTGCTGACAGGTGCAAAAAGCGAACTGCCCACCAGGATGACCATACTCCCGGCCCTTATATAACAGGAGTACCGGATTCCCGGTCAACTCTTAAGAGCTCAGTTGCCACCGAAGGCGGCGCTAAAGGAAAAATCCTTGGAAGAAGGAATGTGTTAACGCATGTCGTCACCTTTGGTTTCCTCGAGCTCCACAGAAGGAGGTTTAGTATAAAAGAGTTAGCATAAATAATCTGAATTATTCTCTCGCTAGACGCGAAGGAAGGGACTAGCACGTAGGCAGCTTCGAGACACAATATAACCAAGAACATGCCCCAGACAACCTACATTAGATATCTAACGTTCGTCCTCCTGGCAATGGTAAGCAAACTATAATCGTTCTGATGTATAACGGCTCTTACACACACACACACACATACATACATACATACATACATACAATATACACATTACATACATACATACATATATATATATATATATATATATATATATATATATATATATATATATATAATTCGACCACTTGAATTAAGACGTGTAACTGAAATATAAACATTGTATATGGACATTGGAAACCTAAAGAATGATGTGCAAGATCTTTCGCTGTTACTCTAAGGCATTCTCAAGAAAAACTGCTTTGCTTGAGAATGATTTAAAGCACAGACAAAAAATTAATTGAAAAACAAGAATCCTTAATGAAGCAATTACTGCGCATCATGTGGCTTTTCAGTTATTTTGGTACAGATTATGCTTCGCATCGCCGGGCAAAGCTAGCCTGAAAGCATAAGCTTATACTGTTAGTGTTTTTTAAAGAATGATTTACATGTAAATGATTTATTAATAACAACTAAAGCTTTTACATATATTTTAATGAGTGGAAATTGACATTCATCTTGTGATAAAAATGCTGCTTTTAAGTCTATTTTTGCTCATGATGAAACTTTTACGTACCGAAGACACAAAGGAAACATAATTGTGTGTGTGAGAGAGAGAGAGAGAGAGAGAGAGAGAGAGATTAGAGAGAGATAATTAGTATATATATATATAGTATATAAACCAATATATCTATATATAATTTTTTTAATTATACAAACAAACCATATATATAGCTCTTTTTAATTCTACAAACTCTGCTCTCTTCTCAGGCTTAAAGAGAAATATGCCCCCGGCTTCTTTCCGAAACACAGCGTTTCACCAAGAAAGGAAATAGCGTTTCACCATGAAAGGAAAACAGACTTGAATGCAACAATTTTTTATACCACGATATATATTAATTTCCAATTCATAAAGTATAATAATCAATTTACCTTACTGTCTGTGCGTCCTTCATTATGTAAATCATTCAAAAAAACCCACAATCAAAACAATTCAAGCTTTCAGGTTAGACAATAGTGATGCAACGATTAAATCTACACCAAACCGACTGACAAACCAATTTTTTACTGCATATCTGGACATTTAACGATGTACTGAAACAATTTTATCCTCCTCCATCTACATTTTCCGTAGAATTAAAGATCATATGGCTCAATCAGCTGATCGGATGTCTAATAAACGACGAAATGAGACAGATGCGAGACAATCGGCCTGTCATTCTATATAAACAACTTTATTTCATTCAACTGTATTAATCTACTTTTACTCATTGACATATTAATATTCTAGCGTATTTGATTGTTTTGTTACGATATTCTATTTATACAAGTTCCTGAAGCTTCTCTGAACACATGATTTTAACAATAACTATACACATATTAGTTATGTAACATCCTAGTACCATTACAGGAGTCACAAGTAAATGCAATGAAGGAGCAATGTAAAGCAATTTCATCCTTCCTTTAGCACATTTTATAACAGCAACAATACGAAGCCCATCGACAACTTAAAAAACAAGAAAACACAAAAGCTATGCTTTACGGTTGTCTTGAGCTAAAGATGCACCGCCTATTGTATACAAAACATACTATTACCGCATCAAACCGAATAATATACACTAATTCCTGTCAACAAACAATAGCTATAAATAAATCAAAGGTGTACTGAGACAATTTTAACCAACTGTCAACTCTCCCCATAAACAAATGAATCACAAGGCTAAATCAGCTGATCGGATGTCAACATAATAATCTAACGGCATTTTGGCCTTGATATGATTTAGCATTTTACTTAACTGTTTACTGTACTGATCCATTTTAATTTACTGTACTTTATCACTGGTTTATTCTAATATTTTTTGTGTTCACCTCATTCCGTAAAAAGTTATTCAACAAACGTCAATCACGAGATCCACAGTCTCGGAAAACAGGAACATGTCCCTAACATTACAGTAATTTCTAGTTATTACTGTTATTTTCTGTCTATCATTCGTTTACAATATATCTGTGTAATTCGCGTGAATGGCGGTGCTCAAACAGAGCCGAAAAATAAAAATAATAAACACTAACAATAAAATTAAATAAAAGTAACTAACTGAAGAGAACTACATAAACATATATACAACAAAATACA
Source organism: Macrobrachium rosenbergii (assembly GCF_040412425.1). Lineage (NCBI taxonomy): Eukaryota > Metazoa > Arthropoda > Malacostraca > Decapoda > Palaemonidae > Macrobrachium > Macrobrachium rosenbergii. The sequence goes on along the minus strand of NC_089791.1, from coordinate 55,054,238 downwards.
AACTGCACACTGCAGGTCTTACTTTTTATGTCTCTGATTAGAAGATATATGGATATTAACTTTCAATAGCCCAAATGACCTCTGCCTTCCTGATTTCCTCGCACTTATCTGATTCTATCGAGAGCGCACTAACATGCCTCGTTACTAGGACAGAATAGAACCAAGTTCAGCTCATTTCCCTCAATATTCTGGCTGAAACAGAATTTGAAACTTCTCCGCTTATTTTGCGCTCGTATGTAGATTTGTAGCGTGATAAGCATATCCAAAAAACTGCGAGGGATTCAGTAATTAATAAGGTCAATGTAGTTATTAAAAATACATATAAGTCAGGCAAAGGTGACTGGTGGATTCTACATAGACATATGGGTATATTAACAATGGGAACTACAGATGTTGAAGGAAGAGAGTACCGAATCGTTTTAAACTATTCTATAAACAATGGAACTGCGGTAGTTGATTGCTAAGTGTGATTTCCTGCTGGAAGTGATTACTGTTTAATGTGGAGGGACTCTTATAACCAGAATGAATATCTGGCCCGTGTTTGATTGATTTATAGATTTTTGGCATACATGCCAAGCACTAGGGCAATTAAGGCCATTCAGCGCTTGGACGGAAACTTATAATGAAAAATTTTGAAAGGTGTAACAGGAGGAAAACCTCGCAGTTGCACTATGAATTAAATGTTAGAAGAGGGTGGACAGTAAGATGGAAGAAAGAGCATATGAACGGAGGTACAGTAAAAGGAATGAAAGAGGTTGCAGCTAGGGGCCGAAAGGACGCTGCAAAGAACCTTAAGTAATGCCTACATTGCACCGCATGAGGTGCACTGACGGCACTAACCCCCTACGGGGTGGCCCGTGTTTGACCGAATATTTCATGATCACTGTATTATACATGATACCTGAAGGATTCAGCATATATTATACATGATACCTGAAGGATTCAGCATAGAGTTTAATAGCAATAGTTATCTTTATACATCAACTTGTGCTCTAGATAACGTGCCCATAATGGTCGATGCCAACCATACGAGAACCCCTATCCAATCTATCAGTTAACTTATACTGTTTACCATTGAAAATATAATACGCGATCAACTACCTAGAGTTCCAACCTAAAGAATAGGCTGATTATGTAAAAGGGATGTTGATCATCCCCACATGTATAGGCACATGTATACAAACATATTACATCCGGGTATCCGGGAATAGAGTCAAATTTGATAACCTGACCATCAACACTGTTCTGCTTCCACTGAATTCTCTGACAAACAGCCTTATCTTTCCCAGGTAGCTGTCAGGTCCACATGGGCTAACTTGAGCACCTCGACAAAACCGGGACGATGCCCCAAGGCCTTGGATACTTATGTGTAAGTAAGAAGAGGTCATCGATGCTTTTATTTAAAGCTTTATCCTTTCTGATCCAAATTTCTGCGATCTTATGCCCAAGAATATATATATATATATATATATATATATATATATATATATATATATATATATATATATATATATATATATATATGTATATGTATATGTATATGTATATTATATATATATATATATGTATGTGTGTGTGTGTGTGTGTGTGCATGTGTGTGCATGTGTGTTATGCATATGTATGTATGTATATAATGAAGTTGAAAAGGCCATAAAAACTCTGTTTATGCGAGAAAACCACATATTTCGTTTAAACATCTGTTGAAATTTTTGTCACCTGTGATCAAGATTACAAAGGACTGTTAATCGAAATATATGGGTTTGTCGTGTAAATACTGTTTTTATGGGCCTTTAAATTTTGTAGAGTACTGTTAGATTACAGTAAAAGACATTCTCTCTCTCTCTCTCTCTCTCTCTCTCTCTCTCTCTCTCTCTCTCTCTCTCTCTCTCTCTCTCTCTCTCTCTCAAACACACATACACATACACACAGGGTTCTGGGCCTTAAGTTTTGATAAAATAGCTGATGGTCGACTTGACCATTGGCTTTAAAGATTCCCAACACTGTTTCAATTCATCCGTGTGTGTGTGTGTGTGTATATGTGTATATATATATATATATATATATATATATATATATATATATATATATATATATATATATATGTGTGTGTGTTGTGTGTGTATACATACATACATAATATAAACACACAAGTGAACCTAAAATCACAATCTATGACCACAAGAAACTGACCCAATATTCTTGTTTTTTTTTTTTTACTGTCTACCATCTAAATAAGCTTTTCATGTTTCTACGGAAATATTTCGTATTGTAACTACATGCCCAAAGACCCCAACTGGGAAAGCATACCAACATAGAAAAGTAAATTGAAAAATAAAGAATAAAATAAGAAAGGGAAAAAACAAAGAACAAAATATGATATAAAACCACGAATGATGAATAATAAAGTAAAATAAATATTACAAATACCAAATACACAACGAAATGAAACTTGTGTCCGCCTGTTCAACAAAAAACTTTTGCACAAAGTTTAAAGTTCTGAAGTTCCAATCCAACTATTCAACAGAAGGATCACGAAGATTTCTCCACAATTTGGTGACAACAGAATAAAACGTCGAGAAAACTGTGGTGGTGAACCTCACAAAAGAAAAGGCAAGACTTTACAATTAACAACTGCTTATCTAATGCTATGTACTGGATGGTATAGTCTGGAAAGATCTGAATGTACAGCTTGATATGTCATAGGACCAAATTGCAAAAAGAAGACAGAGATTAACATGAAGCCCAGGAATAAGAACTTTAACCGAGCTCAAATATTTGTCCAACAATTTTAAATTTTGACATATCGATTTTTTTTTGTGAAACTGACGAAGAGACAGACCAGATATATTTCTCAAGAGTAAGTTTGCAATCAAGAATGACAACTTTAATTTTAAAGTAGTTTCATGTACTTAAAGATACACAGTCAAGGAAAAGACCTGGGTGGGGAAGATTCAATGTCCTAGACCTACTAACATTCTAACCTGATGATTTGTAGCATGCAGTAACTTTTATCTTTTGTTACTGAGATTCCGCATCACAGGTTTATAATCGGGAGACAGAACTATACAAAGAGGGTACCATCCTCTAAATAAGCAAAAAGCTTATTTAAGACCAAAACATTAAAAAAAAAAATCAAAAACACTAGTGCCCGCCAACAACTACTCTGCAGAGTTAAAAATTCAAGACATGGTTCACATTTCCTACATGTCTAAGTCTGAAAACAAGGAACCCTTGATTAACGTGCTAGAGCATCAATCGAGTCAATACCAATAATACGAACTACAGGACCAGAATCTTGGGACTTCAGTGTGACAAAAGAAACGGAAAGAATAGCTTCCGGAAAAACAGGAAGGAGGCATACAGAGTTCCCAAATGTAAGACTCTTTTGAGCCCTAGGTCTTAGATGGGTATAATAATTTCATTTAAATGCAGATCTATTCCTTTTCAAAGGATTACACGCCCACTGTTTCTTCAGGTAAGCAGGTCTTTGTCATTGAACCAGGCTTTTTCTTGGGTCAGATAATTCCACAAACGCGAAGAAATTCGGCAATTTACTAGGCTGAAAAACTGTTACTGAAAGAAACATGAAAAACGACTTTTCTATTTGCAGCCATTGAAATAACTATTCACCTATCATAATTCCTATGGAAATCTTATTATTCGAGGTTTTTTTCAACAATTACCTTTCTCTGACGTTCCCATTAATATTTACATTTAATTCATTTTTAATATAACTTTTTGTTAAGCTCACAATACCTGTATATAATTTTAATTACTAATCCAAAATTAATCTAAAGACACTGCTGTTTCTATTTAGCAGAAGCGTATTACAACTTCAGTTCATCTCAGACAACTCACAAAAATTATTATGACTTCTTATTTCCATATATTTTATTTTATGAATCACCACAGTGATTTACTTTAATGCGAAGTTTCTCTTTTCCAGATTACTATTCCAGTTTCAATTTATTGCATTCGTTTTCCGGCCTGGGGGTTGAGATCATTTCCTCCACCATCCACTTCTATATAAATGGAATGGAATGGATATAAAATTCAGGCCAAAGTCCAAGCACTGGGGCCTATGAGGTCATTCTGCGTTGAAAGGGAAATTTAAGAGTAAAACGTTTTAAAGGTGTAACAGGAGGAAAACCTCGCAGTTGCACTAAGAAACAAGTATTAGGAGAGGGTAGAAAGTCAGACGGAAGAAAGAGAATATGAACGGAGGTACAGTAAAATGAATGAAAGGGGTTGCAGCTAGGGGCCAAGGGACGCTGCAATGAATCTTACGTAATGCCTAAAGTGCACCGAATGAGGTGCACTGACGGCACTATCCCCTTATCATCACACTGTGTCGTCCTCTGCCTATCTCTTGATGTTCAGAACTTAGCTCTTTCCTTCACTAACATTTCCAGTAACACTTTATCCTGCTGAACAATATCCTTTCACGGACTTTCCATCTCTAATTGAAATCCGTCTACTATAATTAACATTTTCATTTCCAGTGCTGGAGGAGTATCAAGCTGCGTATCTGACAACCAATGCCCGGGGAAGGAAAAATGTTGCAAGTTGCTTCAAGGAATAAGCGTCTGCCTTAACATTGTTCAGCAACATGCGGTCCTGGGAGAGACACAGCCTCTATAAAATATGCAAATCCGCAACATTAACGATTCTTGTTATCTATATCTTAAACTGTGATTATAGAGAGTTTGACGCTTCCAGGTAAGGTGACACAAAAATGATAACAGTTTACATGGTAAATAAACATATTGCGTGAAAAATAAAAGTCACGTTTCTAATTTGTTTCTTTTCATATCCCTATTATTATTATTATTATTATTATTATTATTATTATTATTATTATTATTATTATTTATTATTATTATTATTATTATTATTATTATTCTTGTTGTTGAAAGAGAAACCCACAAGATTCCTGTGTATAACTTGCAAAAGTTATACACAGGAATCTTGTGGGATTCTCTTTCCATCTTCAGAAGAAAACTGCAAGAAGTTTTTGTTTGGTTCTTCATTATTATTTAGAAGCCTCACGTACCCCCCTCACTTCACTGAGAATGCAATTTCGAGAGCAAGGTGTTTCTATGGTCTTAAAGATAACAGCATGGAAAAACCAACAAGATACGTATCTCTTCCCTTTAATCCAGAAGTGAAGAATATAAGCAGTTCTGTAAACAAATGTCAGTGAGACACTAAAATTGTGTTCAAATATGAAAATACGATAAGTCGCAACCTCGTAAGAAACAATAACAACCACAAAAATCCCATAGTCCCAGGTGTTTATGAAATACCATGTATGGATTGTAAAGGAAAATATTTTGGCGAAAGTGAACGAGGACTAATTACCGGTTGGGGGAACATAAACGTGCTTATGAGCTACATTCACAAAACAGCGCAATAGCAGCACATGCATTCAGTAACGACCACAGTCCCAATTGGAACGCGGCTAATATTATCTTTAAAAGCAACAATGTGAATGTCAGGCGATTAGCTGAGGGAGCTGCTATAAGCTTAGGAGAGTCATTTAAAGGCAACAAGTCTTTTGTTAACGAAGACCCATATGTTATTTTTATATTATCAATATGTTTTTAAAAGATTTTAACTTTAGGACAGGCTCTGTCTTTCCCTCTCCTGATGCTGCTTCTACTTTGCCTCTCCCTGTCCAGGTTACCGCTGCCACCCCCCCCCCTCCCCCCCAGGGGAGTCTGGTTACGGTACCCAAGCTGCGACTCCTGATGAAGGACCTCTTGCAACGTTACGTCAACCGTACGGAGATCGAGCAGAATTGCAGCCAGGAATATTAATAAAAGAGAGGAAATCACCTAGTTAGAAAAACTGCCCTTGTTCTTCATCACCTAGTCTATTTGCGAGCTAACTGCCGGTGTCAACAATCTTCAGTGACTTTTTATTTTGATTTTTATGTTTACCTCTGTACATTTCATGTTAATTACTCATTTTGACTGAAGATGAACCCAGAGAAGGGTTCGAAAGCTTTTATAAAATCTACTCGAGCCTTTAACAATTACATTATTGTGAACCCTTTAGAACATTATTATTATTATTATTATTATTATTATTATTATTATTATTATTATTATCATTTGCTTTCTCAGGCAATTCTGATTTAAAAGCTCAAAAACCAAATTTTGATTTAAAAAATGTTCTCCAGAAAATACGTGCACTAACAATAAACGACTCCGTTGCTTCGGCATGGCAAAGTTTACCAATCCAATTAAAAGAAGTTATGAAACACCAACAATCCAGCCGGCTAATCACTGCAGCTTTGCACGCAAGCCCTAATACACAACACTTGAGTTCTACGGTGGTCAGTTTACTCATGAATTTTGGAGTTCGTGAATGTTGCGGTTATCAATTTAACCTAAAGTATACTGTATGAATCCCATGAATAACCTAATTAAGACTATTGGAACCTTAACTTCAAAACTGGATGGTGTTACAAGCAAAGATAGAGGAAGTTTCGACTGACAAAAACAGGAACCACAAGTTCGCTTGATGTATATTTCCAGGTGTCAAAGATCTTACACAAATTATATAATATACAAAAAAAAAAACACACATTCTGATTATCTACAGAAGTCTGACATGAATATATAAAACATGCACTTTTGCATACACACTTAAAACGGCCGAAGAGTGGATGAACTACTGTGCAAACAATGCATCGAACTCCCTACACACACAAACACACACACAGCACAATTCACCTTTATCTTGCACGAACTCTCTCGCTTCCAGGATGCTGAGACTCCTCCTTATCAATACTTCTTTCGCCCCATCTATTCATTTCTTTCCAGGCCTTTATCTCTTTCTTCCTTCCTCCCAACACTTCAAAACTGTGTGCTCTTTTCACCAACCTATCATCCTCTGTTTTTTCCGCACGATTGAACCATCTCAAAAGAATCTGATGCATCCTTTCAACTGCACTAACACTTTTGCCACTTTATGAACCTCCCCATTTCTCACCCAGTCAATACTTCGTATACCACAAATACAGCATAAAAATTCACCTTTCCTTCAACCCCCTTCAACATGCGCACCTCACTTGTAAAGAGGAGAGAAGAGTTAATAGAACAATCATACATACCTACCTCGCCTTCCACAGACACCCCAAGCTTCCTCCCAATTATGCATACATCCTGTTATCAATATATCAATATACATATATATATATATATATATATATATATATATATATATATACATAATATATATATAAATATAATATATATATACACATACATAACTACATACACACACGTATATATATATATATATACATATAAATTTACATATAAATACATCATTCATACCTACAAACACACACACACACACACACACACACACACACACACACACACACACACATATATATATATATATATATATATATATATATATATATATATATATATATAAAAGTGACGGTTTATCAAGTATTACCAACACTATATGAGCAAAAAGGAACTCTTCCTACCAGTCAACAGAACAGTGGCTGAAATATAAAAAAAAAAATTATTTTATATACACTGGCATACAACAACTATGGTACTTTCCAGAAAACGTAAGCCAACCTAGAGAAAATGTAACGGAACATTCACCTATCAAAGGATCTTCTGATCTTATTCTACACAGAAGGAAAAAATAAAGACAACAACATCCCAAACAAGGTCTAACGAGGCCAAGAAAAGGCTTTAATACCCGGGATGGAGGAAAAACTGTTGTACTTTCTAAATATATCATTTCATTTTTTAGCAGCAAGTTTTAAAATTTCAACCACGTGATCCCTCCAAGACATGTTTAGAGTAACCTACAAACTCAATAACAGCAACATGAGTAACCTGTCAAATAACATTTTTACCAAACACGCCGAACTGGTTGGTTGATGAAACACACGTACAGGAAGAAATAATGTCAAGTCACTGAATTAAGTTATGGTAACCCTAACCATCTGTTTTGCTCTGAAGATGGAGTAAATGGGAAGTAATACAATCGGAAATTAAATATACGTACAAGATGATTGTAGAAGAAAAAAAAAAGACGAATGGTGGACTCATAAGAGTAATTACAGGTAGAAGAAACAGATTGAAAGTCACTAATAAACGAAGAGATCAAATAAATCAACACAGGCATATGGAGCAGAACCAGAAATGAGGAAGAAAATGGCTGTTACTCCCTTCTTAAGCAAGATACTAAGAAGTGATTACACAGACGGCTACAAATGTGTTCACAATTATACAGAACCGGCGGAGAGCGTTAAAATATCTTACAGATTCTAAGGCAATTCAGAAAAGATTCTCCAGTCAAACAAAAATGGTGCCCACATATCAGTACGAAGCCAAACTTGTGTTCGAACAAAACTACTTAAGTTGGGTCTTCGATGTTTCCTGTTTCGGGATTCAAGTTTTAGAGGAAGGCCTTGAACAAAAATTAACAATTCGGCAAAAAAGGATACAAGCAGTACAGAAGCAACGATTCAAAAACAAAAAAGAGGGGCAAAAACAAAGGGCATAAACATGAATTAATAATTAGGCAGAGAGAAAAAGATGGCATAAGGAAGAATTAACAATTAGACCAAAGATGATCATACGCAGAGTTTACAATTAGGCAAAAAATGCGGAGGATACTCAAGATTTAACAATTACGCAAAACAGAGAAACATAAAAAAACTTACAATTTATAAAAGAGAAAGAGAAGCATAACAAAATGAAACAATTAAGCAAAAATAAAGAGGCATAAGCAAAAATTAACAATCAGGTAAAACCGACTGCAAATCACAGAAGTTACTCAGCCTAAAATTCCTTATGGAATCAGGGAAAAATACACTCCAAAACCATGTATGGAGGCAAAGGCAAGTTGAATCCTCCGTTTATGATTAGCGAAAACGAGAACAAACCTGAAGACTATAACTAATGTAAGAGAGAAAAATGAGACGAAAAGGACGAAAACCAACGGAAAACAACTGAAGAACAGGTAAATAACAATAAAGCTTATTAGGCAGATGAAAACCACAGATTTATTTCGAAAGTTATTGACCCCATCCATTGGTAAGAGAGGGAAAAGCATGAAACGTGAATAAAATAATTTTGTTTTATAATCAGACAGGAAGACATACTACTGCTAAGGTAGCGTAAGAATCAAAAGCTCTGTAGATCAAATTCCAAAAGGAGCGACTTATTAGTATCCAAAATTAATTCATAAAGGATGGACACGCTGAAAAAGAAGCTCCATCATAAAGAAATTCTGTATATCACTGCCTCCCATAACCGATTTGTTTTCAGTGGTCTGATAATTCTGTACACTTTAAATATGACAGAACAGGTAACGAAAACGAAATCAGCTTTGTCAGCGTTGTAAGAATAAAAGAAACTCACTTCATATAAATTACTTAACAAACGGAAGCAAACAAACCCAATTCAAAATAAAACTGAATTCATGCTGGTAAGTAGGAATGAGTTCAGGAACCTTGAAGAATATTAACAACATTCCAGAATAACTCCTTTATATATATAAAATACCTAGATCTACTAAGAAACGTGATTCATTGTGTCATTAATAATGTGAACTACCGCAACTCTACTAAATTCTAACTAAGATACACCTTAGGAAGATGTAAAAAATACTAAACTGAGCGGCAAGACTAATAAAAGGTGTCTCAACTCAGGATAAGTTTACCCTTGTATTTGTGTAGGTTGCCTACTAAAGACAGGGTAATTTTCAAAATATGTGTTATGACTCATCAGGCTATCAAAACTGGATGTCCAAAGTATTCAACGACTGGTGTCAACATACGGCTAAATATAGATGGTACATTTTTTGAGGCAGGATCACATAGAATGCTGGTATAAGAGCCTTCATATATACAAACCCATGATTGTGCAATAAGCTCCCACTTAAGTTGGGAAGACTTAAAATATCAGATATTTAAGAAAAAACAGACTTTCTCATTTTCAGTATTGTGATAGTATAGATTTGATGATTAATTTAAACACAACTATAATGTCTCTGCATACTAGTGTATAGGACACATGAATCTGTGGGTCCCACATGGCGGATTCGGCGGAATGGGATCAATTAACAAGCTTCCTGTAATTAAGTAATGATGAAAACACAAAAATCACCTGTCATTAAGTAATGATGACACCGACAAATAAATGCCCTGTAAATAACTAATGATGACAACAACACAGAAATCCCCTGTAAATAAGCAATGATGACACTGGCAAAGAAATCCACTGTAAATAAGTAATGATGACACAAAGAAATCCCCGGTAAATAAGCAATGATGGCACCAACAAATAAATCCCCTATAAATAAGTAATGATGACACCAACAGAGAAATCCACTGTAAATAAGCAATGCTGACACCAACAAAGAAATCCTCTGTAAATAAGTACTGATGACACCAACAAAGAAATCCTCTGTAAATAAGTAATGATGACACCGACAAAGAAATCACAGTCAATAAGCAATGATGACACCGACAACGAAATCCCTGTAAATAAGCAATGACGACACCGACAAAGAAATCCACTGCAAATAAGTAATGATGAAAGCGACAAAGAAATCCACTGTAAATAAGTAATGATGGCAGTTACAAAGAAATCCCCTGTAAATAAGCGACACCGACAAATGATGACACAAATAAGTAATGATGGCGACAAAAAATCCACTGTAAATAAGTGATGGCAGTTGAAATGTAAAAACAATGATGACACCGACAAAAAAATCCCCTGTAAATAAGTATTGATGAAAACGACAACGAAATCCACTGTAAATAAGTAATGATGACACCGACAACGAAATCCCCTGTAAATATGTAATGATGACACCGACAAAGAAATCCACGGTAAATAAGTTATGATGACAAAGACAAAGAAATCCCCTTTAAATAAGTAGTGATGACACAGATAAAAAAATCCCCTGTAAACATGTAATGATGACACCGACAAAAAAATCCACTGTAAATAAGTAATGATGACAGCGATAAACAAATCCCCTGACACAAAGAAATCCCCGGTAAATAAGCAATGATGGCACTAACAAAGAAATCCTCTATAAATAAGTAATGATGACACCGACAGAGAAATCCACTGCAAATAAGCAATGATGACACCAACAAAGAAATCCGCTGTAAATAAGTAATGATGACACCAACAAAGAAATCCTCGGTAAATAAATAATGGTGACACCGACAAAGGAATCCCCCTGTCAATAAGCAATGATGACACAAACAAAGAAATCCTTCGTAAATAAGCAATGATGACACCAACAAAGAAATCCACTGTAAATAAGTAATGATGAAAGCAACAAAGAAATGTACTGTAAATAAGTAATGATGACAACGGCAAAGAAATCCTCTAAATACGTAATGATGACAACGACAAAGAAATCCTCTGTAAATAAGCAATGATGACACCGACAGAGAAATCCCCTGTAAATAAGTAATGATGACAAGGACAAAGAAATCCTCTGTAAATAAGTAATGATGACAACGACAAAGAAATCCTCTGTAAATAAGCAATGATGACAACGACAAAGAAATCCTCTGTAAATAAGCAATGATGACACCGACAGAGAAATCCCCTGTAAATAAGTAATGATGACAAGGACAAAGAAATCCACAGTAAAAAAGCAATGATGACAACGACAAAGAAATGACAATGGCGACAAAGAAATCCTCTGTAAATAAGTAATGATGACAACGACAAAGAAATCCTCTGACAAACGAAATCCTCTGTAAAAAGCAATGATGACACCGACAGAAATCCCCTGTAAATAAGAAATGACAAGGACAAAGAAATCCACAGTAAAAAGCAATGATAATGATGACAGAGAAATCCTGTAAAGAAAGTAATGATGATGACAAGGACAAAGAAATCCACAGTAAAAAAGCAATGATGACAACGACAAAGAAATCCACAGTAAAAAAAGCAATGATGGCACCGACAAAGAAATCCACTGTAAATAAGTAATGATGACACCAACAAAGAAATCCGCTGTAAATAAGCAATGATGATACCGACAAAGAAATCCACTGCGTATAAGTAATGATGACACCGACAAAGAAATCCCCTGTAAATAAGCAATGGTGACACCGACAAAGAGATCCACTGTAAGTAAGTAACGATGACACCGACAAAGAAATCCCCTGTAAATAAGTAATGATGAAAACGACAACGAAATCCACTGCATATAAGTAATGATGACACCGACAACGAAATCCTTGTCAATAAGCAATGATGACACAGACAAAGAAATCCTCTGGAAATAAGCACTGATGACACCGACAAAGAAATCCACTGTGAATAAGTAATGATGAAAACGACAACAAAATCCCCTGTCAATAAGCAATGATGACAACGACAAAGAAATCCTCTGTAAATAAGTAATGATGACAACGACAAAGAAATCCTCTGTAAATAAGTAATGATGACAACGACAAAGAAATCCTCTGTAAATAAGTAATGATGACAACGACAAAGAAATCCTCTGTAAATAAGTAATGATGACAACGACAAAGAAATCCTCTGTAAATAAGTAATGATGACAACGACAAAGAAATCCTCTGTAAATAAGTAATGATGACAACGACAAAGAAATCCAAGAGGAAAATATTCTACAGAATTATACTGGCATTTTCCAGTAAAACACAGAACTTGAGACGAAACGAGTTTGAATATGTATGAACACAAAATGAGAGAGAGAGAGAGAGAGAGAGAGAGAGAGAGAGAGAGAGAGAGAGAGAGAGAGGGGGATCTGCCTCCGTTCCGTTGTTTAAAGGCTTACCTCTTGGTTACTAGTACAACCCCTCCAGCAAAGTCAAAGGAAAAAAAAAAAGAGAACATTTGCCCAAAGAATTTTGATCACTACTGCCCAAAATAAAAATAAACAATCACTTTGAGCTTTCGAATGCGACATTCCATCTAATTACTGTAAAATCTGGAGCACATAAGAAGGAAAAAAGGCCCTTTCAGAAAAGCTAATAATTTTTCCAAAAATATAAATTTCCTCATCTACTTAGTTTCCTTCAAAGTCGATCGATAACCTTCTTAATTCTTAAGAAACAAGTAAACAAACACCAAAGAATACAAGAGAAGGCAACTTCACAACTGAGCTGGCGGGAGTGAAGATACAGGAAAGCCGCAGTATCGACTTCTTTCAAAGTTTCAAGAAAATCAATAGGATACGAAAGTTTCCCCAAAGCTGTCTACAACTGCTCTGAATCTATCCCCGAACCACATCCCCCGCCCCCCCAAAAAAAAAAGAAGAAGAAGAAGAAGAAAGAGGAAAGGGAAATGGGAATAAGACTGAGAATAATCACGACGTTATATGACCTGGTTTTCAACGACGGCAAAACTTTCCGCCAAGCGAATTGGGAATGCGCTCAAGGATGAAGAATCACAACCTTTTTTTTTTTTTTTTATTTCAAAACCATTCTTCCTCCACAACATAACGCCTTCCCAACTTATGATGTCATCCTATTCATAACAGAGCCGAGTTGCGCCCCTCACACGTGACAGTGAGGAGTTTGTTTTTCTCCTGATCCACTCACCTCCTTCCCCTCCTGATCCTTTCCCTCTTTCTCCTGGGTCAACAGCTTCTGCTGAAGTGTGACAAGCTCCGGGCTTTCTCCTTTCATCTTCATAAAAACGGAAAAGAAAATATTTTCCCTACCTCCAATTATTCTAACGCTGAGTGTTTTCTTCTCGCACTCTCCTTTGGTTTCTCTCATTTTGGTCGTCTTTCACCAACAATAGAATTTCCTAATGAGATTCTTCCTTCTCTTCTTTACCGGCGACCCCTTTCTCTTTTGTAACTTTTATCATCTGGATTGTAATCACATTTTAAAATTTTAATTCCGTCGTCAAATTTCTCCCCAAAATCTTGTTTTCGTGCATACTTCACCTTCGGAACATATTTTTCACTCTTCATTACCGTATCCCATCGACCATGTCAAGGCGCTCGCATTTTTAATCAATTCCAAGGAGCATCAGCTGAATAAAACCTCAGGATAAATTACGAAACGTTGGAGGCGGATTGAGCGTGTCGTGTGAAAGGAAAGGATGAATGAAACCAACGGAAGACTTTTGTATGAAAAAAAAAAAAAAACACACGAGGGGAAAAATTGAAATATACACAAGCTATAAAACTACGATTATAAAAACACTTACAGAAAAAGCCAAAAGTCAAATACGAAGGAAAGAAATTAAGCATCAACATAATAATTACCATATACTGGACTATCCCGGTATACCCCGCCCTACTAAGTACTACAGGTATTTTTTCCTCTCTACTACTAAATATTTCATCATAACAGATGGAGGCTACTTCCCGAAGAATGAAGAACCCAAAAAGTGCATATAACTTAAATCAAAGTAATTCGCATTTACCACAGCGTGATTTTTGAGAGAGAGAGAGAGAGAGAGAGAGAGAGAGAGAGAGAGAGAGAGAGAGAGAGAGAGAGAGAGAGAGGAATTTCCCTTTTTCAAAAAATACAGAAAAAAAGAATCTAGAACTTAGTTCTTAAACAGGTATAAACTACTAACCATTGTTCTTCATAAATAACAACTCACACAGGATGGAAACATTACAAGGCAAATATGTAAAAAAAAAAAAAATTTACCCATGTTAAATGTCTCAGCTTGCAAAGATAGTGGATACAACAGAAAGAATATGGCAATCCTGGCGGAATGCAGCCTTCATCAACATGATAGACATTCACAAAGTTTTTGGCCTCGTCCAGAGTGGATTAGCAGCTAAAACTTTTCAGAGTCAATACGTACCGCAACCACTGACACGACGAAAAACATGAAATCAACGGTAGGAAAAGTCTTTCCAAATCACTAAATACAATCCAAACCATATTTTGGCTAATGAAGGAAGAAGTGTCATGATTAGCTATTGCATCCGCAAAAGATTAAGTAACGGTCTTAAGAAGTGGGCAGCTGAATTCAAGCAGGCTGGGATAAGTAAACTGATAAGGAGATGAGTATACTCAATTAACATCAGAACTTGGGATAACCAAATTGGAAAACTCCAGGACACTTACAACTAGTTTCTAGATTGATCAAGACAGTTCTATACAGGCTTAATAATCAAGGATGATAAATGGTTTCTTCGCTTTGAGTGTAAAAATCAAAGTAAGCAACGGAAAAATATCAAACATCAAAGGATAGTTACTCTAATAAAAATTGTAATTTCAGAGCGGGCGTTCTTTTGCCCCCAGGACAATGTTCCTGTCCACACAGCACAGGTGGCAGTGTTAAAAGTGAGAAAGTATGGTTTCAAATACTGCCTCATAACCCCCTTACCCGAACTCAAATCCCACCGATGTGCTCACCATTCTGAGGGCAATCAAGAAGTTGTCCATGCTCGAGAGAAGTATTTGGAAGCCGATGAAACAGCTTAATCAAATACGCTGAAGTTAAAGGTGAACATGTTGATACGTAATGCAAGAACTGTCTTCATCGTGTAACGCCTTGTGGGTGAGGCCGAGAACTTGATAAATGACCGTCATTAATTTGTGAAACTACTAAATCTTCAATCAGTAATTAATACCGGAAAAGAAAAAATCGCTGAACTAAGGAATTGAAGATACTAAAGACACAAAAATGAAGTTGCTCAACCTTCAAGGAAATAAACTATGCATTAAGAAGAGCCAATAAGCTCACGTTACCGAGATTACAATAAAAATGAAAGCAACAAGGAAATAAAAGAAGGATTGCAGCAACTGCAAGGGAAGGCTGGGGACTAGTATACAAGGAGAGTGCTTATTAACAACCGATGATATGTAAAGGAAACCCGAAAATTACCAGAAACGAGGTAGGTTTAGTGTTACAAAGTATGGCTCTTAGCAGCAACAAGCAACAAAAAACTTAAGAGTGAACTAATAATGTACCCAGAGAAATTTCTCGTAGCTAATACCTCCGCCCCAAGGACAAGAACAAAGTAGACTTCGCTTCCAAGAAGTTAGGGAACTTTCAAGGATCGGATCTGAAACTAATAGGGTGAAAAGGAGCAGGTGGTGCACTCTGAAGGCCGGATCAAATTTTACAATTCCCTTACTAGATAAACACAATTACTTGGTACCAATGAGATTTTACTCTAAAATGTGGGATAATTCAACTTCTTGGCCTTTACCAAAGGTTTTTCATACCAATAAATGTTTTTTTTTTTAGTGTGTGTGTGAAAGGTTTTCCATCTCCCACAGTTTCTGGAACGTATTTCCTATGTATTATAAAAACATCTTGATGACTGATGATTGTGAACAACCTAATACTAATTAAAATATACTAAATCTAAGAATATAATATATATATA
>NC_089791.1:54997882-55035382 GCF_040412425.1 Macrobrachium rosenbergii | reverse complement strand
ATAAAAATTACTTTGTCTAGAAGGCTGTAATTTGGTATGTTTGATGACTGGGGGGCGGATGATCAACATACCAATTTGCAGCCCTCTAGCCTCAGTAGGTTTTAAGATCTGAGGGCGGACAGAAAAACTGCGAACAGAATAAAGTGCGGACGGGCAGACAAAGCCGGCACAATAAGTTTTCTTTTACAGAAAACTAAAAGTGGGCGCAGCTAGGGGCCACAGGGACGCTGCAAATACCCTTTAGTAATGCCCACAGTGTAGGACGTGAGGTGCACTAATCACGTAAGGGGGGGTGGGGATGGTCAGGATGGAAAGACAATTAAACTACAGCATGAATAAAATTTACACATTTTCTTATTGTCTTTAGCTGAATAAAATACATCTTTACATTCTGCAATTACAAAACTCTCCTAAAATCAAAGGAACGAAATCTCTACTTTTCTTTATTGCATTCTTTCATAATTTCAAAGTAACGTCCTCTTTACGATAACAGAAATTCTGTTTCTTGAATCCAAACGTGCTTCCAAAACAAGCTTGCAATGAAATAGAACGCTCCAGCGCTGTGACCCTAAAACCTTAAAGCCTTCATGTCCCAGGGAAAACACAAACGCATTCAAGTCTTTTTGTCATCTTTCCCAAACATGTAAACATCATCCCCTCAGTTTACGGCGTTTTTCATGAACCTAAGTGCAAAATCCCCTGCCTGAGGCACGTCCTTGGGATCAACAAGGCTGTCTCCCTCTCCCCCCCCCCCCCGCCTCCTCCCTCCAGGGGCTCTCACCCTCTCATGATCATTCAAAACTCTCTTCCTCTCTTTCACTTACAATCAATTACAACTCTTTCATGATCACTCAACTCTCTCTCTCTCTCTCTCTCTCTCTCTCTCTCTCTCTCTCTCTCTCTCTCTCTCTCTCTCATGATATATCAATATTCTCTTTCTTTCGCATGACACCCAATCTCAACCGGCAATTACGTTAGCGCAAGGCTCATTCACAAGCATCGAGTTACATCATTTTTCAACTCTAAGAGGTTACCCAATCTCGGGGAGGTTCCTGAAAAACAAGAGAAAAATTACTGCCATATTCATCTCTTACCTGGTAAGTGAAGGATGAACCTCTTATACCGCAAATTTCCACAACATAGCCTTACAACCCTTTTCTCTTCCAAATCCTTTGCGTAAACTCTGCTACCTTCCTCATTTCACCTATTCTGTCACTCATGCTGACTCTCAGGACTACCATAAGTTATTACAGTTACTCTCGAATACCTATATGGAACAAAATCTATTTTCCCACTAATTACTGCTTATCTTCTTGGCCTCCATTTACTCTCATAACGAACTGACTCACAATCACTAAAGTTTTCTCTTCTGAACGCCTCAAAGCTCTTACACCACTCTGTGGCTTCTTCTCCCTGTCCTTAATTCACTTTGTACCATCTGCCAATACCCGCCACTCCATGCTCTTTCAGTGACTTTATCTCCAACTTCACACATTCAGCGCCTGTCCCCGGCTTAGAGCATTCAGTGATAAGGTCACAAGTTAGGAGGGAGTGTTTGTGGTTCTAGAAGGCAAGGGCGAGGGACAAAGGGAAGGGAAAAAAAATTGGATAAATTGAAAAATTGGGGATTCTTTGAAGCGAGAAAATTGGCTCTAAGGGAAATAAATACAGTAGAAGGAGAAGGTAAACTGAGAAAGGCTGTTTGAAAAGAATGCAACCTTGTTTCGACACAGTAAGCATTGTGAAGATGAGGTAGATCTGCATTATACAAGAAAAGACAGCATGAGTGTAAAACTGCAAATGGTTGAGTTAGTCTCTTAAGAATGAAAGGATGTCAAAAGTCTGATTTATTGGCTGACCAGGGTATTCAAGGTATGCATTGATGAAGAAAACATCCCCTTATACAGACGTACTGTAAGTGAAAATGACACTAAGAAGTATTGGATTTAATATTACTGTACTGGTATTAACCAGGAAGGCGGATTATATGATTTTGATCAAGAAAGTATTAAAAATGACAAATGGATTAAGTGTACATGGACTTCAAGTGGCTTATGGTTTAAAAACAAATAGGCACCCTGGGGATGAATGGTTTATGAGAAAGGTGTGTGATGCTTCAATGGATCTGGTTTATATATATATATATATATATATATATATATATATATATATATATATATATATATATATATATATATATATATATATTATATATATATATATATATACACAGTATATATATATATACTGTATATATACTGTATATATACTTATATATACATATATATTATACATATATATAAATGTAATTGTAATAGCGACAATGACCTCTAACTTTCTCGAATTCTTCGCGCTTCTTTGGATACGCTTGATACTACAAAGCCTCAAGAGGGTAAAAATGACCAGTAGGTTCATAATATATAAATATATATATATATATATATATATATATATATATATATATATATATATATATATATATATATATATATATATATATATATATATATATATATATATATATAGTGATATATATAGGAATATATATATATAGTTCATATAATATATATATATGCTTGATCCACAGGAATGAACAGAAGTTCAGCCTGTCATTCCTGTCAGCCTGTCATTCCTGTGGGATTCCCTTATAGCTTATACACTGAAATCACGTGCATCTACTGTGATTTTTTAAATATACATATATTTAAAGCCCTATAAAGCCAAATCCACAGAAGTATCACACATCCTTTCTCAGTCAATTTTTTCTTATGGTAATCTGAAACAGTCTTGGCTTTCATCATAGCAACTTTTAATTCCTTCAGTAATTTGTATACATACATATATATATATATATATATATATATATATATATATATATATATATATATATATATATATATATATATATATATATATATATGTATATGTATATATATATTATATATACAGTATATATATATATGCATTTGAAAACCTTGTCTCCTTCATTCTGTAGTACTACTGTAATACTTACCAAGTAAGAATGACGACAATCAAGTCCATAACTCTAAGATCAACCCAAAAATGCTCAGGATTGTAATTCAATCAAATTACTGCAAATGGGCGAAGATATGATTGCAAGTTAATTTAGTAATGAGACTTCTGGAAGCAGAATAAACGCAACGGATGATGGTTAGACGAGACAAGACCTGAAGTCATCAGCCCCTTCGCGCATTACCTGAAATGAAAAAGGAGGCGGGGATCAGTATGCAAGACAACGCACAGTTTATTCAGTTTTCCTCATCACCCACAGTACTTCAACAGTATAACAGAGGTTCTTATTTTCATGTTAATATGACACTTCAAAACCTTTCAAATATTCAGTTACTTGTCAGTGCATATTGCATAAATGTCATCGCTCCCTGTGATTCTGTTAGACTGCACCGTAAATTAGTAATGAAATTGAGCGGCATCGAATTTCTTGTCATCTCTCTTTTTTGCGAAACATTATAAAACTTCCTTTCATTATCTTTTTAACCATTTCCTACATAACATCATAATTGAGACAATAATTATTAATCTCGTTAAAACTAAACTAAAGGTAAAGCTAATATTCTTAATGGAAATGAAACGCCAAAAGAAGGTTTATCACCCAAAGCTAAGTTATCAAAGCGTAATATTGTAAAATGTAAGGAAAACTCTCAGTAAGAAAAGTAATTTATTCTAGAAACAGTTTAAAGCAAAAGCAACTGTTGCACAAACAACAGAAAAAACCAAAGTCATGAGCAATGAATAATATTTTTGTGATAAGTTGCTCGTAATTAAATGAAATGTGAATAATACTATTTTGGAGTCGGGAAAGACACTTCGGCAAAGACTCTTTCACTTTCAAGTCACGTAATAGTTATTTGTTGCCACACGTATTTTCATTAAAATGTTTTCACGCTTCCGTGACAATGCAATAACCATTTATTCAAAGCCAAGAATTATTTTACAACAAACCATCCGTATTTATTTTTATTGTTCTATGAAATACAATAGTTACCTGTTTTTTGGATACAGAATAGCAAACATTCTTGCACTCTGCTCAAAGGATCTGATAATTACGTAACTACAGCCAGGAAACTCAGTCTGATTTTGGGATTTTGGCTATCTTGAAATAACTTACTTTGGCCCCTGACTGAAATTTAGTTAAAACGCGATATGGCGCTTGTTAAAAGTTCCATTTCTTCCTAATGGAGTGGTTTTTATCTGCGGCGCACACAAACATTTTGAAGAAAATTATCCCGAGCTCTCCAAGAACGAAATAACCGGTAAGCACAACAAAGTAATTATCTTCTGTTAACGACAGTTCCCACTGACCTCAAATAAAAGGGAAGGTGAGATGTTTGCAATTTAAGTATAAAAATTGAATCCCTGACATGAGCAAACTTTCTGGGCCCCACTCATGTTTTGCAACCATTGATCATAAATACAATTTCAAAAGTATGTGACTTATACAGTAAATGCTATTATTATCATCAAGTCAAGATGTAACCCTCGCTGGAAAAGCAGAACGTTAGAAGTCCAAAGGCGCCAAAAGGGAACAAGCCAAGTACGGAAAAAGACGTTGAGAATAAAATAAATTATAAAGGGGAAATAGCAGAGACAAAAACAAGATAAAACCAGCTGAGCAATGAAACTCGTGTGAGCTTCTGAAGTTCCAAAGAATTCTCCTGCATGATTAGGAAGATCATTCCGCAATTTGGTCACAGCATGAATAAAACTAGTAAACTGTGATACTGAACATCATAAGAAAAGGCAATTTGTTTACAATTAACATGTCATCTGAATGCAAAGGATAATCAGAGACTACCAACAACATCCATCACACTTGTCATACTAAATAAGCGAGCAGCATTCTTAAAGAAATAAAGCAACAGGTACCATGGTGACTTCATCACCAGTTGTATGAAAATAAGGCATTGCAATCAATTCCCGTGCATGTCTAGCTATTAAAATGTTACTGCAAAAAAATCACCACAAAAATATTTTTCTACATTTCCATTTTCCAATGTTTACCATTCACTGAAGACTTCGAAACTAAAGTAGATTTTGATACTATAATCAGTGTTTTTTAACATCAAATACACCTAGGTCGAAAAAAATTTTTTATTAAGAAAGAAGATGCGCATTCTAGGCCTATATAACCTAAAGTTGAGATACCTTTTCTAGCTTGCGTTCCTCAAAATGTTTAAAATTTTATATCAAACTAACAACAACAAACAAATTTTTGGTTTCTTATTCCTTGGTAGCGTTCCTCTCAGACTTGACAACTCTCTCCTAGAAAATTTTATGGATTGATTATTTATGTAAGCTGGTGTAGGATCGACGCTGAAAATGAAAAGTTTAGGTAAAAAGGAATGGAATGGAATATGAAGTTTAGGTCAAAAGGCCGAGCACTTGGGGTGAAAAGGAACAGTAAACGTAATAAATATTTTTTAATAAAACAGCTCTAATTTAATCGGGTTTCTGAATTGTAAAAGCTGGTATCTCTGATTCACGTCAAAATTAACGTTTGTATTGAAAATAGAAGTGATCTATTTATCTTGTTAAATATCAGCTCAGTGCTTCTTCATTTGGATGAACTGTCGTGACAGATAAATTCTCCAAAAGGAAGTTTTTCTTTTTAAGTTTCGACGTAGGTAATCAGTAGGAAGCGATAAAACTTTTCCCAAAAGACTTTGATTTTTTTAGAAGAAATGACATACCGTGTTTTCATGCCAGTGTTGATAGATGATTATTTGAATTCGTCGAGTCTTCTTTAAAGTAGATATCGGATTTCTGATTTGGAAATATGATGTAATGAAAGGGAAATAATCGCCTACAATATGTTTTATTGTATAAATTAATTCTTCAACTAAATTAGCGCTAAAGCTTGTAGCTTCATTTCTTCAAAATGAATAAATAAAAACTTTAATGTACATCACAATCTATTGAAGAACTGAGATTACATCTTAAAGCAAGCATCAGGCAACCATTGTTTGTTGTGTTGCGAGTTTCAGAATATTTCTAGTCTGTATGAACTACATTACTACAATGCCCAAGACTTCAGATCTCAGATAAGTTTCTGGACAGAATTTTCTCGACAGCTTTTAACCACTAACATTACATTTCTGTTAGGGGCCAAAATTATTGTTGTGGATAATCCGAGCATAATTTTCATCAAAGCATTCCCCAGACAATGCATTAAATGGCTGTTTTCAGGTGTATTTATTCCTTATAAAACATTAAACGTTATGTATTGTTACTTAGTTGGTAGCAATAATGAGTGACGTGCATGGATGCATGAAGATACTCGTTTCAAAGGTTTTTTTTTTTATTCCTTTTTTGTACCGATAGAAGGTGCTACCCAATCCTATTTTTGTTAAGATTTTGTTTGAAAGCTTGTTTTTGAGCAGACTTCTAAAGGTTAGGTATTATGTAAACATTTTGCCTGGAGTTGTGGTGCATCCTCCGTAATAAACTGATATACAGTATTACGATGTCATTCTTAATGTCTCTTTGATTGTAGGTCAAAGACTGCAGTTGTCCCGCCATACGAAAAACCCGAGTCTGAAACAGATTATGACTCAAATGCATCTGATGATAAAATTACACGCAAACTTCTTCACCTTTCAAGGAGGATTCTCTCACCTGACGCTGCGTCTGTTTCCCCAATTTTTTTTTTTTTTTTTTTTATAATTCACTCATCGAAGATTTAGATGAATATCAAGAGAAGAAACAGCTCAAGAATCCACACGTCTCAAAGATTTTGATGAATTATCACACGCTGCTAAAGTAAGAGTATATACCTTTGGTTTATATCAACGAAGAAGAGTCTTGAGAGGACAAAATTCTCCAGAAATTAATGATCTACCTCAATAATAACTAATGTTCCAGGAAGCCGAGACAAGTAACCTTTCTAAATGAAAAAGAAAAAAATAATAGAGGCGCCGGAGGGTGGGGGGAAGAAGCATCCAGAGGAAAAAGCTCATAGAAGACAAAGAAAATTAATTACTGTTGGCACCAAAATAAGTGAGAGAGAGAGAGAGAGAGAGAGAGAGAGAGAGAGAGAGAGAGAGAGAGAGAGAGAGAGAGACTGGTGCTCATCAGGGTTCCCTGTTTCCTCACCTATTTTTGACTTCCTCTTTACCCGTGATCTGCAAACCACGGTACTTCTTGGCCCATTCATACTTTTGCCACTAATTCATCTCTACTTTTTTTTTCGTTCACCTCCCAGTCACTCTCTGCTGCTTGAATTCCAGGTCATATAGGCCTTCTTTATTAAGAACTCTGGTCTTGGCAGCAATACTGGAGAGGCGATCCTGTAACTAAGTCAAGTTCAGGCCTTCAGGACACAGTTCCTTTGTGTTTTCACTCTTCTACCCTATGAGATTCCTCGATTCTATTGGAGAACAAAATGTATTTGCATTTGTTTAATGATGAGTATCTGAACTAATGTTAATGGCCGTAACTCGAAGGCACAGTTGTAGTTTTATCTGATGCCGAGGGCTTCTCTTACATATTCGTATTTGAATTAAATACTGCTAATCTTTTGTAAAATAATGTTATAATTACATAGCTGATCCCGTTTTTATAATTTCTGTAACTACAGACCATTATGCCATGCATTTGATTTTTTTATTTGAATGTTTTCCAGAGACTCATATATTACTGTAGAGTCAAGATCTAAATGAAAGTAAGGTTTCCAACATGTTTTTATGTACGAAACAAAGTAATTTTATTTTTATAAAAGACGTATAGTAAGGTACTTATAGGATAAGCCTTCACCTTCAGATAAGACGGCAACAATATATCTACGAGGTACGTCCATTAACTGTTAATCAGGTACTCATCATGAAGCATATGTAAATACATTTTTGTTCTCAAATAGAATCGAGGAATTTGATGGGGTAGTAGAGTGAAAATACACATAGGTTGTGTCTTGGAGGCCTAACTTTGACTTAGTTGCAGGATTCCCATGGGATTAAGTAAAAAGACTTAAGAAATAAAGAGAATGCCTCATTTCCACCTATACAGATACATCTAATACTGCAAGTACGTAACTTCTGATACATTGTGGGGCTGCCAAAAACCACACGTACAGAAATCTCGTTCTTCCAGTTGATGAGGAAAGAATGAGCTTGGACGGCGGAATCAACAATGGTGCAATTTAACGTTCCCTCATCTCTCTCTAATAAGCCCATGATTTCTTAAATGCTACGGGATGATTGGGAAATTCAACCCATCTACATGTTAGTTGAAAGTCTCACTAAATCTAAAAAGTAAGAAACAAGGCTTGATTTTTTCAGACTGTATTTTATTCTTTTGTGAATAGCTCATGGCAAGCAATGAGAGACAATCCATTCTTGTATGAAGCTTTGTTCTTAAAACTAAATTCTTAACATACCCAAGGCAAAAGATTTCGTCTCATAACTACTTCATCTCCATTACAGATTGGCCATCAATGCCCTTTCTATATGCCCTATTTTGGATTTTGCTTGGCTGCTTGACTATAACGCCACTTTCCAAGAGGCATGGTGCATGCAGACTTGAGTAACCAAGTATGCAAAGTATCAATATGGTGAATTTGCACTCAACCATTACCTTCCCAATAAAAACATGAAACTTTCTGCTATTTTTCGTGTACCCTGAATCCTATACCCAGTTTAAATGGCTGAGGCATATTCGTCTTCTACAAAGAAAGAACATCAATAAAATCTTACTATTTCCTTTATTGCTCGCTTTTTCCGCAGTGAACAAGACCGATTTTATCTACTTTATTTACTCCAGTCGCTTCACCTTATAAATGCATCAAATGAGCTACAGTCACCTCATGAAGCCTTTAAAAATTGGTAACATAAAAAATACATACAATATGAATAAATACCTCACTTCGTTTTCCGCCTGACCTAACTGAATTTCTTTCGAGTGCCTGAATTTCACTCCATTTCCTCCTGCGAATAGCAAAATGGGAAGGCATTTTGTACACGCAACTCAAAATAGCATCCATAAAACGCAGAAGAGTGCAATGGACATGGAAGAATATAAAAAGACGACGACGACACATCCCTGCCTTCTCTGAAACTTACCATGAAATTAATCTTCACCTCATCTGCATAAAACGGCGATTTTTTTCCCCTTCTTTCCAACATCCAGCAGCCAAGAGGCGTGTGACAAAAATCTTTTTCCTCGGCTTTCTCAGGAGGCTATTTACATCCCAGATCCATAAAGGGAAAATTCTCTCTCTCTCTCTCTCTCTCTCTCTCTCTGAGGTAATCCTCAATCCACTTGTGAAACCTTTCGTAAGACTGACTCTCTCTCTCTCTCTCTCTCTCTCTCTCTCTCTCTCTCTCTCTCTCTCTCTCTCTCCAAAATCCAGTTAATCTATAAAGCGTCCTGAATCCCAAGAAAAATAATAATTTACTTAAATTGCGAAATAAAGAACCTCCCAGAGGGAGATTATATGACTGTAACACACACACACACTCAAAATTCATCATTAAATTTAGGCCTTTGTTTCAGCTCTAAGACGAACTTACAATGTGAATACACACTCTCTGAAGGCTCTGCACATGGGTTTCCTAGATACGCAATGATGATTAATAATAATAATAATAATAATTTTTGGTTGTTTAATCTGAAGACTAGAGAAGATAATATCCACAAGAGACCTAGGATTATATTTTTCATGAAATAATCGTCCGCAATTTCCGCAGTCCATGTCTAAATAAGCTTAAGGGCTTATCTCAAGTTCATACGAGAAAAAAAAAGACTGCATTTGAAAATTCTGAATATCTATTGGTTTTGATTATTTAACGAGGGCCAACAATATTCCATACTTTATCAGGTATTAACTAATTTAAAAAATAAGGAAAAATACTAATTGATAAACGAAAATAAAAACTGACGTAAGTTAAATGCAATTAACTACCTTTTAAGTTTTCTGTAAAAGAAAACTTTTGTGCCGGCTTTGTCTGTCCGCACTTTTTACTGTCCGCCCTCAGATCTTAAAAACTACTGAGGCTAGAGGGCTGCAAAGTGGTATGTTGTTCATCCACCCTCCAATCATCAAACAAACCAAATTGCAGCCCTCTAGCCTCAGTAGTTTTTAATTTTTGTAATGTTAAACAAATATCGTTGCTTCTGGCCGTGGTTCAAGTTTCATGGGCCGCGGCTCATACAGCATTACCGAGACCACCGAAAGATAGATCTATTTTCGGTGGCCTTGATTATATGCTGTAGCGTTTGTACAGAAAAATCGACTGGGCCGAAGAGACTTCGGCGCATTTTTTACTGGTTTCTTCCTGCACTCATCAGAAATAACTAAACGTTTAGTAAACAACTGACGCTATATCAGGGCCAATTGCTTTTTCTATGTACAGACTCAAATAAGTGACTGAAGCCAAAGGAAATTAATAAATCCAAGGGTGGAAACCTAGAGTAAAACTTTAAAGGGAGGTTACATGCTACAAATATCTAATTAGAGCAGAGACACTGAAATCTGAACACAACATGGGGCCACTTGCTAGTATGCACCTAATTGTCCAGTGGAACAGACTCTAAATCTAAAGAGGAAATGCTAACCTGTGAAGCAACAGCCTTACGAGAGAAGGTCAAAACTGCAACTCCTGAGCGAGCGAGAGCTCTTTTCCTTTTGAAGAAGAACAATCAGAAATTAGATGATGATCGAGTGGAGGTGGTTACCGAGACCGAGGGGTCTGGCTTTCCCATCACAATATCAGGATTCTTTTCTTCTTTTCATATTACAAAATTATATTCTTTGCCACAGCTTTCACCTCAATAGCGAGATTAATCCAGAGGATGTATACGATTAACTCTGAAGGTTTCCAAACAGAAAGGTACCGATTTTGCACGATTTCTTTATTTCCGAACTTTTTGCATGCTCTGAAAATCAAAAGACGGTGGAAATTCAACAGTTAGTTTCTTGTAATATAAAGTTCTTGCCACTTTACAGTGTTAGCTAATAATATTATGAGGTAATCTGATCGTTCTAACTGCAGTTCGAGGGCAGAAAACTCTGGAATTCATCAGTTTATCGATTTCCGTTTACTGACGCCATAACTTCATTAACAGGCCCCTGATACATCTTGCACGATTCTTAAAGTCAGCCTGAGAGAAGGAACAAACTTATCCAGTATGCGAGCACCTGATATTCTTTGACTGACGCAGCAGGATATTTTCTTTTGGGTGACGGTTTATACTTCCTAACGCCTACAAAAAAAAATCCTACAAAAAAAAAAAAAGTGAGTGTTCTGGCCTCTTTCTATGACAGTTTTGTGCAAACTTCATGCGACATGAAAACTATGGCCATTTTTTTTATTCATGTTGACCTACAATCAAAGGGACATTAAGAGGGTAATAATGATTCCCGTAAACCCTCACCTTTAGAAGTCAGCTCAAAAACTATAGATATAAAAAAAAAACAAGTACTGCATAGCATCTTCTAACGGTTACAAAAACAGTAGAAACAATTACCTTCATGCATTCAAGCACGTCACGCAGTTCTGCTTCCAAGTAAGCAACAATGCATCGCGTTTCACGTTCCACAAGGTATAAATACAGCTCAAAACAGCCTTTTAATTCATTTTCTGGGAAATGTAAGATAAAAATTATACTCGGATTATCCATAAAAATTATGTTATCCCATAACAACTATAAAATTAGTGGTTAAAAACTGTCCTGAAAAGCATTATCCGAGACCTGATGTCTTGTAACAAAATATTGCCATTGTAGTAATATAGTTCATAAAGACTAAAAATATTCTGAAACTTGCAACACAACAAACGATGGTTGCCTGATGTTTGCTTTAAGATTTAATCTCAGTTCTTCATTCAGATATGATGTACATTCAATTTTTTTTTATCTTCATTTTTATTGTGTATTTAAAGTTACAAACTTCAGAGGAAATTTATTTGAAGATTAACTTATACAATGAAACATACTGTAGAAGATTATTTCCCTTCATTACATCATATAACTTTTTATAAAAAAAAAAAAAGTAGACCTCAAATAACCATTTATCAACACTTTGTTGAAAAAACGTTATGTCATTTCTTCTCAAAAACTCCGAGTCTTTAGGGAAAAGATTTAGCACTTCCTAGTAATTACCAACGTCGAAACTATTTCCCCCAAAGTAATAGTTTTTTTCACGATACAACTGCCTTTTAACAAATATACTGTATCTGTTACGACATTTCATCCAAATGAAGAAATACTGAGCTGATATTTAACAAGTATGTCACTTATATTTTCAATACTAAACTTAGCTCGTGCTTCTAGCAAAAACAGAAGCATTTGTCGATCTGTGTTCCTAGTAATCTACAACTGTCAATATCACTGGGCTCACTGGACATTTATTGCACCACAAATGTTGAGCTTAACCTACTTTATACAAATGATAGATCTAATACGTACTGAAAAGAATTGATGACTATTATCAAAGCTCAATTTACATACTCTAGAACCAAAACATAATCTATATGGCTGTTTAGACTCTCCTAAATATATGAACTTTTGTTCTACCTATTTATCACCAATTAAAGATTTATTTGCAAACAATGTGACACCACTTGAAAGGTGGTATATAAAGTGGAACACCAAATCAATACCTTTAGATCTGGTTGAAGTGATGAACTCTTAGCACAAGATATATATAAATGTGCACACATACACACACAATGACGCTTACACTTCTTCCCATTAACTTACCATATATTCTGTCACTTGTTGAACATCATCAAGTGCTTTCCACACCTACAGTTCACCTCGTATTTATTTTCTCCCTTGTGATACTTACTTCCTACCTTCAGCTGCTCTGCAGTCAATATACCCATAAATTTTTTCAGTAAGTGAAAACAATCAAATTTCCCATATGTTCACTTTACTAACATCACTCTAACCTCCACTTCATGCAAAAATAATTAACCGAAAGCTATTCACTAAGCCAAACAATGCATATCTCAATCTGCACTTGACCACCACCATCCTTTCCTTTCACCAAGACTTGATAATAAACCATATGGCTCTCTGTTACATTTAGGAGTTTATCCCTTGCAAGTGAAACACACGCACTAATTTAACCTTTACTTCACTCTCCAACATAATAATACTACTCCCTCATGCTGCCTTTTAAGTTATTCTCTCCATAAAAACAAACATTAAAGTGGAAACCTTTAGGCATAAATTTTAGGAAATAAAAAAATAATATCACGAGAGTGAGTGAGTTGTATAATTCATCTTCAAGATCTACTCAAATATGTTTGTAAAAAGACAATGCCATTACATCACATTCTCTGACCCAATAAATAATTTCTGTAGAATAACATGATGCAAGTGGAGCTCTCAATTTGAGTTCATTCTGTTTCTGTCATTAGACGCCCCAAAGACTTTGATTTCTGACCCCGTTACATTTGAGAGTGCTTCATGTGGTTTAGTCTTGACCCTTCACATTAACATTTTAAAAATTTACATGGACATCAAAGGGAGTTTGTTCCTCTAATCACTCTATTTTCTGCAAATTTGTGTATAAAAAGACAGCGAGATATAACTTCATTAATCACATCTCTTTCAACATGTAATAAAGTAATCTTCAATAATCATGAGCTCTTCCACGTATTTACAACTTCGTAAATAGCATCCCTTTTCAACAAGAACTAAATAACATGGAGAATAAAAAGCCTTCCTATAAAAGGCCGCACAGGATAAAGAAACACCAGAACAACCATTCATCTATCTATTTATTACAAATATAATGCAGATGAGTTTGGCATGTGGAAATTTGAAATAACACAGATCGAATTGCTCTTGTAGCGAGTCTAAACATTTAAAAATATCGAGGCGTACAGAGAAACTATAGTTCGTATCTTTAGTAAGTCACGGAGATACACGAGGCCATAAAGAGATGAAACGGTTTTAAATGAAAAAAGGCAGCCGTGAAAGAAGACCGCAAATGTAAGCGTACCTCGAATGACAGCCTATGACTAGAGAAGAGCGTCATCTTCTTCAACATAATGACAATGAGCATTTCCCATTCTTGAATAAATAGTGACCTACCAAAATATAATAAGATCTATGACATGCATTAAAAAAGGACACTAAGCTTCAGTAGCTAATGCAAAACACAAACAAGAAAGGCGATGACACAGTGACATGCCTTAGGATTCTAAAGAAATTCTCGCCTGGCTTTTGATAAAAAATAAATGTACTTATATGTATGTATTTATCTTAATACAGTCCACCTCGAAATCAAAAATGACAAGAATAAATAGAAATGAAGAATTCAGCCTAACTGTTTATATGTATAATTACATATATATATATATATATATATATATATATATATATATATATATATATATATATATATATATAAATAAATATATATATATATATATATATATATATATATATATATATATATATATATATATATATATTATCATGAAGCTGCAATGTCGCTTAATATCAAATTCACGCTACCTCGGGAATATATCCGATGGAGAATTGTCGCCGAAGGGGAATTTATATAAGTAATAAATGAATTGGTATCGTCGGGACACGATAGCGCAGTGGGTAGCATCTACTGGAGTCGCTGAATAGGTTTCGTGTCAAGGGTTCGTGTCCCGACGATACCAATTCATTTATCACTTATATAAACTCCCCTTCGGCGACAATTCTCCATCGGAGATATTCCCGAGGTAGCGTGAATTTTATTTTATATTAAGCGACATTTGTAGCTTCATGATTGTATATAAACCACGGTGATAAAAATTTCATATATATATATATATATATATACAGTATATATATATATATATATATATATATATATATATATATATATATATATATATATATATATATATAAACTACATACAGAAATGTTAGCATATATACATATATATATATATATATATATATATATATATATATATATATATATATATATATATATATAATGTGTATACAGTATATATATTATATATTCATGTATATTTATACATAACAACTACATGAAGAAATGTTAGCAATAGTAAACATGCAAACAAGTTCATCCTTCTGAATCCTGTCGGTAAATGAGTATCTTTAATTACAAATGAATGAAAAAGAGGTAAAATCGCTTCATACATTAAAATACAAACTTACAAATTATACATAATCTTTTTTTTATACAAGCATATAAATAAGCGTGGGAACAAAAATTAACATATATACACTGTAAAGACACAAGGCTTTTTCTAAAATAATTACATAACACATGTTGCTTGAAAACCTGATGAATGAGGTCTAATTTGTTATCTCTAATGAGAAACGTTTTTGGGTTATTTTTCTTAATGTACAGACATAAAGGCCGTTTCAATAAAATCTCTTTCAGTGTCTTCAGTTCTGAAATGTTAAAGAGACGCATTGAATTCACAATAAAAATAACCATATTGATTCTAATGAAAGTATATAGATGTTAGATTCTCCTCTTCTTCATATTATTATTATATATAACATTACTGGTAACTCTGGACGTCTAGAATTGAGAAAGAATTAGAAACAGAATCACTTCATACTTTGACACAAGCATCATCATACACATGTATTGAGTATAAGCGCGCGGTATGCTTGTAAGATTAATCGAATATTCAACTACGTAAGCACATAAGGATGGGAGTGTGACTTATACTTTATACATGTTTATAATAATGCTTGTATCAAAGTATAAGGTAATTTGATTTCGGATTTTCATAACTGTCGTCCTCGGTCATCAACAGCTTTCATAAATAACTCTTAAAGGCCAATTTCATTGTTAGAAGACCTTCACCTAATTAAATATATAATCTTTTTTTATTTGAAAACATTCTTTCATTGGCCTTTTTTTTATTGTGTCAATAATTCGCCTTTGAATATGTCAGTTGGAGATCGAACAACTGGGCTGAATTCTTCATTTCATTTTTTTTATTTACATTCGCCATTTTGGTTTCCGCACTAACACTGCACATCTTAGTGTTTAAGATTTATGTTTATATATATATATATATATATATATATATATATATATATATATATATATATATATATATAATTATATATATATTATGTGTGTGTCTTTGTCTCTTGGTTTGCATGGGCACTGACGCGTATATATATTCTGTAAATACATACATACATACATATATGCATATATGTATATCTATTTATGTGCGTGTATCTATGCGTTTGTATAAGCAATAAACATACATATCGTCTGTGTGTATATATATATGTACAAAGACTCTCCCGCTTAATTGTATGTATGATGTATGTACGTATTGTACAATCACAGATAGCATATTCTAAACAAACACCTACAAGCTCCGATTAGCTTATCTAAGGATGTAATGATCCTATGTGATCCCTTCAAATTTACAATTTGGAACACAATCATAACAACAAATGAAAATGTACCTGTATACCTGTACGCTGTCATGTACTGTATATGCATGTATGAATGTACTGTATGTATGTACGCATTTATGGATGTATGTATAAATATCTGAGAGACTATCAATTGTAAGCTCTGCAAAACTAGTTTCATATATATATATATATATATATATATATATATATATATATATATATATATATATATATATATATATATATATATATATGTATGTATATATATATACATTACATATATTCTTATTTATATTTATAATTCCATTTATATATCACTATTACTCTTTGAAGCTTTCATGGAAAAATAGAGTACTAGATTGAGTCATTATGGTTTGATACTTTCCACATTATTATGACTGTTGATTAACAGTGATAATTGGTCGGAAAATTAAAGTACAAAATATATCAAATAACATACAGACAATTCTACATTGGTTTCCATAGCCTGGTATACAGCAAAATCCCAGATGTGAAATGTTATTTCTTCAGCTCACGTTAACAATTAAACCTCATCCAAAATGAAAACATGAAATTTCTAGGAATTACTCTCTTGAAAATTTTGCAGTTACTAAAGTTGGGGTTTGGAAAATTGGATTTACAACACAATGAATGGCAAGAAGTGAAGTATGCGCGTGACTGCACAGTTACCCGGAATCGTTTACAGACAACCGATTTCCAATGTATTTTCCATTTCTGAGATGTAGATCCTGGAGGGCCGGGAGGAGAATTCGTCACAACTTCAATTTTCATCAAATCCCAAACCCTCGTACTTGACATAAACAAGGATTTACTTACAATACCAGACTACTGATACAAATAAGAAAATTTGTGAGCTGAAACCAGCTATTATACACACTTACGTCAGACGCCACTTCACAACGAATTTCAATGTCATCCATAAATGAATGTGATTATCATCGATAGGGACGCTGAATCCCGCCATAAATAAATTTTTCAAACAGGTAATGATAAAAATACATAATTACTTTCTTATGTTTAGTAATGAAATGTGTTGCTGGGAAGCTCCCGTAGCGAAGATAGAGAGAGAAGGAGAGACAGAGACAGAGACAGAGAGAAACACTTGTAAACAGCTTCCTGGGACATCTGCCTTGGGTTCCTCCAAGCACTCAGCCCTCGGGTGAGCGAGGAACTGGGTTACCTGCTTGAGAACAACGGAATCCGTCAGAGCTGATTCTACCACGAAAGATGCCACAGGGTTCAACTCATTGCTTTTTTCATTTATTTACAGTTCAGTAACAGGAGCTGCCGCGTCGACAGGTCTGGGTATTTCGGGTGTTATGACATGGGTGAGATGTGTAAACCGCGGAGCAGATCGCAAAGGCGGCAATACTGTGTATACGAAGCAGGCTACGGCTACCACAAGGAGCAGCCCAAGGAAGCAAGCGTCGAGGGCCAGAAGCGCGTTCATGGCGAAGAGTGGTCGTTGACGCACCGTCACTTCTGCAACAAATTACACTATTTCTTCGAAGCACCTGGCTTTGACGCCTCTTCAGGCTGCACAAGCCAAGAGTGCGATCTGCCGGGGAGCACCTCCAGTGAAACTGTCGAAGACTGAGGTCTCTGCCCTGGCAGTCGAAAGGTAGCTACTACGTTATATTCTGACTGAGACCAAAGTAGCCATGTGTATCTGGAAAACGATAAGCTACGGCAGTACCCAAGTGTTCAGCAGATCCTAAACAAGTCCGGTGGCAGGCTGGGCAGACGGGCCCTGCCGCCCCCGAACGCTCATAGCCAACACACCAAAGAACAGGGCGATAAGAAACAGAATCAACAGAAACACGTGGTCAAAGATGATGAGTGCTGTTGGCATAGCCACTTTGGCGGCTTTTGGGAGAACGGTTCCCCTACAAAAATTTTAGCATACTGACCATATCTCCTCTAAACAAGAATTTTTCTAAGAGATCAAATAACCAGTTACAATTCTCAACAAGTATAATTGATAAAAATGAGTCACAAATAAGTATTTCGAACTGAAATTTTTAATCACTTTTTCAAGTCCTTATTTCTATACCCCATCACAATTTCGCTTAAACACTTCAACACTATTTCAGTAGTCCACAAGTAAAATCACTTTCAAGCGTCCATTGGAAAATTCTCTTTCACATTTCCAACAAATAAAAATTCGATCGATGCACAGTTAACAATAGCAGTTCAGGTGCGCCAGTCTCGTCTTCCATGAAACCTGATCTTGCCACAATAAGTGTCGCTTTACATCTTCACAATAAGCTCCCACATTTTTCGGAGACATTCAACTTTAATTCATTTCCTGAAATCTAGACAGATAAGTCTACTACAGATATCTCTGTAAGCAAGAAATATGGACAATTAACAATTAGAGAACAAGCGAAAAAATGCATTCAATTTATATAAGCGAGGGAAACTATTTGTATCCCGTGCGCCACTCGCATACACATGAATAAGAACTACGGACCTGAGGTTGCCTGAAAAAAATTATTCATGAAAGAAAAAGGATATGCAGTTATACGTACAATATAATAAACATGCACATACTGTATTAACACGACAGTTCAAAAGTGAGCATTCTGTACTTCTAACATAATAACGTATGGCAAATATCCGAATACGACTTGCCTTAATGCCCATTATGACTGTTAGCTATGCTGGTTTAAACATGTATCACATGTCTCATAGAGTCTACGTATAAAAAAATACAATACTGATGCTGACGTTCAATACTATCGTAGAATATTATTCACACCCAAAAAACTCTCGTCGAACAAAAACAAGGACAAACACCACAGTATCGCGGTGACTGCGGTTGGGAATGTCTGACTGCTGTGAAGCACAAGCTGTGTGTGTGTGTGTGAGAGAGAGAGAGAGAGAGAGAACTGAATTGAATTGAAAGGAAATTGAGAGTAGGTAGGTCTGAAAGGTGTACCAGGAGGAAAACCTCGCAGTTGCACTAAGAAATACTTAAGAGAGAGTGGATAGGAGAGAGAAAAGAAAGTTAATACGAATGGAGGTACTGTAAAAGGAATGAAAGGGGTTGCAGCTAGGGGCAGAAGGGACGCTGCAAAGAACTTTTAGCAATGCCTACAGTACCTCCCATGAAGTGCACTGACGGCACTATCCCCCTACGGAGAGAGAGAGAGAGAGAGAGAGAGAGAGAGAGCACCCATCCACACAGAAGAAAGCGCTAGAAGTGAGTGGGTCCACCACCTGAAGTGCACCTGGACTGAAAGTACACAGCGAGGGTGATTTCGAGATTTTATTCCCGAAGGGGTCACTCCAGCAGGCGTCACAAAAGCACGTCAATGTCCTCTCGGAGTTCGCAAATGATTAACAGCAAAAGTTCTAAGAATGAGACAGATAAAAAACGGGTAAGGAATGTTACTGTAAATGATAAAACAAGTCAATAAAATTTGACCTGACTTTCGTGACTTCGAGAAATCGCATATACGTTTGATATTAGATCAAACATTAGCCAGAACTACCGTACGTTTGAGATTTTAATAGCTCGTTGAAATATGGATATGACAACAACAATTTTAATGAGCATAATAATAAATCCTGCGCACTCATGGGAAAAATCATTTTAAGCCTCAAGCACAATAACAATTAACAACTTACAGAAGTCATTAAAACACTGGGTACAAGTATTACATATCTAAATTACAAACTCAACTTAGACTTCAAAGACTGAGGAGAGTCTGCATTAAATATTTATCCGAAGACACTGAATGACATGTCCTTTATGTAATGTTAATAACCTTTCTTCCTTAACTGCTTCATTCGTGGTTTAGCCCAGTCCTCCTTCCTATCTTTTCCCACTTTCGTGTATTCTTCAGGCCTGGGACAGAAAAAGACATTAGGCTGCCCGACCAAATGGCCCTTCACTTAAATAAATCTAACGTGCGCACTTCTACAATACTGTAGGACACGCAGAGAGAGAGAGAGAGAGAGAGAGATACTAGGTTCATTTAACATGACAATCCACTGAAATCAAAACTGTCATACCACCAAGAGCAACAACAAAGACCCACGAAACGAAAACATCACCAAAAAATACAACAAATAAAAAAGACCGAAACAAATCCCTTCAATGGCCGTGAGAAACACACCTCACAGTCACCATGATCACTTTCTGTTATCTCCTATTAGCACTAACTTGCCGTGTCCTTTCTTTCCTTTCTTCGAAGTGGCCAAAGAAGAACCTCAAAGTGCTAAAGCAATCAAACTTTCTTCCAAAGTTTTCATTCGAAAAAAAAAAAAAAACTCAAGAAGGAAGATGACACACGCCTTAAATCTGAAAACACATGTTGCCCCAGATTCGCAACTAACTTTCCGCAATTTCCAGACTTTCTTGTTTTCCATCGCACTTATAATAAAATGAATCAAAGTACCTTCTTGAATACGAAATAGATTAATGCTAAACCGTTGCTATCGTCATGGCTCCTAAAACATTTCCTTGACAAATTAGCCTTGCAGAAAAGGTATATAAAACACACTGCAATTCCACCGAAACACTGCAAGAAGGCATAAGTACGAGTAGCAGCGATGGCTGTCGCCGCATTCTATAAGGCATTACCCTTCTCAAAAACCGCGACTTCAGCAACAAAATCGAATACTTATATTGGTAATGATATTATCAGTGTGAGTTCTAGTAATTAACAAATCAGAAACCGTTGGCTATTTAGCGCTATAAATGTCAAAAGGTAGATTCAAATCACTCCTCTTTTAAGATGTATTTAGTAACTCGTGCCTACGAATGTATGAATACGTGGGTGATACACAAGCTCTTTGGAAAGGATACCAAAAACACCTGAACTATTCAAAATCAATAAAACATCCCCGACATTTATAGTCGATGCGATGGACTTCAAAGTTAATTCTCGGAGGACAGTCGCCAAATGAACGTCCTTGCAAAGTTTAATCTGATTCTGTTCACCTATTCTTGAGATTCCCTGGTAACTTCACGCACACACACAACCGACAAACATAACGGCCCGGCAACTCCTTTTGCGGATGTCTTAAATACTGATCGAAATACTCCTCAACGGTTTGCATTAGCCTGTGAGGGTGATGCATTTTCAGCCGTTCCATTACTGTAATATGGTCCTTGTATACGTCAGCTGATTACCAGTAAGACCAAAGTTGTCACAAAACTTATTTGAAAGGGTTAAAACGCTGACGCAAATGTTAGCCAAAAGGTAACAACCTTCACGAAACGGACACAAACAGAAATTAACCACAATTGCAAAAAAAATTTAAAATCTAGCATCAACAAACATAAACAGTGAAGAGCATACCTCTACCAGGCCGCGCCACGCCTCTTACTGTAAACAGTGGCTAAGAATGAAGTTAGAACTTGACCAATGACCACTCTATTCAAATCGTGTGCTTTGAATTATATATAACTGGATGTAGGTCCATTAGTTCTCAATAGTTTTGAGAACTCTGGCCCTTAAAACGTCAAATTAGGCAGAAATAAATAATTCACAATTAACCTCATAAATACATGCAAATATGAAACGTATGCTACAAATGTGATGCATCTGAACGGTCGAATATCCCTTTTATAAATGGTCTGGTGGCTTCCATACCAACGAATCGTAATCTATGAAGTGATTTTTCCCAAAACTTAATCATCTACGACCGTCGCCTATTGAGCACAGCGGTTAATTTCCATGCAAAATCCAATGCAACCCGTTCTTGAAATATCATGCTACAATACACACACACACACACACACACACACACACACAAACTGGCGAAAACTTCCTCCTTACAAATTCCTTAACAAAAGTAATGAACTCTGATCCTGCCATCACACGTTTCTCTCTCTCTCTCTCTCTCTCTCTCTCTCTCTCTCTCTCTCTCTCTCTCTCTCTCTCTCTCTCTCTACTTTCTACGCTAGTTCTTCCTGCTCTTTATTGCAGCAAAAGTCATATCTGCGACTCGTGATTGCTGTTTGCCACATTTGAAAGTCTTCAAAACAGAATATTTTACAAACGCATAAAAAAACCGGGAATAACTTCAAGAATATATGAAAAACATAAGACATTTAATAATTAAATGTAATACGGTGGCCTTCATGATAAAAAAATATAAAAGCAAGAGAAAATATAATTCGTAGATAAAAAATTTGATCGAGTTAGTGGGTAAAGAAGAACAAGGCAACAGAATAAATCACGTGAAAAAAAGTTATCCACAGTTATAACTGACATTCGTAATCAATCATAATAAACTTTGCTCTTGAACTAATGTTACAACCACTTTAATGAAGATGAACGATGGCTAAGTTCTTCCGCATTTTAACTAATGTGTAGTCGTTTCCGCAGTCATATCACAGCCCGGTTCTAGTTTCAACAAACATATTTAAGCCATCAAAAAATCGAAATCTAACATTAAAATTCAGGACCGATTAACTTCTCTCATCAGTTCATTTCATCATAACTTGCACTTACTATCACGTTCTCAAAAACAGTCTTACAACAAATAAATGGCCAAGTCCCCGTGGATAAGTGTTTTTAACTTTTCAATTCGAACCGGTAAAATAGAGAGTAGTGAAATGAAAATAAGCAGTAATCAAAGGATATACCAATATCGTTATTGCCAATCACAGAAACAAACTCATGCCAGCATGCAAGAAACAGTGACAGTCAGACCATCCGACAAGATCTCACTTAAACCCCAGTCATATCAAGTTTTACACCGCAAGCAGGAAGGAGGTTAGGTAGTGGAGAGAGAGAGAGAGAGAGAGAGAGAGAGAGAGAGAGAGAGAGAGAGAGAGAGAGAGAGAGAGAGAGTCAGCTCTGGGAAAGCTGATCCTTCCCAGAGGAGGCAGAAGGTGGGGATAGGAAGGGAACACTTTCAAGGAGTCGTTCCGAGGATTCCGGGAGAGCTCTGCAACAACTGAAAACGTGCGCGACTCCGCAGTTTCCATCCCTCCCAATTATTTACTCGAATAAACAACGTTATAAAGTTTTCATTCGCCTCCCTTGACATATACACAAACCTTGTCTCATTCTCATACACACATACATACATATATATATATATATATATATATATATATATATATATATTTACTAACAGGACCTCATTCAAACTGGATGGTATCTAATGGAATAGTTATTCAGAAAAAGCTACAAGCTTTCTTGGGCAAACAGTCCTCATTATCAAGTATCCGTTCAATTCTATTAATGCACAGAATAATTGTGTAGATAAAGTATGTATATGTATATATATATATATATTATATATATATATATATATATATATATATATATATATATATATATATATATATAATTGCAGAGGCGTATATAGGTCAGGTAAACTAAAGACCGATGGAACGAAGTAACAAAAGGTAACCCTCAACCCAGTAGAAGAGGTATATACCTGCTTTTTGAGAATGGAAGAGTAAAGTGTTAAGAAAAAACAGAAGCAGAAGCAGAAGGAGTTCCAAATCTTGGCAGTATACGACAAGACATTCACAGAACCGCGAAATACGGAGATTATACAATTTCAAAGTGTAAACAAGGGACATGGCGTCCAGACGGGTGTCTAAGAGAAAAGAATGGTCTCCTTCCTTCAGCTTAATGACACAGTATCCCAAAATGGTACCTGCAACGATCGACAGAGTGGGTGAGGGCTGTTTCACTGATCAAAGACATTGCTTTGATTTACTCATACCGAGATGGGAACGAAAGAAAGCGTCCCATACAGCAAACAATAATGGATAAGGACGCCAAACAGCTTTTAGTAGCTGTGAAGAAAAATGTATTTCTAAGATCTAAATATAATTTTTCATTTTACAAACTTGACAACTTCGGTTATATCTTTCCAAAACAAGTTAGCAGTAACCTGGACACCAAAATGTTGACAGAAACATTCAAATGAATCTTCCTGAAGAAATATGAAGCGCCTGGTGCCCAATTAACGGAGAACTGCGTTTTCAGATAAAAAGAGAAAAGTTCAAGTGTCAACTTAGGGAGTAATTGCTAAACAAACAAAATAATTTCCAACAATGACATACGACAAAGGGAATTACGTATAATCAAGTCTGCAAGAGGCCGCTCAGGCAAAAGCCCTAGTAGTGACCTAAGCCGACGCCAAGTACAAACCTGGGAGACCTTGGGCCAATTCGACAACGATTATAACAAAATATCCCAACCTAATCAAATTAAAAATGAATTATGCTTTTCATGGGCCCTGTGTTTTTGCGGGGTTTACTTTTCCAAAATAGAGGTGAGGAAAAAAAAAGGACCAACCTTGCACCTAACTTAAAAGAGAACTCACGTTTTACCTTTGCAGCAATCAATTGCTTTACTGATCTGCGGAGAAAGTTTGTTAAGCCCTTACCACAACATACATGCGCTCTATCGGTAAGAACAACAATTGCTGACCAAAGTAAATACGAGCTGATTTAGATAATACACATCAAGTACTTGTAAGACTTTGTTACCGAACCAAGTCTACGACCATTCAATATTAGCTGAATATTTCCCCTCCATCAATACTACATCTAAAGTTCGTTCCCATTTCAATAGGCTGACTCTTCTGTCTTATTCACCAAATTTTAACATCTGGGGCCATCTCAAATCCAAGAAACTTGATCTGATTTGTGAAAATGTATCGAAATAAATATTTGAAACATCACTCATTTCCAATTACCTCGATCTATAGAGAAAAAAAAAATCCTTTTAAGAGCTTTTGAAGACTTCCACAAGAAAAATTACTATTCAGAATCATTATTACGGAGATATCTGATCTTTTACAGACATCTTTTACAGAAATCCATATCAGAGGATTCTTTCTTCCATGTTCGTTAATTGAATCTTTCATTTGGCGTTACCTTCCCCTAGTGTTTTGATGGAAATAGGGCTGATAAAATAAAGCAGGAAAAATAACATTAGTAGCCTAAAACAGAAAACCAAAACAGTGAGGCCCTGAAAATTCACAACACTAGAAAAACTTTCAAAACTTCGACAAGTAACCTTAACACTCAAAATTATAAAGCACAGAATGTTGCTTCTTCTTCTTCTTCTTTAATAAAATATAAGCATAACGTGTTCCACTTGTTACTGGGACTGATTAACAAAACAACACGACACCTTATGTTAATATGGAGAGCACAAAACACCCTTCTCCAGCTGAAGAAGCCAATTTAGTACTGGTTCTGGAGAAAATTTGTCAAAGGACTTTCTTTTTCACCTTTATGGTGTACACGAAAAACCCTATACAGTCAACCCTATAAGGTGAAAATGTCTAAAAACTGTCAAAGGGAGAAAGAAAGAAAAGGCCCCGAACGACCGACAAGAAACTAATACTTCCTGACGCAAAAACTTCAAAAAACTTCTTAAGGTTTCTTTGACTAAACTTCTTATTTCGTACAGTTGAAAGGTAGTGTGTGTGTGTGTGTGTGTGTGTGTGTGTGTGTGTGTGTGTGTGAGAAAGAGAGAGAGAGAGAGAGAAGGGGTGAGCGAGGATGGGCAAGCCAATGACAGCATCATCATTTTTGGGGGATAAAACTACAACTTAAAATTGCATTTTTTTTTTAATGCACATAATATGAGGTGTTCAATAAACCGAGAGTTACGGGCATACACATTACTGCCATCAAGCTGAAAAGGGGTAAGCAGAGGATAAGGGTACAGGGTCGATGAAAGATAATGGAAGGTGTTGGGGACGAGGGAAAAATTTATAGGCTGACGCTACAAAAAAGTCGGTAGGGAGATGGGTCAGGTTTAGTGTGTAAGCGGAGGGGGTAGGGTACGGAATGGGAGAGGCTTTAATGGAAGAGTAAAGAAGTACAGGGAAGGGAAGGACGGGGATTTTAAATTATGGGGAGAGGGATGTTAATGTTCAACCCAACCAATACCTGCTTAGAAGATGACCTCCATGCTAACGACTCAACGCTACAGTAACGCCTTTAGATTCCTTAAAATGTGAAAGAAACGACAATTATTTAAATCTAAGCCCGTCCACTGTATTTTAACATATTGTGTAATCCATTCTTGAGAAACTCGCAATAAGAGTTCAAGGCCTTTTTTGGCTTGTTCCTTAAGAATATATGTACAAATGCAGATAAAATTCTTACATATCAATTTAAGTCACCGATAATTTCATTAACTGAGAAGAAGAGTACGATACTTCGGATTACGGATTTATTTGATACTGAAAACGTTTGGCTGACACTTCTGGAGAAAACCCGGATTCACAAAAAGACGTAACTCGACACTGCATTAATAAACGAAGCGCTGCAGTATCAATAAAATATTTAACAGGCTTGTATTATTTGAGAGAGAGAGAGAGAGAGAGAGAGAGAGAGAGAGAGAGAGAGAGTAAACCGCATTACATTTCTTAAACACCCTAGTGACAATGTAATATAAATAAAATAACATATGAAGAAATAATATAAAAAAGTGTATATATATATATATATATATATATATATATATATATATATATATATATATATATATATATATATATATATAATGAAATTCATGGTAACGAGTATGTCAATACTGGGTAACAGGGGTTCGTATACCTTCATGGAGTTGCGTCCCTGTCCTAGTGAACACCAGGTCCAAATGGCCCAGCTGGTAGCACCTGGATTAAGGCTCAGAGCTCAAGGATCGTGGACTTCTTTTGGGCTAGATACGCAATCGAAAATTGTGGTCTTACTCAAGAAGAGCACCTGAAATCATTGGCAGTGGGGAGATGGATAGAGTTATGGTATTGAGTGGTTCGTCTCTACGGCTTCGACCTTGGACGCCTGGCAGATGACCTTTGATGAAAGCCCAGAGGGAATGGCAAGACGTTGGCCTTACTCAGCTAACAACTGTACATTACAAGGAACTGGCTATCCTTCCGTGAATTTAACCAGAGTCCTCCTATGAATCTGCCACACATATACGGATTGGCACAAATTAGAAATGCCCTCAGTCCCAGGCATATACTAGAATATCCCGGTGTTTAATTATATACGAAGGATAAATTGAAAATGGGATATTGGAACATAAGAACCATAAATCAAACTGGAGAGACAGATCAGGTAAGAGTGAATTTAAGCGATATGGAATGGACGGACATCTTTGTTGTTCGTGAGGCACAATCAGAAGGAACGGGAAAAGAAAGATTAGATGGGGTAGGGTGCATATTTATTCAAGAAGAACAGATGGAATTGATAGAATAGACATGATTTTAACACTAAATGCAAAATGGTACTGACAGGCTGGAATGCAGAGAGCAGTTGATAACTGGTGACAAGAGTCTAACCAAAACGGTGCAATATGAGTATCAAAGAGTGCTATTCACCAACAAATGAATTCTGAAAATAAAAAAATAAAAGACGAATTGCAGAACTTTATTGATAAAATACAGTGATGGGATATGGGAATTGATGTTGGTGATGCGAAAATTCGTAGTAACAATAAACGTATGGAGGTTGTAATGGGAAAGGTACGCCTGTGAGATATTGCAAAGGAAAAAGGGGTACAATTTATTATTTTTGAGCTGTAAATAGTTGGTAATTTGAGGAAGACTCTACCAACAAAAGGAAATCTATAAATACACCTGAAAATTTTCAGAAGCAATCACAGAAACCAGACAGATCACATAACCATATCCTGTGAGCAAAATAACATGTTAGGAGATACTGTATAGAGGAACAGATGGCGGCGATGATCACCAACTTGTCACTGCCATACCAAAGTTGAAATTAAAAGCAACCAACAAAAAAATCTTAATACAGTACCTAGGCTTAATACAGTCAAAGTTTTGGA
The DNA here is from genome assembly GCF_040412425.1 of Macrobrachium rosenbergii. NCBI lineage: Eukaryota > Metazoa > Arthropoda > Malacostraca > Decapoda > Palaemonidae > Macrobrachium > Macrobrachium rosenbergii. Next base: position 55,007,156 of record NC_089791.1, on the reverse strand, counting down.
GGCATTAAGGACTAATGAGGTTGAATCTATCATATACTTAGGAACAATAATACCCTGTACAGGTTCTTATGAGCTGAAATTCAGTGAAACACTAAAAAAGAAAATAAAAAAATAAAATGGCTACGCTGGATCAGATTTGTAAATCAAATGGACTGAAACCACATACAAAAGCTGTATTGCTACACGAACATGAACCGTGATACGGCAATACATTTATATCTAAGGTTTTGCTGATTTGTAAATGAAGGTTTAAGATGAATATTAGAAGTCACATGGCTGGATAAAGGAAATATACCATAAGGGAAATTAAGTAGTTCCATGAGATAATGAAGAAAAGGAGATAGAGATGGCTTGGACATGTCTTCCGCATAACCCCCGCGAGAACAGTACGTCATAGTGCCAGCTGGCACTATGGGTACCTTAAGAGTTGGAAAACCATGACCTACTTTTATGAAAGGGGAAGCTGCACATCAGATATCTATGGTGGAGGCCCTTTATGTTACGCGGCGTTAGAGGCGATGATGATGTGATGGCATGGTATAATGAAGTCAAAATATTCGCCTCATATAAGTAATCAACACAGAGAAAATTTATTTTTTCCTTAAAGGTTTAAGAAAACTTTGTTTATCTTAGCATGCACTGATGAGTTGAATATACAAATGAGTCTCACAACAAAAAAAATTTTATGGGTATAAAAATGACACCAGTTGTGTTAAGTATATGTTAGTATGCGATTATGAAGAAAAATTAAAAGGTCCTCATAACGCAAGCAAAAAATTAAAACACCGTTATATCTTAGTACAGAGGGAACCTTCACCACTACTGCAAAGTCTTGTCATGCCACGGCAAAAAAGATTCATTCACAAACATAAATATTTATGTGACAACCTCTACACGCAAAACAAACAAATATATTTAAGAATACAATACGCGATCCATCAAGACTCCTTGCGCTCGCTCTCTCTCTCTCTCTCTCTCTCTCTCTCTCTCTCTCTCTCTCTCTCTCTCTCTGTAAACTGCAGTAACTGAATAACATTTCTACCTTTCCTCTGGTGCCAGTATCTGACCATCCTTTCCAAACATAAATGTTTTATCATTTTAATCTCAGTGTAATACGTCACCTTAAGCTTCTTCCTAAATTCCGGAAAATTTTTTTACTTAAGACTGCTATTTTAAAATGTTCTTGATTTCTCAAAATCAAAATCAAGAGTTAAAAGATGGCGTTAATCCAATTAATCCCCCTCTCTCTATTTCTGGCGCTAACCCTTCTACAGGGGAAAGCCATACATAAAGGATGATTATATATATATATATATATATATATATATATATATATATATATATATATATATATATATATATATATATATATAACATATATAAAGATATAACATATATATACATACATATATATACATAAATGTGTATATATATAAAATATATATGTATATATATAAAATATATATATATATATATATATATATATATATATATATATATATATATATATATATATAATGAGAAGGTAATTAGAAAGTAAATGATTAACGACGCTAATGAGCTTTATAATGCATATGTTGGTAGTGATTTGCAATAAGACGATTATTTTATCGGTTTTGAATGGACGATTGAAATGGGAAGTAGTATTAACACAGGTAGGATTACACAGGCTTAAATGTGCAAGAATTACAAGACAGGATTATCTTCTGAGCTTACATTTTGCTAATGGATGTGAAGGCATACCGAGAATTGGATATCACTCTGAACCTCCAAATGATGAACGATTATTATATAAATTAGAATACTTTTTGTAATATTGCAAGCCAAGTGTTGCCACAAATTCGATGGAGTAACTTCCTTACGTTCGACTTCACATACTCCTTCAGCTAATTATTAACACTGTTAGGATGCGTTCACGCAAACAAAAAGCATGTCATATACACAAGTCTGCATCTCTTCGCACACAAATCACAAACAGGTTGAATACAAGTCGGTGACTTATTGGTAATTCTGACCAGTGCTTTCTACGGTTATCCAGCATTTATTAAAGGTTCGCTCCCCACTTTTGGTCGCTGACTTACCAAACTGTCTATATAATATAATATATAATATAATATAATATATATATATATATATATATATATATATATATATATATATATATATATATATATATATATATATATATATATATATATATATATATATATATATATATGTATGTACAAACTGTCAGTTCCCGACCTGTGATTGTGTTAAGTGTTGCTGTGGGGTGGACGCACCCAGACTTTGCAAGCTTCAAAACGTAAGAAATCTATACAGCTACATGGGTTTTCGCTGCCTGTCAGGGATACAAAATCGATTAAGCCTGGTCCTAATTCATGTCAATAAATGGACTGGTTCGTACCAGGTTTACCGCAATGTTAACTATGACGAAGTAATATAACTACCTCTAATACATTTATCCTATACTGATGCTTCTTCCAAGAAATCACTGGAGAAGCAAAACACTTTCTCTTACCCTAAAGTCAGCCGGAACGACTATTCCTCAGTTCAGTACTATAACCTTTATGCACATTAACGTGGTGCCTAAAACAGCAGCTGACACTAAGCATTAGCACTACTGCCTTTCGATTCATTGCGGGTATTTACATAGAAATACGACCAGTAGATTTCAGATCCTCAAATATTACTGGGACAGCCTTCATAGTTCGGCCTTATCCAGGAGGATTCCCAGAACAGTCCAGAGGTCTGTACAACAACTATGCAAACATAAACAGTCCTGGTGTTTGTACAACAACTACGCAAATATAAACAGTCCTGTTTGTATAACAACTATGCAAATACAGACAGTGAGCGACATTCAGCAGCGGATAAATCCTTTGATAAACAAACACAGTATCTGGTACGCACTCCTCGTATTATTTAATATCAAAACGATTCATAAAATAAGGCAGGGGTCAAAGTGTAAACTGACACTTCTCAACTTACACTACATCAAAAAAAAAAAAGAAAAAGAGAGCCAGTTAAGAGTAAAATGTTATTACTGATATAAAATTCGAGTGTAAACGTTATTCCTGCTCTGGGTCGATTTATCTGTGAGGGAGTGGAACTATTTTCAATTCACATGGAAGAAAAATTGAGATGTAGGTAATATTCCTAATTACAATGGACGGCAAAATCTATGTATATATAACTTTGAAGGCTGCTAAAACAGAATATCTACTTGAGTACGATCTACAGCAAGGAAAATGTCCAAAATCAAAGTAGGATTGTTAAGCTTACGTTGATGAGATAACCTTTTACAATGAGCTCAATGCATGCCCAATCAATTCATTATACTCAGATAAAACCGTAATATCTTCTGTCGAATTATGAATACTTAGTAATCACAGCTTATAATATAAAACAAGCATTTACTACAACGTATTTAATTAAGTAAATATTTTTATTACAATTACAACACTCGAATTACAAAACAGACGAAACATCAACTATATATGATTGTCGTCAGTACTTTCACGAATAGACTTTGATTCCTAAAACTATTACCAGTTCCAAAACTTTTGTCTTCAACACTGGGAGGCAAGCTTATCTAATGGGCTAGAATACAACGAAAAACTGCCCCCGGAACCCTTAATCATGTAAAAGAAGCCAAAGTAACAAAATAAAATTACACCAAAAATAACAAATAAAAACTCGTTAACAAAGAAGGTACGATTTTCAGGTGCTCATGCCAGCAATGCACCGGGATCTTGGGCAGATGTCTGGAATGAATATATGGTTTATCCCATTACAGAGCATTACACTTCATACGTTTGTTCCTCATCTTTGTAATTTCATTTGTTTGTTTGTTTTTCTTTTTTTTTTTTTTTTACTCTCATTTAGGCGTTCTATTCAACTACTTGCTCTATTTGTTAATAACCTTTTTTGGGGAGCTTTATATGAATGTCTGCGGATTCCCAAGAATAACAGTAATAAATAAATATTTAAATAAATAAATATATATATATATATATATATATATATATATATATATATATATATATATATATATATATAAATTCATTCGATCATTCATTCATTATAATGATTATAATATAAATTATTATTATTATTATTATTATTATTATTATTATTATTATTATTATTATTATTATTATTGACAAACCGACGAACAATGAGGTTATTCTTAACAGAAAAACACCCATTAAATAAAAATTGTTTCTATTTTATACTTGCCATAAACACATTTTTACATACAAACAACTTACAGGATACTGTTCTTATTTAACGACAACTCCTGCTATCGCCTTCAGCGTCCTTGTAAAAGTGTATATAACAAGAAGGATCCTTGTAAAAGTGTAAAAGTGTATATAATAGATCCTTGTAAAGTGTATAACAAGATGGATCCTTGTAAAAGTGTATATAACAAGATAGATCCTTGGATCAACGATGGATGTAAAAGTGTATATAACAAGATGGATCCTTGTAAAAGTGTATATAACAAGATGGATCCTTGTAAAAGTGTATATAGCAAGAAGGATCCTTGTAAAAGTGTATATAACAAGATGGATCCTTGTTGTAAAGATGGATCCTTGTAAAAGTGTATATAACAAGATGGATCCTTGTAAAAGTGTATATAACAAGATGGATCCTTGTAAAAGTGTATATAACAAGATGGATCCTTGTAAAAGTGTATATAACAAGAAGGATCCTTGTAAAAGTGTATATAACAAGATGGATCCTTGTAAAAGTGTATAGCAAGAAGGAGCTTGTAAAAGTGTATATAAGAATGGATCCTTGTAAAAGTGTATATAACAAGATGGATCCTTGTAAAAGCGTATATAACAAGATGGATCCTTGTAAAAGTGTATATAACAAGATGGATCCTTGTAAAGTGTATATAACAAGAAGGATCCTTGTAAAAGTGTATATATGGATAATAAGAAGGATCCTTGTAAAAGTGTATATAACAAGAAGGATCCTTGTGTATATAACAAGATGGATCCTTGTAAAAGTGTATATAACAAGATGGATCCTTGTAAAAGTGTATATAACAAGATGGATCTTTGTAAAAGTGTATATAGCAAGAAGGATCCTTGTAAAGTGTATATAACAAGAAGGATCCTTGTAAAAGTGTATATAGATGGATCCTTTGTAGCAAGAAGGATCCTTGTAAAAGTGTATATAACAAGAAGGATCCTTGTAAAAAGTGTATATAATAAGATGGTAGTGTATAACAAGGATGGAGTGTATATAACAAAGATGGATCTTGTAAAAGTGTATATAACAAGAAGGATCCTTGTAAAAGTGTATATAACAAGAAGGATCCTTGTAAAAGTGTATATAATAAGATGGATCCTTGTAAAAGTGTATATAGGATCCTTGTAAGTGTATATAATAAGAAGGATCCTATATAACAAGATGGATCCTTGTAAAAGTGTATATAACAAGATGGATCCTTGTAAAAGTGTATATAACAAGATGGATCCTTGTAAAAGTGTATATAATAAGAAGGATCCTTGTAAAAGTGTATATAACAAGATGGATCCTTGTAAAAGTGTATATAGCAAGATGGATCCTTGTAAAAGTGTATATAGCAAGAAGGATCCTTGTACAAGTGTATATAACAAGAAGGATCCTTGTAAAAGTGTATATAGCAAGAAGGATCCTTGTAAAAGTGTATATAATAAGATGGATCCTTGTAAAAGTGTATATAGCAAGAAGGATCCTTGTACAAGTGTATATATAAAGAAGGATCCTTGTAAAAGTGTATATAACAAGATGGATCCTTGTAAAAGTGTATATAGCAAGAAGGATCCTTGTAAAAGTGTATATAACAAGAAGGATCCTTGTAAATGTGTATATAAAAAGAGGGATCCTTGTAAAGGTGTATATAACCAGAAGGATCCTTGTAAAAGTGTATATAAAAAAGACAGAAAAATAAGTAAATTTCACCTACAAAGTCCCTTCATCCTATTATCGTAGTTGATATTTAAGACAATGAGCTGTTTTGATTGCGAATAAAACAAACTACCTAGGCCACAAGTGCCCCTTGAATAGCCTACAAAAAAGAAACGCAACTGTAATGAATGGATAATTATCACATACATTAAAGATGGGACGAGATCAAACAGCCAATTCTCCCAACTAAAATAAGGCACTATCATCACAAGAGATTTCCTGCTCTCTGAAATACCTAAGCATTTCTGCAGCTCATTTATAAATTATGCTCATGATTCCGCAGCTTGCCGACAAACCTAATGGGCAAGGTTTAATGTATACGATACTGATACGGAATCTGATTTTCCTTTGACGGTCCTCGAAAAATATCTTTCTGACATGAAACAACCAAACGCGCGCGCACGCGCAGGCACACACACATACCTATATATATATATATATATATATTACACGTATGTATATATATATATATATATATATACATATATATATATATATATAAATATAATATATATATATATATACAAACACACACACACACATATATATATATATATATATATATATATATATATATATATATATATATATATACTGTACATTCATACACTTATAAATACTGACCGGTTTTCCTTTTAGTTTTCTAAAACATCTTCAAAAGGATGATACTGAATAGCAGAAATCTGTATTGCAAATGAATACACAGAAGATTTTATAAAACATTTACACCTCTTTCAAAAAAGCCGGAGCCGAACACTCATTAATGATCGAGGTCACTGATCCTTGGTCAACCTTGTGTTTGCAGGCAGGTGGGTTAGGCCCATGTACATAACAGTCCTTGAAAGCTATAAATTTTTCATCATTCTTTTGAAATAAGTGGGTCGAGTTTATGCAGTCCTTGGCTGAAATTCAAATTCTTACAGATTGGATTAAGTTATATTGCTTTCCAATATACTTTTAGATTAAACTTTTTCCTACATGCTAGTTCAGGGCATGACAGTTTCACTACAAGAAAGAAAATTGCATTATCTTCCTGTGTGCATCTTATACGTTCTGATGCGTTTCTGTTATCTTTTCCGATTTTTTCTATTTTTACAAATATAAAAATTGATTCATGACTTATATGGGACTAATATACACATGCTTGAGCACTGTCAGGAGAGCTCTTTAAAAAGGCTTTTTAGTTTTCTGTAAAAGAAAACTATTGTGCCGGCTTTGTCTGTCCGTCCGCACTTTATTCTGTCCGCACTTTTTTTCCTGTCCACCCTCAGGTCATAAAAACTACTGAGGCTAGAGGTTTGCAAATTGGTATGTTAATCATCCACCCTCCAATCATGAAACATACCAAATTGCAGCTCTCTAGCCTCAGTATTTTTATTTTACTTAAGGTTAAAGTTAGCCATAATCGTGCGTCTGGCAACGATATGATAGGCCACCACCGGGTCGTAGTTAAAGTTTCATGGGCCGCGGCTCATACAGCATTATACCGAGACCACCGAAAGATAGATCTATTTTCGGTGGCCTTGATTATACGCTGTACAGAAGACTCGATTGCGAAGAAGAAACTATGATGCATTTTTTACTTGCTTTCTTATTACATCACTGTCCTTTTGCATCAAATCTAAAGTCGACACGGAGAGCGGTGGAATGGATTTGAAATTATTATTACCACAACACAATCAGGATTTTTGTTATATAACTTTCTGCACGGTCTAATACTGAATCATATTTTAATTTCTTGCATGTAATCCAAATTACACTTATTTAAGCATCAATACATTCAAGGCTACATATATGTGATACTCTTAAAAACAAGGATGTGACGACTGATTTCTTTACTTTATTCTGTCCAAAGAAATAAAGTTAGTAAATCTGAGAGTAGAACAGCATAAAAACTATACATGATATTTTAAAATATAACAGCAACTTGACAGGTTTCATATAAGCTTTAATAGTAAGCTGGAAAGAAATATTTTTTTTAATTCAACTTTATAAAAGGAAGTTTCTGTCAGAATATGAACATCAGCCAAGGGGTGTATGAATCTGATCCATGCATGGAATAAGTTGGTAAATGGAACACTGACCTCAGTCCCTGTAAAGTACACAGCTCCTCGTTTTTCGTATTATGAATATTTTTTCCGACCGTCTATGTATGTGTTGCCAACCTGTCATATTGCCATACGCAATGTAAATTTCTAATATGTATCAATTCATCTTGAAGATGTCATCAATTCCCGTGATACATCTGCATTTGTGTATGTATGTATGTATGTGTATGTATGTATGTATGTATGTATGTATGTATGTATGTATGTATGTATGAGAGAGAGGAAAAGGTAAGGAACAGTTTTCAGGGAAAACAGAAATGGTATTATTACAAAACATAGTTTTATTTTTCTAAAATAACGCATAAAGCAGAATTCACAGGCATCAACTAGTGTCACTCAAACATTTCTCTAAAAATATGGTTTTCACATATACTGCACCAATGGAATTCACTGGAAAACGCTTCACAAACACTAAATTTTCGGGACGAAAAATGTTGCAAAAGCCACATAAAATCCACTACCCAATGATATTGGAAATCATATGGCGATATATGTTATTAGACATCATAACCGCAAAGACATACTACCGAACAAGTTGGTAAATCCTTTCTAAACAAGACATGGGTAGCCACAGCACCCACTTTATTACACAATAACAATCTCTCTCTCGTTGAATCCCCACACACGCTCAGTTCAGTTAATCATTTCAGTTAATATTATTGAAATTTTATTTGTGTCAGTTTAACTGTTCATTTGTGTTGAACTGATGAACTGAGATACCCACACACGTGAAAGTTTCAACTGACAGTTATAACTGAACAGTTGTAACTGTCAGTTAAAACTGCACGTGTGTGGCCGGCCTTACACACACACACACACACACACACACACACACACACACACACACACACACACACACACACACACACACACGAGCGCGCGCGCTCCCGTTTACACAGGAGACCTGAGCAAGGGTTTACAGCTAAAATAGAGAAATAAATGAGGGAGCGACATTGGATTTGTTTTGATCTGAGCCTACACCCTTTAGGGGAAGAATGTTTATTTAATGCTCATCGGACAAGGGCGAACAGATCAGTACAAAAAAAAAAACAATTACTCATCTGTGTAATAATCGCAAGTACTAACGACTTAGATTTTCCTGACATGAATATCAACTTGAGAGCCCCTTGAAAAAAGGAAATAATTCTATATGGGCGAAGCAAAGACATCTTGCTTTTGAAGGCCAGTTGCAATCACAC
>NC_089791.1:54937882-54992882 GCF_040412425.1 Macrobrachium rosenbergii | reverse complement strand
CCGACAATAAATATATTAACCATAACAAAAGTCACCTTTCTCTTGTGCAATATCTAGTTTCCTTGAATTGTTCCCTGAGATGAAGAGGAACGGATATTACCCCCATAATACTTCTCTCTCCACCTTTGACATTACGAGCCAGTTTGATACTATAATAAGAACCACTTACATCACGATTCCGTCGAGTAATACTGGCCATGATGTTTGGGTAATTGTAGCATTTATTTTATATTAGTATAAAACTAAGTCCATAACGTCAATTGTCAACAGAAAAGTATCTTGAACACGTTTAATGTTGAAATAAGTGAAACTACAGATTAATCAGATTATTCAGCATTCTGCGTTCGTCTGCTACTCTTTCAAAAGGCTGCCTTTGTTCAAAAAGTATGTAAATCACTACTGACATACCTAATGTAGCATATTTGGATGCTTTGCTGTATCAGGCATATATAATCGAATTAACGTAACGTACAAGTGTATTCAACATTTTGATCACGCCGGATTATGCAATTAATAGGATCAGGATCATCTGTAGGAAAAATACCGCTCCGGGATCCTTGAAGGTACGGATACTGTACGGATTCAGTGGTAGCGTCGAGGATTTCTGTACGGTTTTACTCGGACTTGATGACTTTTAATCTAAGATTTCCCACATGCGTATGGAACCACCAAAGGAACAGAGTACGGATAACCTACGGCAATAGTAAGAAAGGGCACGGCTGCTGGAGCAGCATGCCAGATGCTACGAAAACAATGATCAAATGGTGTTGATATAGAGGTGACCTGAAGTGGGGATAGATAACTGGGTTAATGTAACAATAGCAACGGTGTAGTCGGAGACACCTGCCTAAGTTCCACCAAGGAAAACCGTAAAAACCGTGTCACCAACCGTGGAAAACCCTTTAGAAACCTTAGCCATTTTTGGTCATAATGTACGAGCCGCCTTCAGCCAAGGTAGCCTAGTTCTGAGCATGTTCGAACCCTCCGCATAAGGAGCACGGCGTTTTCAATTGTAGGTCATCGGTGAACCTTCACATAACCTTAGTCACACCAGTTATCCTGTTCAGGGTCATCCTGAAGGATTATATATTAAGCGGAATAGCCCCTATATAAAATCTAATATATCTATCTGATTTATTAAGCGGCATAGCTCCTATATGCAATATCTAATATATCTATCAAGCGCATTTGATTAGATATACATACATACATACATACATACATACATACATACATACATTCACACATACACACACACACACACACACACACACACACACACACACATATATATATATATATATATATATATATATATATATATATATATATATATGCTAGTAAAGTCCACAAATATGTTAAAAATAGTTATGAAATTCCAAACAAACAAAATTAATGCCTTTCTGAAATTACATCTCAAGAAAATAACAAAACATATAGGAGAAACCACTGGCTTTGAACAAGAAAAAGAGACTTTGTGACTCCCTCAGGTAAATCGATAAAACTAACACCCTTCTCCAACACAGACCAAAAATGTTCAAATCATATAAAATGAAGAGTACAAAGTATGTGAATACTGTGGGAAAAAGTCTTCTGTAAAATTAATAAAGTAAACGTACACACTAAGCTGTCACAGTATTTTTAAACTTAGGACATTTTTAATGCATTAATGACAAAACAACTAATTGGTGCAGCTAAGAAATTACGCAAGTTGAGTAAGCTGCTTTACGGCACTTGGGACAGAAAAACCTATTTGCCTGAAACATTTTCACGTTTTTGTTTACCTTTTCAGTTGTGGTTCAAGTATACCTTAGTTTAACCAGACCACTGAGCTGATTACCAGGTCTCCTAGGGCTGGCCCGAAGGATTAGATTTATTTTACGTGGCTAAGAACCAATTGGTTACTTAGCAACGGGACCTACAGCTTATTGTGGAATCCGAACCACATTACAGCGAGAAATGAATTTCTATCACCAGAAAATAAATTCCTCTAATTCTTCATTGACCCGTCGGAGAATCGAACGCGGGGCCAGCAGAGTACTAGCTGAGAACGGTACCCACGAGTCCATTGAGGAACCTGACCCTTTTATTTTATGTCTGAGGGAGGCGGAGAATATATTTCCCAGCAGTAAAATATGTTCCACTTTTTGTGGGTTCCAGAGCATATATACAGTATATATATATATTTATATATATATATATATATATATATATATATATATATATATATATATATATATATATATATATATATATTATATTATATGTACATATATATATCTATAGTCACTGACAGGGGTGGCTCAAGAAAAGGCAAGACAAAAATCACAGCCACAGTCATACTATAACTGCTCAATCGTGAATGAACCCTTTGTGTAGACTTCCACAACAGCCGCTTCATAATCTTGCATGGACGGCTCCTCAGCAAGTCTTCTAAACCAGTAAATACATAGCGCCAGTCACATCTACCTAGCACGAACACTCACATCCTAGAAGATGATGAAGGACTTCCTTTTTATTTTATAACTTCCCATCCTCCATTCGTCTCTCCTTACCCAACCATCTCAAATCTCTGATTATCCATTTTTTTTCATTTATATTTTTTTATCACTCCTATTTACCTCACATATATTCCTAGATACATACATAGCATACAAACACAACGCAACACACACACACATATATATATAATATATAATATATATATATATATATAGATATATATATATATATATATATATATATATATATATATATATATATATATATATATATATATATATAAAGTCAATGTTTTGATAATTGTATCAGACTGGCCTTTGGGGCCCAGACAGTTTAAAAATCATACAGGATAATAGCTGTTCGAGGATGCCCACGGATGTACTCAAGGTGTCACCAGGGATAACTAAGGGTATGTTAAATTCCAAAGTGGTTCTACCACTGATGGCAAAGAACTGAAAAAATAAGGGAAAAATGCGATGAAGTTTCTTCGGCGCAATCGAGTTTTCTGTACAGCGTATAATACTGTATGGAACTCTCAGCCACGGCCCATGAAACTTTCAATCACGGCCCGGTGTTGGCCTGTGCTGTTGGCACCTATAGCGGTGCCAGACCCACGATCATGGCTAGCTTTAACCTTTAAATCAATAGATTGAGTTAGGAGGGCTGCAATTTGGTATGTTTGATGATTGGAGGGTGGATGATCAACATACCAATTTGCAGCCCTCTAGCCTCAGTAGTTTAAGATTTGAGGGCGGACAGAAAAAGTGCGGACGGACAGACAAATAACCATCTCAGTAGTTCTCTTTTACAGAAAAAAAAAAAAAAAATTCTTCTGAGGAAATAGTAACCATTTCCAAAACTGCAGCGACTCCAGACGGTTCATGCAAGATGACCCAAGTTTCGCAGGGATTTTCCACGGTTGTCGATACGGGTGTTCAGGTTTCTTACGGTTTTTCGCTTTGTGGGTATCCGGCAGGGGTAATCCGGGATGTGGAACCTAGCCTAAAGTCCAGACTTCCTTCCGCTCAACTATCCAGTAAAAGGGAACAATAAAATGTTACAAATATAGAATACCACTGGTGGAATAATATTAAATTGCAATACTATTTTTTTCTAATTACTCCAGTGAATGCGAGTGATGAATTTTTAATATGCTATACCCATTACACACGGATAAATATATAATTTTCGCTAAGAACAAATCTGAACCAGGTTCTAATTAGCTAACCCGTAAGAAAAAAATTGAAAAAATTCACATATAATACGACTGCCATTTGAGGAGTGATAAGAAAATTTTTAAGGTTTTGTGGTACGTCTGAACGCTTGCAAGTCGGTTCCGTATACTTTGTGCAAGGAAACCAATACTTGTAACGCCTTATCGTAAAATTACATTAAAAACAACCGACTTGTATCACTCCCCTACGATGTAAATAATTGAGCGTTGTATATTCTATTTGACGGTTTATCGCCATCTTTGCGTAAATGGTTTCCTTTCTTATCCTCAGCTTGTAGTGTTCATGACTGGAAGCTTCATCCACCACTTAAATGACTGACTGTCCATCCTCCATTTAGTGTAAATGATTGCCAAGGATTGTCTTATCGTTTTATCCTCCATTTACAATATGAATGTTTGGATGTTTTCATTTTCATTTACAAAATAAGTGATTTACTGTTTTATCCTCCACCTACAATGTAAATGACTCTTATCATCTCCTCCAGTGTATATGACTGACTTTAAATATACACTTACAAAAATGCTTGGCTGTTTTGTAAGTAAATGATTGACTGCTTTATATACTCGAGTAACAATGAAAAGGATTTCGTGACTAATTCAAGTATATAAACAAGCAACGCGTATGCAAGGGTTGCACAAGCCAAAAGCACTGCAATATGCTTGGCACGTTCCAATGCAAATTAGGATGCAAGATACCGAGGCATGGGGTGACTAATTCATTACAATGTTTAACAGGGAATATTCTTAGAGATAAATATGCCAAGTTATAAGCGGTGGGGGACGAACCTGTCAACGCCTTTTAGTTTTCAGTTATTTTAGAATATACATTTTGACGGAATGCTGATAACTAACATGTTAGTGAGAGTTGGTGTGTGTGTGTGTGTGTGTGTGTGTGTGTGTGTGTGTGTGTGTGTGTGTGTGTGTGTGTACGCGAGCGCTCTTCTTTTTTTTTTTCTTGATTTCATGAGCCTTGGTGTTTAACGAGGAGCTTATAATCCTTATCTCAGCAAAGCATCAGCCCAAAGTAGAAAAGGCTACGAGCAACAAAATACGAAAAACAATCAGATACGCAAATCTTTCCTTACGTCAACAACCGTAAATTTTCTAACCGGATGCGAACCCGAGTCTAGTCATCGTGAGACGAGCGCGGTACCAATGCATTGGCTTTACAAGGAGAGAGAGAGAGAGAGAGAGAGAGAGAGAGAGAGAGAGAGAGAGAGAGAGAGAGAGAGAGAGTTTAGTTTCAAAATACGTTCAGCTAAGACACAGAATTATCAAGAACTCTTATCAAGTCAGCGGTGGCCATCAGGAATCTAATTGGCTTCCGAATTCTTCAACTCCTGGGGCATGTCCATATTGCCTTTATTATTAAATGACCAAATATCCATGATTTAAAAAAGGTGAATGACACCAGTAAGACGCAGCAATGCCAACCGCTCCGATTCATGACGTAGTTACGAGTGCAAAGGCCATGAAAATCTCCCCAACCCTCGACACAGGTTTTTACGATCGACTGCTACCCTGTCATTACGAGAAGCGACAGGGCAGTTAGTTACTAGTAATGACTAATTCAACACCCAAAGTTTAACTGTAAAACGGCGAGGCAAACATTCAAGAGGGTTAAAATCACAAACTCAGCTATGTCGAAACAAAGCATAATTACAGATCATTTCCAGGAAGTTTGAGTGAACATAAGCCCCGAAAATTTATCTATAGTTATCAAGTAAATGCTAAAATTTTAGTCGACATCCCACAGGTTGTATAATAATAATAATAATAATAATAATAATAATAATAATAATAATATGGACGACATCAAGCTGTATGGTAAGAGCATCAAGGAAATAGATACCCTAATCCAGACTGTAAGGATTGTATCTCGGGATATCAGGATGGAGCTTGGAATATAAAAATGCGCCTTGGTCAACATACAAAAAGGCAAAGTAACAAGGACTGAAGGGATAGAGCTACCAGCCGGGAATAGCATCAGGAATAATAGCAGGAGAGGATATAAAACACCAAGAGATGAAGGATACGATCTGGAAAGAATATATGCAGAGACTTAGGACGATACTCAAGTCAAAACTCAACGCCGGAAACATGACGAAAGCCATAAACACATGGGCAGTACCAGTAATCAGATACAGCGCAGGAGTAGTGGAGTGGACGAAGGCTGAACTCCACAGCATAGACCAGAAAACTAGAAAACACATGACAATACACAAAGCACTACATCCAAGAGCAAATACAGACAGACTATACATAACACGAAAGGAAGGGGGGAGAGGGCTACTAAGCATAGAGGACTGCGTCAACATCGAGAGCAGAGCACTGGGGCAATCTCTGAAAACCAGTGAAGACGAGTGGCTAACGAGTGCATGGGAAGAAGGACTGATAAAAGTAGACGAAGACCCAGAAATATACAGAGACAGGAGAATGAAAAACAGAACACAGGAATGGCACAACAAACCACAGAAGGAATGTCAACAGCGGCACAAGATCAGGCCCTAAGAACCAGATATGTCCAAAGTACAATAGATGGAAATAACATCTCACCCATATGCAGGATGTGCAATATGAAAGACGAGACCATAAACAACATAGCACAGAACCAGCACAAAAAGAGGCATGATTCAGTAGCAAAAGCCCTCCACTGGAGCCTGCGCAAGAAACACCAGCTAGTTTGCAGTAATAAGTGGTACGAACACCAACCTGAGGGAGTGATAGAAAACGATCAGGCAAAGATCCTCTGGGACTACGGTATCAAAACAGATAGGGTGATACGTGCCAATAGACCAGACGTGACGCTGACTGATAAAATCAAGAAGAAAGTATCACTCACTGATGTCCCAATACCATGGGACACCAGAGTAGATGAGAAAGAAAGAGAAAAAACTGAAAATCGAAATAAGAAGGCTATGGAATATGCCAGTGGAAATTGTACCCATAATCATAGGAACACTAGGCACGATCCCAAGATCCCTGAAAAAGAAACTGGAAAAACTAGATGCCGAAGTAGCTCCACGACTCATTCAGAAAAGTGTGCTACTAGAAACAGCGCACATAGTGAGAAAAGTCATGGACTCCTAAGGAGGCAGGATGCAACCCGGAACGCCACATTATAGAAACCACCCAGTCGAATAGGATGACTGTGATAGACCAAATAATAATAATAATAATAATAATAATAATAATAATAATAATAATAATAATAATAATAATAATAATAATAATTCGAGTCATACCAAAATACGCAACAGAAATGTAAACGTCAACTAAATACTGTTTTAAAATTATTAAAATACCTTCTTTTTATGTCCTTTCTCCCAATTAAGTCACTAATCCTTTTTATAAAATAAACTCAACTACTTTCACCTCAACATTACGAAATTCGTTGTACATATCGCTTGTGTTTCACCATAATATTGGTTTCTTCATCTCAACCAACAATACAAGTTTCTGAATGCATCTTTTGTGTGGAAATATCGCTTCTTTTAATTTCTTTTTAGACAGAAAGCTTTGAATCGAAATGCAAATTCGTCTTCTCAGCGACCAAACTGCTGCCGTAACCACACTAACCTCTTTCGGTTGACCCTGGAACTGAGCAAACATCTTCCTCTAACATTTGGGGTTTCCCCGTGAACAGAGCCAAACTGCTCAAATCAACGGCTGCTTCTCCCCTTTTATTTCCTGAAGGATCAATATTTCTATCCTTCTATTTTCCCCTGTTCCTATAAACTTCCCTTTTTAAAGGAATGAGTACCGCTAAGCATTTCAGCGACGCTTTTTTTCTTTAAGCTTATAAGAATATCTGTCCCCTTGACCTTGGAATGAAAGAAAAATGAACAGCAAGGTTCAAGATACAAATATATAATCCCACATACCTAAAGCAAATGAAGGTCTTTAAGAAATATAGCAAAGCATGGATTTCGCAATAAAATTGGGGAAAATGCCTTAACTCCATAGTATGTTAACAATCCTTAATTATTAAATTCCGCCGAAAACAACCAATTAAGATTATTCAAATAGCGTTCATTTCCAGCCTTTTTTATCCCTTTTTTTTATTCAAAGAACCTTACAAGCCAGGGCTAAAATTAATATAACTAATACGTTTGTAAGATGATGATACTATGCATTAATGCTCCTCACACTTAAATTTATCAAAGGGGAAAACAAACACAATGCACATATAAAATAACACAACAAAATAATCAATGAATCTACTGACCGCAGAAGTTTAAGAAAAATCAAGATCTCTCCAGGAGAATGGTCGAGAATCTCCAGAGAGAGAGAGAGAGAGAGAGAGAGAGAGAGAGAGAGAGAGAGAGCTTAACCTCAGGATGAGGTGAGGTTGGGAAAGGTGACCCGAATCGAACCACACCTACCGATTTCTCCTGCTTCATATATCTCCGAGTGATCTGATTTTACTTTCCTTTTATTCCCATCCATCTATCCACTCTTTTTTTCTGCACAGGCCCCGACTGAACGGGCAACCAAATGCCATTATCGACCCAAACAACAGAAGAACTGAATAAAGAGTACAGGGGAAAAGATGAAAAAAATCGAAGAGAGCATGGGAGAGAAATGGGGGTCGTTCCCCGAAGGAAGTGGTAGAGTCTCTTCTCTTCGTCAGCGGAAGGTTACAGGAATCAGAGCGAACAAAAGCAAGAAGGGAATGACGTGGTTCGGAACTGTATATGGAGGTTATATTCAATGATCACGCTAGTTTAAGAAGAGTAAATTCTGGACCCGTCTGTCATGGCGGTTTGGGGATGCGTGTCGACGACTATCCACGAAAAGCGTTCCGGAGACTAATAATAAAAGTTGTCCTCCACGAATATTTAGGTACTTTATATTCACACCGTTCAGTTGGAAGGGTAGAGACACAAGCTCATTAATATATATATATATATATATATATATATATATATATATATATATATATATATATATATATATATATATATATATATATATATATATATATATATATGTATACATATATATATATATAGGTTTATACATACTGTATGTGTATATATATAATGTATGCAGATACAGTATATATACATATATAAATACATATGTATACATATATACATATATCCCCTATACACACACACAAATATATATATATATATATAGAAAAGAAAGAAAGGAAAGCGTCATTATATAAGATAACCTGCGAGACTAATGAAAATATACTCCAGGCATTTGCACGCCATGCTTCAATACCGTTAATGCCAGGATATTACGTTGCGTGTAAATAACGGTAATGCATTTACCGGGAAGAATATTACACTTGCAACTAGGGCCAGCAAGAAATCCAATAACCTGTAAGCTCTTAAAAAAACCATGAACAACAGAATTTAAAAACGAAGATTTTTCAGCACAAAGAAATTTAACAAAAGAAACAAGAAATCTATTGATAAAAAATAACTTCAAATTCTTCCAAAAACGAGCAAAGTGTGCTTTAGAGCTAAAACATTATTGCTGTTAATTCCGTACACAACAACGGTGACAGCTCCAAAAATTACGCACAAGCTAATGGCAAAGTTCTTTCAATATAAAACACTTCAAAAGGTAAAGCCCAATCAGCACCGTGAAGCGTTAATGCACTTGCCATTGCCAGGTGTCATTCTAAACAGCCAAAAACTGCGGTGGTTTTATACAAATAACAACAAAGGGCAACTTACACAATGGCAAAGGTTATGTTGAAAGCAGCAATGAGCAGAGACAAAATACTGTTATGAGTAACCGATGACAAATCGGAAAATTATAGGTGGTGTCTCAAAGGAAAAAATAAAAGAATACCCTTCACAAATAATTAATTAGTCCAAATGGAGGAACGTTGCTCAACAAGTCAAATTTACGTAAGAGTTAAGGCATACACGCTTACTATATACATGTATGATTATACACTAATACACTTAACGCAAGAAGCCTCATGTCGACTCGTTAATATGAAGTATATGGAAATAATTTAACGTTCATACATTTCAAAAGAAGAAATGCAACTGTTTTAAAAATCAAAAAACACTGTTTCCTTCGAGAGTAAACAGTTCTCTTCCAAAGCACCGGAGAGCAATTTAGTTTCATTGTTTCCTTATAACTGCTTTCGTCGCGCGGTCTTTCTCCATGCAGTCTATAAATAGCAGAAGGAAATTGGGAGAACAGTGTCTGCTCACTAGCGTTTTTTATATATATATATATATATATATATATATAAATATGTTAAATATATATACATATATACACTCGTATATTATGTATATTTTTTTTCTATGTTTTCGTAGTTTCGAAAAAGTGCCAGTTTCTTTAGAATTCTGTGCTAACAGGGATTTGTGTATCCAATTATCTTTCTGATGGGATTACCCAGATTGAAAAAGTAACGACCCAAGGGGAAATAAGGGTACGTAAGAGGAGAATATACAATGAAAATAAAATTCGAATGGAAATAAGAATTTTTTATTTAAGCATATGATATTAAGCACGTGAAGAGATGAAAGGGGGAAAACTGTATAGAAACACACGTCGCGTTAAAAATGAGTTTGAACGCACAAAGGACGAGCACAAAATTAGTTATAAAATAATGAGTATTTAATTAGGTATGATCTGTTTTATGTGTATACACACACACACACACACATATATATATATATATATATATATATATATATATATATATATATATATATATATATATATATATATATATATATATATGGTAAAGAGAACTAAAAACGATTTCAGGAAAAAAAATTAAATGAGTCTTGTAAACGGGACGATGACAGTTCTGCGAAATACAGTTGGAAGAAAGAAGGAACACAGTTAATTAGTTTTAAAGATTAAAAAAAAAAGGGGGGAGTTCTGGAGAGAATGAAAAAAAGACGTTTAAGAAACGGGAAGACGCTCTGAAAAAGTTATTGGATTTATGGCATTGGGTCAACAGGGTTACCGCCTGTGGCCTTTTGGTTGTTCAAGATCCTATAATATCCATGACAATAACGTCCCCTAAATATGCTAAAAAAACAAAAAATTTAACTTTGAAATACCCACATACTTGTGAGCATACAAAACCCTTAAAACATAAATACCTTGTGCAAAAATAATCAAAAGTGCAACACTGTATAAATGAAGTGTAACGTTTGTTCAAGCGAATTCTCAAGGTTTGGCAAAGGCAGGAAAACACTTGAAAAATTGCAAAGGCAGCAGATTCGAAAGGATTACAAGTCGCATCTTGGCATTTAATGTATCACCCCCATTGCAGGGGCCTCACTTTGCTCGCGATATACGTTTATGGGCTTTTCCACGAAAATACGTCAATAATTTTATAGATTTCACTGACATTAAAGCAATCCTATCGTTCGTTATCTTTACCAACGCCTAAAACATTTAATACAGGAATATGGAAAACACTGACCATAATTAAACCGACAAGTGTTAATTCTTACCTATCAACCTGTCTGTCTGTGTGTATGTATGTATACATATATAGTATATATATATATATATATATATATATAGTATATATATATATATATATATATATATATATATATATATATATGAATGCTCTTTCCTGTAATACCACAGTGTAATATGAAAAAATAAGAAGGCCCATAAAAACACTATTTAAACGTTGAAACCATATATTTTGGCACTTGTTCTGTGCCCTGTTCACTGGTAGAATATGGACAGGTGGAAAGTTACAATGGTATATATACAAAAACATGAAGGTGTGGGCCTTAGGCCTCCGATGTTAAGGAGGTGGCGTTTTTAAGAAGGAGGAGATTGACCAAATTCTAGTGGTTTTGGCCTCATTAGCTCCCGTTTGGCGATGGATCTGAACGGCCTGCTTTTTGGGTCATCTTCTTCAAGAGGGGTCTGAGGACATGTCAATGGTCTCATTTCCAATGTCCTCCTGACAGGTTCATATTGTTGGTTTGATTGATGATAGCAGATTCCAGCATCTTTCTTTTGTAATGGACAGCTACTCTTGAAAAACCATCCCGCCCCACCCAGTTAATGACATGCCCTGTATTTCTAATATGTAGGAAAATTCCTGAACTCTCCAAGCGTAACGACTGATCTTTTGTGCTCTGTTATTCTTTGCGAGCGATCTACCTGTCTCGCCTACATAGATGTCATGACAATTACTACACGGTATCTTGTAAACTCCGGCTTCTTCCCTTTGTTATTTAAGTATACGTAATCCAGCGAACTCCCGATGGATTTGGGATAATGGAAAATGAAAGATTATTAGAACTGAGTTGCTCTCGTGGCCTTTTGGATGTTTTCATCGCATGGAAGCTTTATTTTGTTGTTGAAATCTATTTGTCTGTTGTGAGTGGACTCTGTAGTATATTTTATTCGCTTTATTAATAAATTTCGATAATGTGTGTGGTGGATAGAGCAGTTGCGCGTAGGTGTTGGCGATCGTGTTAAATTCTTGATCCAGGTACCTCATTTGAACATATCCCAAGTCCTCTGAGGAATAGGTTGCACCCTGGCCATGATTTTTACGGAGACGTCGTGGTAGCTTAAGAAATGAATGTAGGAGACAGCTTAAGGTGGTTTTCTATATACTGTAAATGCATACCTGTTCTGTTTTCATGATCAGTACATCTAGGAACGGCAGTTTTCCGTCCTTTTTCCCATTCTGTTTTAAATTTTATGGTTTGAACTAGTTAATTTAGCCTATTAAAAAATTCACAAAGTCCCCAGCTATTGTCCCAGAAAGTAAAGATATCATCTACGATTCAAGCCAGATCATATTACGGGGTTTGATAGATCACAAAGTTCTGTTTTGAAATATTCCATGTACAAGTTTGCTAGAAGGGGTGATAGGGGACTTCCCATGCTACAGCCAAATTTTTGTTTGTAAAAATTACCATTGAAAGAAAAAACGTTGTTAGTTACACAGAGGTTGGGATAGTTTTAAAGTTTTATCCATGCCAAGAGGAAATGGTCTTCATATGGTTGTAACTTCTCTAAGAAAAACAACACGCCGCAATCAAGACTTAGTAAATAATGAATCGACGCCTAGACTGAGCAGTTTGATGTTGTTTGAGGGGATGCTTAAACTATTAAATTATGAAATCCTCTGCATGTTTGACGTGGGAGGATGAGTAGGCATGTTCTTAGAAAGGGTGATAATGTTCATGCAGCCATTTTGACAATTTGTACATGAAAGAGCCCCTGCTAGATATTATGGGGCGTAAAGTGAATCCCATCTTTGTGTTTTCTGGAGGCCCCTATCACCCTTCTAGCAAATCCTGTACATGGGAATATTTCAAACAGAACTTTTTTGTCGCCTATCAAACCCCATAATATGATCTGGCTTAGATACGTAGATGATATCTTTACTTTCTGGGACAATAGCTGGGGACTTTAATGAATTTTTTAATAGGCTAAATTCGCTAGTTCCGACCATAAAATTTAAAACAGAATGGGAAAAGGACGGAAAACTGCCGTTCCTAGATGTACTGATCATAAGAAAACAGAACAGGTATGCATTTACAGTATATAGAAAACCCACCTTCGCTGTCTCCTACATTCATTTCTTAAGCTACCACGACGTCTCCGTAAAAATCATGGTAGGGTGCAACCTATTCCTCAGAGGACTTAGGATATGTTCAAATGAGTACCTGGATCAAGAATTTAACACGATCCGCCAACACCTAACGCAACTGCTCTATCCACCACACATTATCGAGAGGGCTATTAATAAAGCGAATAAAATATACTACAGAGGTCCCACTCACAACAGACAAATAGATTTCAACAACAAAATAAAGCTTCCATACGATGAAAACATCCAAAAGGCCACCGAGCAACTCAGTTCTAATAATCCTTTCATTTTCCATTATCCCAAATCCATCGAGTTCGCTCGTTAACGTATACTTAAATAACAAAAGGGAAGAAGCCGGGTTTACAAGATACCGTGTAGTAATTGTCATGACATCTATGTAGGCGAGACAGGTAGATCGCTTCTCGCAAAGAATAACAGAGCACAAAAGATCAGTACGTTACGCTTCGGAGAGTTCGGGAATTTTCCTACATATTAGAAATACAGGGCATGTCATTAACTGGAGTGGGGCGGAGTTGGTTTTCAAGAGTAGCTGTCCGCACAAAAGAAAGATGCTGGAATCTGCTATCATCAATCAAACCAACAATATGAACCTGTCAGGAGGACATTGAAATCGGACGCCATTGACACCTTAATCCTCAGACCCTCTTGAAGAAGATGACCAAAGAAACGCGACCGCCAGATCCATCGCCAAACGGGAGCTAATGAGGCCAAAACCACTAGGAATTTGGTCAATCTCCTCCTTCTTAAGAAACGCCACCTCCTTAACATCGGAGGCCTAAGGCCACACCTTCATGTTTTTGTATATATACCATTGTAACTTTCCACCTGTCCATATTCTACCAGTGAACAGGGGCACAGAAACAAGTGCCCAAATATATGGTTTCAACGTTTAAATAGTGTTTTATGGGCCTTCTTATTTTCATATATATATATATATATATATATATATATATATATATATATATATATATATATATATATATATATAGTTCATACAAATTAGTATTTGGCTTAAGTAAAGGCTTGCAAATTATTTTTTGTGCGCATATGAGCGACCAAACAACCAATAAAAATTTAATGGAAAATTTCAGAATTACTCCAACATCTCAAATAATACAGAAATAAACAAAAAAAAATCAAATTACTCTACCAAACTGAAAATTAAATATATAATTAAGAGTTCATCTATTATTGCTATTCCCAGGGCTAAAATTACCCCCCCTCCCTCTCTCTCTCTCTCTCTCTCTCTCTCTCTCTCTCTCTCTCTCTCTCTCTCTCTCTCTCCGGCTGTTTGTATATTTAAGGATGTAACAACATACGTACAAAACGAAGCAACTGATCACCAGGCAACAAAATTGTAAAATAGTTCCTTGGGAAAAAAATAAACAGAAATGCATCTCTTTGTGACGCGGTTATGATGAAATATAAAAAAATTAATCATAACGCAGTGCATACTTCACTCAGTTTGCGAAACTTTCCTCTACGATGAAAGGACTACACCGAGGGAATATGGACTTAAGTTTTCATTAAGAGAAAACTGTTCAGCATGCAACAAAATTATAGATAGGGCCACTTTCGAACTCAATTTCTAAAATATGAAATCCATTATGAAAAATTAAATAAATAAGTAACCGCCACGGAACATTAACAACTCAATAACTTGCATCAAACGTAATAGTAGCTACAGTTAAAGCACCACTATAAGTGAGGAAACAAAAACCATCTAAACATTATTCGAATTCATTAAGGATACAAGTCAGCACTGTTAAACGGATCTGAACTACCCTTAAAATGTAACGTCCCTAAAATGGCAGCACTACAAATTTATTACTGGAAAGAGCCGATTAGAATTAAGGCAAAGCAAAATACAGCTGGAAGATTCAGTAATGAGCCAATTAGACCCAAGAAGACTCATCTCATTTCAAATCAAACCAAGAGTAAGGAACCTCACACGTACTGTATAAAGCAATGACGATGAATATCGGGCTCCTAAAAGTGAGCTATTTACATCGTATCCAATAGTTAAAAACACAATACATGAACGAATCCGATTCATAACAAAAACCCTCCGCCCAATAACCTGTCATAAATATCAAGGACCCAACTCCCTAGGAACATCTGACATCCACTCCCATAAAATGTCAACCAGCCATTCAGCTTTCATGACGTCATAAGCACGTGTCTAAATCTCAATCAGCTAAATCACACACAAAATATAATTTTTCGCTAAAAGGAAATTTCCCCTTAAGGAGAGTGGCTCCAAAAAGGCAACAGTCATCCTTTACCTACCGAATCTAGGATTTGCAATTTTGTAGAAAAACATCCACAGTATCAGTTTCTCCACACACCTACGCATCTGGCACATCAGAAGTGTCATTACCTTTTCTCGCTACGCCTTGCCTTGTCTGTCCAGTACACGAGTATTGACATTTTTCCTCAAATACAGATCCTGAGGATGACTAGTCGAAGGAAAAGCATTACACTACCTTAGGAGCCAAGCCTTATACCTTCATTTTTATTAATAATACTTGTATCTATTTACAAATCATTTCATTACTTATTTTTCATATGTTACCATCACGTGTCAGTCTTAAATCAATACAAGTTCTGGAATTCTCATCATGTTTCAGTTTTCCAGTGACTCACAATCTTCCATTAAATAGACAGGTACTGTTTCTGCAGAATCAGAACCAAATCTTTTTACCTTCCTCTTCTTTTTTATTCTATCGGGCCTGGGCTGGATTTATTTTATCTTCTAAGCAACTGACAATGGAACGCACTTTCTAGTTTTCTGTAAAAGAAAACTACTGAGATGGCTATTTGTCTATCCTTCCGCAATTTTTCTGTCCGACCTCAGATCTTAAAAACTACTGAGGCTAAAGGGCTGCAAATTGGTATGTTGGTCATCCACCCTCCAGTCCACCCAAATTGCAATCATCTTTTATTTGATTTGTTACATGATTGTGCGTCTGGCACCGCTATAGGTGCCAACAACACAGGCCACCACCGGGCCGTGGTTGAAAGTTTCATGGGCCGCGGCTGAGAGTTTCATACAGCCTTATACGCTGTACAGAAAACTCGACTGCGCCGAAGAAACTTCGGAGCATTTTTTACTTGTTGTCAAAACTAAAAACTGAGAATGGCTTTGTTGGACCCTGAGACCCTTATATTTGGGATAAATCAACATATGGTTTTATTAAAAATGTTCAATAAATTCTACCCGATATAAATGCAGGTTTAGTACAATAAAAAAAGCAGACTTTAAAACTCCAGTAATCACCTTTTTCCGTTTAAAAACCAATTATAAAAACTACTGAGAACTATTGAGACATCAGATGCAGAAACCACACAGTGAAAAGGAAAACGCGTCAGTTTAATCCCTTTTTAACATGGAAACACGATCATTTTTGGATGACAGAACATCCAATATCCTGGAGTAATGGGACAAAATACTTGACCTCGATAGCAATGCAATGTGCGATGATCCTGCACTAACGATCATCAGATGCTTTTTAGGATTCATCAATAGCCTACTAATGATTACGTTTCAGCAAATTATTTCGGCGCACACTATAATACTTTCACCTGAAATCAGAAAGGCCATACAACAAACGTTTCATTGTATGACCGTTGTATAATACTTTCATCTGAAAACAGAAAGGTCCTACAACAAACGTTTCATTGTATGACCGTTGTATTTCAATAGATCTGGTGAATGTGATCACTGGAATTCACCCACACAAAAACCCTCACCTGATACTAATGAATCTGTACACAATTCCCAGTTTTAGAGAGCTAGAAAAGTAATCACGGAAAAGTCCACTGCAAAGAGGACCCCTGAATGGCAGGGAGTCCCGGCGGTGCAACAAGGATATGGAGGTGGTGATAAAGACAGAGAAGCAATGAGGGACAGACAGATCAAGCAAGCACATAAGCAAGCAAGATCAATACCATGAACAAAGGCATAGGTACTAACTGACATACAGAAAGGGGAAACGATATCCCGCTGTTTCATAAATGAAAAAATAGTGACAACAAAAACCATTACTGAAAAACAAATTACTTCCTTTGTTAAGTTCTGAAGCTTATCGCTCTCACTTTCGAACAAATATAAGCTTCAACTGCCTCATCAAGGGAAAAACGGGAACTCATTTCTAGTATTTTTGGTGAATGATGCCCGTGGATGCTTTCCATAATATCCTCTGGCGATATAATTACTGTTTTTATTTGGATAGTGCATTCTTTGGCAATGGGAGTCGTGTCGAAGCTATCATTATAAGTTGCTTATACATTGTGCATAAGTGTGTTTGTCTATTTTAGGACCCTGGTAGTCACTGATGCCTCTTAATTTTCCAAACATTTTAATAGGTCTCAATATATATATATATATATATATATATATATATATATCCAATATATATATATATATATATATATATATATATATGTATGTATATGCGCTAACACAGACCATAATAGGCGTGTGAAGATTCACCTTTGAGACTAAGGAAAAATCCTCTAAAACACTGAAGACGCTTAAAATAGCTATCTCTAAATTTGAAATTAATTTACGAAAAAAAAAAAATTTGGTCACTTCATCACAAACCGAATCGGCCAACAAGAAAACGAAAGCCAGATTTGTTATTGTTGTTTACTAACAGGACCAAGAACAAAAAAACTGGAAAAATTGTAAATAGCGCAAAAACAAACATAAATAACAATAAAAACAATTTTCTTTGCTGACAAACAACCTGCGACCAATTGGTAACCTGGCCTCAGGTGTCCACAGTCATATTTTCCTTCAAATTGCTCTGAATTTTGCTTTGGCTCAAAAAGGCTTTCACCTTTATTTTTTTTAAAAGGAAGTATAATAAAAATGTAACTATAAATACACAGACACACATCTCCAACTGATATCCTGGCCTTAGTTGATTACAGTCAAATATTCTTTATTCATATTAATCTATACATCACTTCAGTTCCAAAGGCTTTCACCCTCATTACATATGCATGCATATATATGTACATAAATATGTACATATATATAAGTTAGATAGATAAATAGGCAAAAAATCCAATCAATTAGTGAGAACACATAACTGATATTTGAATGACAAGAGTGTGTGTGTGTGTGTATATAATAGATATATATATATATATATATATATATTATATACCTCGATATAGTATACAGCAGCAGCTTCGGACTTCGTATATATAGTTCAATCCGCAAGCCGGCTGATATGTGTGTGTCGGGTGTAATGATGGGTTGTGCAAATGGATGTTACAGACAAAATACACACACAAAACAAAGCCATGTATAACAAACATCTATCTCGAACTCTATACACACCAATAACTTCTCTGCTAGGGCGTTGGGTCTGGTATATACATGAAACATACGTACCGGGGTCTAAGCGATGTCCAGGCAGGGCGGCCGATCCGAGACCACGAGTCTACCCAAGCCAAATCAAATATTTCAATATATATTTATGGGGAATAAAAGCACGTTAAAAGAAAAAAGAAGAAGAAGAAGATATATATATATTATACAGTATATATATGCATATATATATATATATATATATATATATATATTATATAACACATATAGCTAGATAAATAAATAAGCGAAACCAATCAATAGTGAAAAAAAAAGGAATCACGCTGAATGCCAAGATTATGTGAGAACAAATAAACATCAACGAATCCGTTGAAGAACCAACAGAAATGTGAGAACGAAAGGGAACAAACACGGGCACATGAATTTACAAGAGAACACTTTTACACATGACAACAGGAGACCACGGGGTCAAAGATAACCCGCTAAATGCCATAACGGGATACTAAAGAATCCATACAGAAGAGAATAAAAAAAAAAGTGTTTCACTGCGGACTTGGAAATCCTGCTTTAGCACATATGAAGCTTCATAAATGTATGAGAGAGAGAGAGAAGAGAGAGAGAGAGAGAGAGAGAGAGAGAGAGAGAGAGTTGAATGTTACATGTGACATAATATTAAGGACGCGACGCAACATTTGTAATAGACAACTGAATGCGATACGATCTACCAAAAACAAGGCTATTAAGCGAATCGATGAAGTTCTCCGAAAAGGGACAAAAACCAGGTAACAGGCGTTGGTGGTCCCCAGAAGTGGCGTCCCATCTGATACATTTCGACTTCTGATGATTCATGCTATAATTCGAGAAGCATTCAAGTTGTTCCTCCTGTTTATACATAACCACGAGGCATCAACAACAATGCACTAAAAGAAATATTCTCCTAATGCTTTATTAAAAACAGCTGTTTTGAATTTTCTCAAAATATGATTACTTGGCAGATTCTATACCTCCATATCTTAGATACAGCAGGCTTTTCAAGTCCGAAATATCTCTACAGAACTGCAAGAACAGGCTGAAACAGACCCAAAATTATAGCTCTTCATGTGTATCTAACAATACTTCAGATCAAATCATCTATATTCGTGAAGTGATAAATGCTGTAAAAATACTTTAAACCATCTCTGATATGCAAAGTAATAATAATAAAGTCTTATTATGTGTCTGTATAAATATACACACACACACAAACATACAAACACACACATATTATATATATTGAGAGAGAGAGAGAGAGAGAGAGAGAGAGAGAGAGAGAGAGAGAGAAATGTGATGATGTTAACTCCGACTAGCCCTTTGTCTCTGGCGTTGCCTAATAAACCACGAGAGGGTTAACTAATTATAATACTCAAATCCACTAGAACTCTAATAGTCAGCATATACATAATCAGCAAGGACCACCCTTGACGCCACGCCAACCTCCATCCAAGGAAATTTGGACGTTTATTACGGGCGATAAATAATCGTGTCCTTAACAAGTTTCCAAATTAATCACCCCAAGTTACCTCAAGTTTAATGAGAAGTAGGCTCGACGACATCAAGGCGCCCGAGACATACTATTTTGAATGCAATCAGCTTTTTCTCAATAAGGCCAGCGAGCTTGCGACAACTCCTTGTATATATATATATATATATATATATATATATATATATATATATATATATATATATATATATATATAATATATATACATATGTATATATGTGTATTTATATATTATATATATATACATATATATTATATAAATATATATATATATATATATATATATATATATTTATATATATTATCTGTATATACATATATATTTATATATATTATATATATATATATATATATGTATATGTATAAATATTTATATACTGTATATATAAACAAGGCTGGCTCCAGAGAAAAATAAGAAGGACACTGCCACATTCATACTTTACCTGGCAATGTGATATCAACTTCATCTCCTAAGTCAATGCTTAGAATGGAAAAGGTAACAAAAATACGATAAAAATGTTGATGGTATATTTGTCTATCTGTGTGTGTGTGTGTGTGTGTGTGTGTGTTGGTGTGTGGTGTGTGCAAGTATTAGGATGCGTTAACTACAAAGAAATCCCAGTGGAAAAGAATTTTTCACATCCTCATAAATCTTACCTAGGCGTTGCAAATCCCTCCATTTTAGGAAGAGATCTTCAAGGAAGGCGCAAGGGACATTTACATACAGTGATTTCCATCTCGCTCTGGGGAACACGAACGCTTTTTCCCTCTTTAATGGTCTTTGACATTTTTCTGATTTTGTCCCGGCAAATAATTAAAAAAAAATTGTACAAATTTAATAATGACGATGCAAGGGTAGCAATTCAAGTTTCCCTTCGATCATATTGTTAATATAACACACTTTCAAAATAATAATAATAATAATAATGTAAATCATCGTCATCGTAATAAGAACAATGGTAGATTACTAGGTTTTGTTCTTTTCACACAATCACGTATGCCTAAGCGTGATCTATGAGTTCCTCAGTAGCCTATGGGCTATACAGTCCCCTTTAGATGAAACCCCAAACTTCAGCTGCAAGATACTACAAATTTACATACCATTCATACGAACTACAAAAAATACGTTTCTCAATCACTCAAATGTTACAAAATATAGCACCCATCTAACACCGACACCTGCTGTACATGGATTCTGAAGAGTTAGAGGAACTTATTTCTGGTGATAGAAATTCATTTCTCGCTAAAATGTGGTTCGGATTCCACAATAAGCTGTAGGTCCCGTTGCTAAGTAACCAATTGGTTCTTAGCCACGTAAAATAAGTCTAAACCTTCGGGCCAGCCCTAGGAGAGCTGTTAATCAGCTCCTCAGTGGTCTGGTAAAACTAAGGTACACTTATGGATTCTAGCGAAGCTTTTGCTTTGACTACGCAGATTACCGCATTCTGAACAGAACTTTCACAGCAATCGAATTCAAGTGACTTCTGTAATAATGTTGCCACTACGCATTCGCAAGCAGAAAAAGTCCACCGCCCAGGGATAGCCATTTGCTGACACATCACTTCATAGCCAACATCAAACGTTTATGAATCCTAGTATTTAACAAAAGTTTAAGTCACACAACGTCCTTACTAAGGAGTCTCAGAGCCCGTTCAAGGTATTCCACTGTAAAATCATGCTGTTAGAGATTACACTTTAAACAAATAAATTATACCCTTCTGAATTTATACAACTCTTCTCTTTTTTTTCTTGAACTTACGTATCTCCAACATACCTTAGCTTATAAGAACACACGTGGTACTCTTTTGCGTACAAGCGAGTACATTTAGTTCGTCCCAGAATACTGTATAACAGCAGAATAGTACACGGGTCCAAAAATGGGATCAAATCTTTCTTAACAGCATCAGATTAAACTGCGATCTGCGTGCACGCTTCCCGACTTAAACATTAGCTGCTGGCAACGAACATGAAACAAGACTTGGATGTTTAATTGATATTTATCTAAATGACATTACCATGAAACGAATACACCGTAACAACTTGATAATTTATTTTTAAAAACACTTTCTCACATAGTCTATGTATATGTACAAAATGGACACTGATATTCCATTCCAAGCCTAAATTCAATAGGACAAGGTTTGGTAAAATCAGAAACACTGAACACCCATATCAGAACACAAATATCTGCTAAGATATCGGAAGTGTACCCTTTTGGAGGAACCTGTACCAAAGTGGATACGGAGCACTACTTGTACCTATTTTAAAGTGTCACCAGTAACACGTTTACACCGCCTTATAAGGGTTCTGAATTCTGTCATTATTGAGCACATTACTAGTAGACTATGTGAGAAAGTGTTTCAAAGCAATATACGGAGGAGAGGAGAGAGAGAGAGAGAGGAGAGAGAGAGAGAGAGAGAGAGAGAGAGAGTACAAAACTCCACGGGATTCGACCACCATATTTAAATTATCCTATCCTGCAAGATGTGCGCCAATATGCATAAAGTAACAAATATTTGTATTACCAATTTTTATATTTTTCAAAAACACTATTATTAAAGCTTTCTTATCATTAAATATCCATATGTGTAACAAAATCAAACAAATATCTAAGAAACAAGCCATAGTAAATGGCGAAAAGTGAGGGCAATAAGTAAAGCATACTTTTGACCAGGCCAATCAATAATGAAAAAGTCACGCATATTCTACTGGCTGAATACCCATATACTACGCGCCATTTACGTTTTCTTTCAAGAATACTAGGAGGATCACTTTTTCTTTAAGCATACGTCATTCACAATAATATTAAGTAATGAGCTACATAAATTTGTTGGCAACCAACATCAAACATTCACCAACAAATCAGAATTTAATAACGAGGGGTCCCCAATGACCGTTACACCCAATTCATGAAGTCAATCCATTTATCATCAATATTTAAATAACATGTATGTGTTAACATAGTACCAACTCCAAATTTCTTTCGTAAAAATAAATAAATACTACGAATAAAGGAACAAAAGTTGCATTAAGCCTACCTTAAACGTAAGAGCATCAAAAATCATAAAAATTACTTCTTAAAAGAGGAAGTATCTCTCACACAGAGAAAGTGATATTGAAGGACCCGGAAACAACATGGGCACTGGGACACAACAGAAGGAAAACTTGGGCACTGGGACACAACATAAGAAAAAAATAAGCGTTAATTCTATTGACAGGAAGACAATGCCAGATTATAAAAAAAAATGCTTTCAAACCACCTACTTCGACCAACTTTGTGTGAACTAAAGGCTCCGGAATGTTGCCGACATGGACATGGACGAGCAATCTTTCAACATAGTAAGACAAGAGCAATAAAGCATGTGGTAGTACCATCCTGACATATGTTGGACGCCTTCCGGACAACTGGATGGTACATTTCTGAATTACTGGAAAACGTAATTGTAGTGGAAAACGTAATTGCAGAGTCACAGATGCAACAAGTGTGTCAAGGAGACAGAGTCTTTCAGCGCGCATTTGCCAGTGTTCAAGATTAGGATAAAATGTAAGCTTTAAGACGAAATAAGTCTATGTATGAGTTGAGAATTCTTTATTTTATATATATATATATATATATATATATAATATATATATATATATAAACATATATATACAAATGCATATACATGCACTCCACGCACACACACACACAAAAACATAGATATTGCTAGAATAACACTATGGTATATAGAATGGATGAAGTAAAGAGAAATCTGCGAATGAACAAAAGCCGAGAAAATAAATGGTTTAAAAAAAAATGGAGAGAGAGAGAGAGAGAGAGAGAGAGAGACAGAGAGTGAGTAAAATCCCCGTCTGACCGATGAGTTGCCTAATGCCGCACATTTCAAGTAAAAGATCACAGAAATCACAAGATTTCCTCACAAGACTTCACGGGCATGATCATGATCCTCATAGCAATAATTGCCATAGGATTTGCATATTAATATTCCGCTTATCAATAGGCAAAATAAATTATTAAATAAATTTCCTGTTGTAACAATCACACATTAAAGGTTTGTCTTCGGATTCATCGCTCAAGCAACTTTGATTGCAATGATCTAAATTTAAATGTCTGCAACTAAAACTTCAACGTTTAGGAACAGACAAAAAACATCAATGACGACTAAATCTTGAACGTTCAGGAACAGACATCCATGACGACTAAAACTTGAACGTTTAGTAAGACAAAAATCTTGAACGTTTAGTAAGACAAAAAAATCAATGACAACTAAATCTTGAACGTTTAGAAACAGACAAAAACCATCAATGACGACTAAAACTTGAACGTTTAGTAAGACAAAAAACATCAATGACAACTAAAACTTTAACATATAGCAACAGACAAAACACACTAACGACATTCGACACTTTCACGTTCACAAATATATAAAGGAAAAAATATATAACATAAAATCCACACAGCCTCCCACTCACACAACACGAAAGAAAGAGCGCTCTCACATAACACGAGAGAGAGAGAGAGAGAGAGAGAGAGAGACGAACATCCCTTCTCCAACTTTCACACAGTGAGAATATCTTACAAACAGAATTCTCCTCCGATTTCAAAAAACAATTAGCGTTGTTTTATACCTTAATTTCTGTATTTAAGTGTAAGCTAATTCGACGTTCAAAAATGCATGTTCACTATAAAGCAATGCAAACGGGGAACAAGTTTCTGAGGAATATTATATTTCCTATTTACGTCATATGACTAAATAAATAAAAAATCCAAAAGAGCAACACAGTTCCATAAAAACAAAATTTTTTAAACTTCCAACTGTCCCCAAAGAGAGAAAAATGAGGAAAACCTAAAGTTGAATTTAATGAGTATAAATGAGAGCATCACATCTCAGCCACCCTCTTGATGATTTATCAAGCCGGTGGTAAATCTGGCAAGGAACAAAAAAAAAGTCCAACATAAATCTCAGCCAGCTCCCTAAAATAGTCGACCAATATCAATTATGCAAATTAAAAACTTCACCGAAGAATTTTCACCTTCCCAATATTCCCAAGAGCAAAAATTATTACAATAAATCAACCAAAGGACCTAAATACAACCCTCAAGACGAGGTCAACAATACCCGTATAAATATACATACACACATATACTGTATATACACACACGCATATATATATATATATATATATATATATATATATACACTACATAAAACAACGTATGACGTAAAGTCCCTCAGTGAAATTTTGCCACGTCTTTCCCTAAGCAAATCTTCACTCACTTCCAACCTGACATCTCATATCATCATATATAATATAATATCAGATATATATATATATATATATATATATATATATATATATATATATATATATATATAATATATATATATATATATATATATATATATAATGTATATTCATATACACACACACACACACATATATATAGCCAATGAAGTATATCAAGATGCGGTCTACTAGAAGAACCTGATATTTGTAACATATACAACAAATTTTCAAACAGCGAGAAAAGTAGCAGATTATCAAGTAATTTCACTTTTCTTAGTTATAAAACCAAAGTCTCTCTCACAGGAATGACCCCGGCGACAGCTGGAAAACGGTCGTTGAAAGCTCGTTAACAGGGTAGTTAATTAGCAGCAAGTAAATGAGTGGTAGAAGTACCTAACCCTCACCGACTGTCCCATTCTCTTTTCCTTGCACCACGGACATACAGTATTGGTTGAGGGAGGTATTAAGATAAAATACAATGAATTTATATATAAAAAAGTGCAAATTATTATATAAACTGTTATTTGTTCCTACAACAATAAAAAATAGTGAGAGGTTGCTGCTTCACCACCTGGAAGTGCCAACTTCCCGGCCATGATAATGAGCACAGAACTGAATGAATTAATCATGAAATATACGTTTAAATCCAATCATTCACCAATTAAGGCAGTGAAGGAGCTGGAGTGATAGGACAGCATGATAAAGAGATCCAGAAAATAAACTAGATGAAGTTCAAGGATCCTAAGTTGAAAATGGGAGAAAACCAAAGTTGGTTCAAAAAGTAACAGTTGAAGGGTGGACAGCAAGGAGGAACACGGAAGCGGGAATGGTATTAAAAAATGGATGAAGCTATGTGGCAATTGGATGCTACAAACACCCTTTAGTATGCCTACTGTGCACCATGTGAGGCACACTGGCGGCACTATCCCATATTTGAAATGAGCAGAAGTATGACTTCTATCCACATTTACAGACTGGCAGAGGATGCCAGGGATGATGAGGCCCAGTGCTATAGTAAAAAATTTAATAATGAACTTTGACATTTTGTTTCTCCTTTATATGAGAGGGAAGATACATAATGATTTGTAGAAATTATTATTACAAAAGACCTTAAAACATAATTGTCTACATACCCTTCCCAAAAACTTTAGCATCGGTTACAGTTGTGTAAATCACCTGTATCAAACTATTTCCAGCATAAGCACGGCCTTAGCTGCTGTGGTCCCTCATAGAGAAAGAGGAAGGGGGAAGTCATTCACCCATTCATCCCTACTGTGTGCCAACCCAAGCACCTTAGCAAGTTATTTTTCTGCTCAGAACCAGCTGGTTGTTCTTGCTGAGACACGAACTGTGGTGTCCCTTCCTAGAATGTACTAACACAAGTCTGCAGAAAAGTCTTATTAGTGTCGTGTCTATCAGCATGGCAAAGTACTTTGTCTGCTGCTTTAGGCGTGAAATTCTAATTCTGCCAATGCATCAATATCCACAAATCATAACAAAAAATGTGAGGTAGCAATCTTGGTCACAAAACATCTGTGGCTCCCACTGTGCCAGGATTAATCAACCAGGGCGATAGGATACAAGGTTTATCCAATGTCAATGGTCCCAAGATAAAACAAGCTCAATGTCTCCATACTCATATCGGCTTCTCTAACAACAGGCCAGGGGCGTCAAGATACAAGGGTCAGCAACCCTGAACAGTAGTTTGTAACCATCAAAGGACACATACTATCAATGGCTCCACCCCTTATCCATGGAACACTGGCTAATGGCATGAGAGGTATCCTCACACAGAGCAGCTGGAAAGGAAGGCCTGCCTTCCTCACTCCCTTTTCCTGCTCCTATGGCCAAGACAACAGATAAGACTCCCTAGCCTTTTCACATGGAAGAAGCAACTTTAGAGAAATAAGCAACTTTAAAAACCAATCCATTTGACAATCAGTTCACTCTCAAACCAAAATTTGCTTATAAGAGACCATGAATAGTATCACATCTCTTCAACTTCAGGTTTCTGCCTATATGTTCAGCCACAATTTTAACCAAAAGGCAGACTGGGGGGGCCATGACAACATGGCTTCTGCCCAGAATTAGTGAAAGCAATCCCTTCTGTCCAAAGACATTCCAAGGGGATTGGGTTCATCAGCCGCAAGACTAAGTCTCCCTACTGGGGAGTGGTTTCACAGTCCCATGGGTGTACAAACCTGCCACTGACCTGCCAGAGGCAAGAAAAGGAGCTGAAGCAATTTTGATTTCTAAATCAGAGATGAGAACAATAAAATTCTATTACTCTTCTTAAAAGTTAAGATCAGGGCAGCCTGCACTAGTGTCCTGCTTCTGGAATGAAAAACTGGGGTGCACCAAATACATGAGATCGGGTCTGATGGAGCTTTTGTGATGCATGACCATGATCATTGCACTTATAAATGAGATCAATACATACTGAAAGTACCTCAACTCAGCTTCCAAAGAATCCACAGGACCTGGACCACCGTCCCTAACAGGTCCCTGACAGGATGAGAAGGGCCCTTTCCTAAACAAGAGGGAGACGCATCAACCTGGCCCACTGTGCCTGACCACCAAGTTGTAACACAAGGTGCCTGGAACCAGAACTATCGGAACAAAGCACCAAATCCTGATCAGCTGTTGGCCAACCATGAGTGAGCAACATTTTCGCCAAATAAACTATGCACAGTAAAAATGCATGATCTACTGGAGCTAGTAATGGACCTAGGAAGCAGCCCAAAACACTTAAGATATATGTGCATTGGTAGACAAGCCAGGCTCATTGCCATGCACCATAAAGTTCGTTTCACAAATACTTGAACAAGGGAACCATCCAACAGAGATCCCTGTACAAATGTCTAGAACCGAATGTCCCAGGAAGGAACAAAAAAAAAAAAAGGCCACAATGTCTTCCACAACAACAAAGCCTGTATCAGAAGAACCTTGGAAGCAGCCATTAATGCAAGGGCAAAGGTGGAAAAATATATGTGCATGATCAATGGCTGTACTGAGGTCTGACACTGACCACTCACCTGTCTCATCAAGGGCAGTAGGCAAAGGCCGAATCCTATAACCAAAATGTTCCTCCCCGTGGAAAAGACGCCTAAGGGACCATATATTCCAACTGGTGCCGAAAATATGCTTAAATAAAATACATGGGTTTGTTTTCTAAAAACAAAAATAAATTTCATTATTTAATATGGGACTTGTCAATTACAAATAGGCAAATAGGTTATTAGAGACCTAAAAAAAACTGCAAAATTAACTTTCTGGAACGCTGGTATACATAAGAATAAAGATGGCAGGTAGTGCTTCTTGTTAAGTGCTCTTCGTGTTCTTTCCTGAGAGAGAGAGAGAGAGAGAGAGAGAGAGAGAGAGAGAGAGAGAGAGAGAGAGAGAGAGAGAGAGAGAGAGAGAGAGTCATTTATAGCTCTTGGTGAACACAGCTCTGAATCCCCGTCTTATGGAGAGATCTTTTAAAGTTAATGCTGGGAAAATGAAGACTAGCATCTTGACAGTCCCTATCACGCGTAATCTAAGCAGATGGGGAGAGATAACAGTCAGCAATAATGCTCCTTTCCTAAAAAGCCAAAATAAATAGTAACATTTTAAGTCCACACACAAATGCATATCCATATAATATACATACATACATATACTGTATGTATGTATGTACATGTATATGTGAGGCTGATAGATCCTGCCATTTACCACCCCTAGCTGCAACCCTCTGCAGTCAGTCAATGTTTAGGCGAATGTAGGCACAAAGGCTCTTAACTGAACGTGACCACACCAGCCCTCCTTGCCAAGGAATCGAACTCTGATTCCTTCTCTGTTGGAGCGAGCGTCATACTCTTTTTTGCCTCCTTGGCGCCTATAAGGTAGAGCCTTCCGTTGCTTAGCAAGTCTCTGGGGAGGATGTTGCTGTAGCACATGCCTTTTCATTCTGTTACTCATTCACATCTTGCAGACTGGTCGGCGGCGTGCCATGGTCTATAGAACCAAAGACCTTGCAAACGGAAAGAAAGTGCTCTACCACTTTTGACGTCAAACTCTCTCTCTCTCTCTCTCTCTCTCTCTCTCTCTCTCTCTGTATATATATACATATATATATATATATATATATATATATATATATATATATATATATATATATATATATATATATACATACATACATACATATATATATAATTAGGAAGACAAAAACAAAAATGATTGATAAAGTTAACTTCATGAAGGATACGTAACTTGCAAAGCTTTACACACAATTTAGCAAAATTATATATTATATATACATATATATAATCTGGAAGACAAAAAAAACAAAAATGATTGATAAAATTAACCTCATGAAGAATGCGTAACTTGCAAAGCTTTACATACAATTTAATAAAATCACAATCCCAACCCCGTACCTTATAGTATTAAAATACGTGGCACAGGCCAGCTGCACCTAACGATATGACGTTCTACCGTTAGAACGAAAAGACATCAAAGCGGAGTGAAAGATTCGAGCAAAGGGAACTGGGAACGGAACTCAACCCAAACGGTTCTTTATAACGGATGCTCATAAAAATGCCTCTGTATCGATCAGTAATAAAGCGGATGATGTTCTGTACACAAGCACGACACAGCTGGAAGCACTAAGGATTTTCACAGTGATGAAATGATGAAACGTTCGAATCAGATAATGGGATACATATGAAGACTTATCAGAAAGAACTTGAATACTAAATTTTGGACACACTTGATGTGTCACCAGTAAGTTAGGTAAATCACAACTAGACAAGAATTGGTCCGAAATGAGAGAGAGAGAGAGAGAGAGAGAGAGAGAGAGAGAGAGAGAGAGAGAGAGAGAGAGAGAGGGGGGGGAAGATTTACAGCCCCTTCCAAGACTCCAGAGAATCTCACGAACAAAGGACGATAAAAGACTACATCGTGATGTATCTGCATTTGAAGCGTTACAAGAAGCAGGCCTCCTGCATAATGATGAACGCAGAATTCTTGATAACCACGTGAATTCGGAAATGAAAGAGAGAGGGAGAGTTTTGGTTATTTAAATACCGTTTATTCTGAAAGAGAGAATTTCATGTAGAGAAAATCACTCAACAATGAATGTACTCTAAAATGGGAGATAAACATATTCCCAGCAATCATGCAGTCTTCTTCAGCGAGTGTCTTTCCTTACACTACCAGGCTTTCGAACTCTCTTTTCCTGACTCCCAACCTTTCTTCCTTCAGGGGCAGAAAAGTATCGCTTCCTTCGTGGGTAAGACCCACTTCTCGTCCTCCCCTTTCCCTTTTTTTAATTTTCTTTTGTTCGGGGCTGGAAATTGGTATCAGATTGCCCATCCACCGGCCTTTGCGACGACAAGTCAGTAATACTAAATGGAAGGCAATAGGAAGCAATGGTACGAATTAATAATAAGGATCATAAATAATATTCATAATCATAAATTGGTGCTTGCGATAGGAAATTATTGCTAACTAGAGCAACAGTGGTGACAGTAATAAATAAAGATAAATGCTCATGTGTGAATAAAACAAATAAAGGCAAATAGTGACATTAATATTATAGCCACGTTTGTGAAACGAATAACTCACCGCTGGATAGATAAGGATGTTGAAAATAAACCCATGATGATGATGATGATGAGGAGGAGGAGGAGGAGGAGGAGGAGGAGGCGAACTGTCAGAAAACAAACCATCACATTTCAGAAAAAACATAGGCTACACATGCACAATTTCATAGGCGACTGAATGATGAAAAAAAAAAGTGTGTACTACATGTTTGCGTTATCACCAAAAAGACAAGAACAAAAAAGGTAGATGAGAGCGACTGAAATAGAAAATTACAGCAAAAAAAGAAATCAGAAATTTCTTTCCATTTTCAAACATAATTGTAAAGTTCACTCAGGGCGCCAAACCCCACAGGAATGAATGCGATGAATGTAAGAAAATTAATTGACAACATCGCCTTAAATGAAAGTCAGAAAGATTCTCTTTGGAAAATGTTCCACACATACACATATCACATAGTAATAAAATGTACCAAACCTACTGAAAATGGTAAAATAATCCTAGAATACATGCCAGTACTCTGTATACTATATACATATACATTATATATATATATATATATATATATATATATATATATATATATATATATATATATATATATATATATATATATATATATATATATATATATATATATATATATATATATATATATATAATGTGTGTCCGTGTGTAACGTGATTTTACTTTGTGTGTATGTATTTAAGTGTGCTCTTTTGTGTATGTAATTTTAACAGCCTTTATAGATTTTTTAGTGACTAATGTTTTAACGTAATTCAGTTTTAGCTGTTCAGTACTTTTATTAATTTATTTAATTTTCCATAGAATTCTGATGATGTGATTATGAATCACGAAACGTAGGAAACAATAAAGAAGTGTCAGAGGCTTAACTTTATATATATATATATATATATATATATATATATATATATATATATATATATATATATATATATATATATATAATATAGGTACACACATATATATAATTATATATGTATATATATACTGTATATTCAGAGGCATTGTGCAAAGGAGGAAACTTCGAAGCTGGCATGAGAGAGAGAGACCGAAATTTCCGCGGGACAGGAGTAACAGCGGTAATGCGACCTGCCAATCAAACAATGCGACCCCTCCCGCTACTATTTTTAGAATTCATCACGCGGAGCCAAATCAAATTCCCCTCACTTGATAAGTCAGTCAGAAACGGGAAGTAAAAAAAGGACGTCATAAATACAGAATGTAAGGAAAACGAAAAAGTTATGGAAACAGAGACATTATCTGGGCAAGTCACAGTGACGTGCAAAAATACCGGCTATCTAGATCTGCAACTAAGTGATGCATTGTGAGCGTCAATAATGAGTTAGTCGAGTTTGCCACACTAACGAATATAGTTCTCACTAAACTGTCGCTTTTATTTCAAATAAGTTACCCGATCGACTGTTGCAGTTATGTAGTCTTCTCCACTAATCACCAAGGAATGCAAATTAACGCTTGTATTTTATCTTCTAGATTTTTCAAATTATCCAAAATAATGAACATACATATATGCAAATATTTATTCACTGCATTTTCAGTTCAATCTTAAAAATCACTTCGCAAGCCTTAAAACCTTCGGTGGATGGTACCCCAAAACCGACAACGATGTTTCCAAGGGTACCAATAAATTAACTTGGTAATTCAGAGTGGAATCGGCGTGAAGTACAGCAGATACCACAGTACGTGCA
Source organism: Macrobrachium rosenbergii (assembly GCF_040412425.1). Lineage (NCBI taxonomy): Eukaryota > Metazoa > Arthropoda > Malacostraca > Decapoda > Palaemonidae > Macrobrachium > Macrobrachium rosenbergii. The sequence continues at coordinate 54,960,062 of NC_089791.1, read as the reverse complement.
GTTAACCTCAGTTCGTGGGAATGAAGCGTCAAACTCCAATGCGAGGTGAAGCTTGATGCCAGGAAGGCTCGTTGAGCGTGGCCTCTCGCCGCGACATTCAGCAACAGACTGGGCGAACTAATGGCGATTAATCCAACGCGCGGCTGAGAGGAAGTAAGAGGTTGGCCTCTTGACATTTTTCCCATCTTCCTTTCTTTTCCTAGGAAATGTCACAGCCATTCCTATGTGCATTTAACCCAATTTGTGTGTGTGAATATATATATATATATACATACATATATATATATATATATATATATATATATATATATATATATATATATATTATATATAATATTATATATAATATATATAAATATATATATATACTATAAATATAATATAAATATATATATATATATATATATATATATATATATATATATATATATATATATATATATTATATTAAAAATTAAATTCACTTTACTCTAACAATTACTTAAACCCAAAAGGAATTATTATTATGATAATTGCTCCTACCCTGACCAGATTTTGAACCAATTCGAGTCATTCGGAGAGATAGAAACCAAACTATTCTCATGAAATTCCCTATATATGTATGTTACTCCATAGATAGAGCCAATTCAATATCAATGGATTGTTTGTGGCTTAATATTTCATGGTAAAAAATGTGGCATTTTATATATGTACATATATAAAAATAAATAAATATATATATATATATATATATATATATATATATATATATATATATATATATATATATATATATATATATATACATACAGGTGTTTGAAATTAGAGCACCCTCTAGCATAAACTAAAATTGATATGGACAAAAACAAAAGTAATTCAGAACAGGTATTTATTTAAGTTTTCTCTGAGTATTTAATATTTTGTGTGGCTTCCATCTGCCTGTACCACAGCCTGCATTCTTGAGGGGTAGGATTTCAGCAAATCGCAAAAAAGCCTTGACTCAACTCCATTTCCCTGAGCACTTCGGTCACCTCTCTTCCCAGGTCGTTGAGGCTTGGTATACCATCATAGTTCACTGTCGCGCTTCAACACGATCCTTTAAGATACTACCAATGTTTTCACACACATTAAGGTCAGGGGAGCTACCTGGAAATTCACTTGACGAGAAGAAATCAATATCACTGTTTTGAAGCAGCTCCTGTGTCTGAAGAGCCCTGAGACATGGTGCCTTATCATGCAAAAATGTGACTTCTTCAACAGATAACACATTTTCAAAAGGATCTTTGAGGAAAGGAAATACTCCACCAGCAAGCACAGTTTCTCTGAAGTATTCGCCACTCCATGACTGTCCTTTTCTTTGATGATCCACATTAACCGCTTGGCTGTGAAACAGAGAAAAGTTCCCAAACATTCAGGAAATTTCACAACTTGGCGATAGCGCACGTCATCGCTGATATCATCCAACTTTGCAGCCCAAATGATGTCATTTTTATGATTTGCTTCTGACTGTGTAAATGAAGAACTCATCTGATGCAACATGGAGAAATCCAGCTTCACCCAATCTTTAAGAAATGAACCACAAAACCATGCACAGTCTTTCTCTGTTGCTGAGTGATGTTATTTGCTGATACATGAAATGGCTTGATACCAGATTTTTTCGACTCACGATATATGGCACTATAACTTCTCTTCTTTTCCCCTTTTTGTTTCTAGTTCAAGCGCCAATTTACGTAAAGACTTTCTTGGTCTACCCACTGCCTTAGCTATGATGTCTTTTGACTCCTGAGAAAGGACTTCAGGCCTTCCAAGATTCTCATTCTTTTTGCAACGACAGTCATATGGATTTTTGTTCCAGATTCTTTTAACAGAGGATTCATCTCTTTTAATGTATTTAGCTATCCAGGAACGTGAAATGAAGTTCCGTAAAGAAACTGTCTCCACAGATATTTTTTAAACGTAAAAGCTACTTTGTATACATCTTCATAAATTCTTGAACAAAATTTAAACAACACTCAGAGTACCAAAAATTCCAAAATTACCATTTTGTGAAGAGTACTTTTATTCAATCTAGAACATTTCCAGGCAGCTTTATACAAAATCATTAATAAATATCGACCATAAATTAATCTTACGCTAATACCCAATTGCGCCTTAAATACTGGTTCTTTTTTCCAAACTGAGAATCCTCTAATAACCTCCATAGTCATTTATCAGTTTAACTCCCACAGATGTGACCTCCGGAAAGTATGAGAGCTCCACTCAGAAGCTGAGTTACAGAGCGGGTGGTAAATGATTGAACCCTGAATTTTCAAGCATGACAGCTCACCAAAAAATAGAAAATTGGAATATGTGTATCACATAATTTCAAAATTATGGACGAGGCTTAAAATGACCCTTAATTGGCCATTCTCGAATCACTATTTACAAACAGATAGTCCTGCAACTGAACACCAGTACAACATCAACTCCTTTCTATTTTTGTGAGTTTTCTCTGTGGCCCAGTATTCCCCGGTTACTCGAGATTTCACCCTTGACTTCACAGATACATTTTTATATTTTATTTCAAATATGTTACACATACTTTAAGATGGACAACATGATTAGGATGCCTAATGGTCGGGGTTAAAAGTCAAATCACAATTTAACCTTATTCATAAAATTGCAGACAAACAAGACAGATTTCATACCTGTGCATAATCTACATATGAAAGCCGATTCTCAGAGTAAGGTCAAAGTAAAAATCATACCGAGAGGTCAGAGGTTCAAGTAAGGATATAGACTTGCCCATTACTTTTAACTGTAAACTAATAATGCTGATGTGAAAAGTAAGGTAAAAGTCAAGGTCATATAAGACAAAGATTACACACAAATCTTGCCCATAACTTTTAAATTCCACAAAACGTCTTCATACTTGGCACAAAAAATCCACTAAAGATGCTCTGTGCAATGAAGCCGAGGTCAAGATCCCACTTACCGGGTGAAAGATAACTAAGGACATAACTTTCTGAACGTATTTATTTTGCAAAATCTACCAATGAAACAAGGGTCCTGAGGGAGGTCAAGGTTATATTTGGATGTTAAACGTAGATTAGGAATCTAATCTTAGCAATAAATTTTTAACTACATCGGATAAAGGCCTCATATTTTGCATGCATAATCCACTAATGAATCTCGTATGCAGAGTGAGATCAAGGTCATATTTAAGGTCAGGGGACAAAAAATCCAATCTTGGTCATAATTTCATATCCGGCATGTATCACCAGCAGATGGGGTCGACATGCAGTGAGGTTTAGACAGTATTTTGCATTTTACTTTGAACAATCTTCACCATAAATTGACATAATTAATATCAAAATGACAATGAAACAAATAAATGTGACATTCTTCACATCTGCTTTAATAATCTGCAAAATAAATTGACATTTCTGACTCAGAATGACAATTGAAACAATGAAATAACAAACCAGATAATTGTTTGACGAACGGTTGTTTCAAAATTGACAGTTAATGTTTTCACTTTCACATCTTTATTCTACTTTGACATTTTATCACGTCAATATAATTTATTATATACGGTAATATATCAAAATAAACATTTTCACATCAAGGCAGCAAACAAAGTAAGAATATAGTAAATTGCTAATAGGAATTTCCAAAGTACTGAACTAGATCACGCCATAATTTCACCCCGATAATGTAAGAACGTTACCAAAAAAAGCTATGCATACCGCACTGCATCCAGTGCCTGCCAGGTTCACATGCGCTAGGGATCGATTTCCTCTGTCCATTCTGCGTATACACTTCTTACTATCGTTCATACTGCATAATGCCATGAAATTACCGCATTGTCAGTGATATTGATCGGAGCCGTATCATTGAAAAATATAAGAGTGGTGAAGACTTCTTAACTATAGCTCGCGAGTTGGGAATTAAGCGGACAACGGCTTATCAAATTATCAGAAAACATCAAGAAGCGCAGAAACATGAAAGAGAAATTAGGATTCAAGGCAGAAAGAAGAAACTGAGTGACGAGTCCGCTGACTTTCTGGTATTGCTTCTGGAAAGCAAACCTACCATAACAATACGTGAATTAAATACCAGTCTACGAGAAATATTCACCCATGAACCCCAGGTATCATGCTACCGTGTCGAGAGCTTTGGAAGGTGGACTAATCACACACAAATTACGTGAAAACCTAAACGAGAATAGGAACTCGCAACGCATTAAAGACCTAAGAGCAGCATATGCCCAAGAAATGTACGCGAGGAATTGCATATGGATCGCATATATACAGATGAAATGGAATTCAACATGTACAGCAAAAGAACATATGGCAGAGCACCAGTAGGACAAAAAGCTTATCGCATAGTTGGCGGCCAAAGGTGACAATATCACGTTAACAGCGGCTACATCAGATGGTGCCGGCCTTGTTTATTATGAACAGCATAACAGGTGTGATGAATGCGATTTTTCAAGAATTTATTTTTAACCTTGACATAATTTTAGACACTTATAATCCTGTAATCATAATGGATAGTGCTCCATCCCATAACGATGTTGCTCTCAGCTTTCCTGCTAGACAGTTTCGATATCTACCACCCTATTCACCTTTTCTTAATCCAATTGAAAACTGTTTTGCAACTTTAAAAGCTTGCCTGAAACGATTATATACTGAATGATGTGGTTGGTACTTGCAAGCCCAAAGAAATGGTGTGATACTTCAACAACATATCACGAGCGCTTGCTAACCAGCTATTTGGAGATTGCTCTTGGCGTTGTTACTTAGCTATATGAACATTCGAATTCATACCCTATAAAATGTATTAACCATCAAGATATATGGGATTAGAACTAAATGGTATATACAGATCATTGATAAGTATTATATAATTTTATGCAGATATAAATATGCTTCTACCAAAGATATATATGTCATTGTTTCCGTAAAATACCAATGTTGTCAAAAGTTATATATAATTATTTTTCAGTGTAATAAGATTTAAATATTGTCACATAAAAATGTTTAATTGTCACTGATTTGTTTTATTGTCATTTCCTTTTTGGTAACTGTTACATTTTTCCTGAATTGTCACTCTTTGGAGGCTGTCAGTCTACTTTGAAGAATGGTCATTTTTGTTTTGGCGATTGTCAAACAGAATTTCATATTGTCAAACCTAAAAATCAAATGTCATTTACATATGAAGAACGTTGAAAGTCAAATGCGAAAAACGGTATTACCTACAAGTCAAAAGATCAAAAATAAATTTAACCTTGCCACAACTTTTGAATTATACAAACTAGACAGATCAAATTTTGCTTGCAAATTCCACTAAAGCCAGCATAAAAAGTGATGTCAAGGTCAAGGCCTCACTTAGATGTTAAAGTTTTACTATGACTTTAACTTTAGACAGCTATTTAGCTAGACCTGAAATTTCATATTTGGCAAGCAAAGTCCACAATAGTAAAAGGTTAAATAGGAATTTAACCTTTTGAATGACTTCAATTATTCGAGACAGAAATTTCATTTTTGTCCAGAATAATCCTACCATCTACGAAATTAATAACATTCCAAGGTATTGATGGATACCCATGGGTTCAAAGAAAATAACAGGGACGCCATTTTCCACTAACACTTGAATGTATGATAAAATGAAGGCGAAACAAATTAAACCTGAAAGACTTTTTAGTTTTCATGTGCAATCTAACATGATACAAAGCAGAAAACCACATTAAATTATATAATCTTTTAGCTTGAACGTCCAATAACATGATAATAGAACGTTAATTACTAAACTTTTTTTCAGCAATATCCACATCCAATATCATTTTAACTTCTGTCTTGCTTCTGAGTGACCAATGTATTTAAATTGTAACTTTTAGTGGGTGATGAGTTGCATGAGCTTCTGCCTATCACGATTATCAAGAATATCTGCTGTAGATATTCACTCCCAGTTCCATAAAACATACAATAGAAGGTAAATTTTAAAAATCATTTATCATACTGGAAACGAAAAGAAAAGAATTTGTTTGCAATTCAAAAAAACTCTATAAACTGGAGACAAAAGAGTAAAAATGTATTATAGTTAAGACTGACCACTGATTAATCGTAAAAATTCTAAAATATTTGTTCATGTTAATAAAACTGAAGATTCCAAATCCAAACTCGTCAGATATATCATCTCTGGCTTATTTAAAACATATTTTTCCTAACCTTACAAATTAGAATATATATCAAAATAATGGCGGTCAACTGTCGCCATTTGACCTCACAGCTAGGACTGCGTTTGCACTGACCTGTATCTCTTGACCTTGAAGAATACAAATCAACAATAGCAACCAATATATATAAACAGAAATTCACGGGAATTCGCTCTCAATAAGCCCCGAAAAATACAAAGCAACAACAGCAACCAATAATTAAACAGCAATACGCAGGAATCTGGCACAAAGCAACAACATCAACAAATAATTAGACAGCAATACGCAGGAATCTGCTCATAATAAGTAACAGTACACCATTATCATATCAGTAAAAACATTTACAAGCAAACAATGCCAAACCAAAATATGCCTACCGTTTATTTTCCAACACAGACTACGAAACACAATAACCCACAACAGCACATTCGAAAGGCTATTTACAAGAGCAGAAAAACATGGATGAAGAGAGAATGCATAATTGCGCTTAAACGTCCAACATATTCATAGTCACAAAAATGGCAATGCTGTATACCGAATGAAGCCATGTTTCATGAATTTAAATGCTCTTCTAATGAATATATCACTCTAATGAGAAAGAACATATAAGATACGAATAAATAACTAAAAGAGGTAGCTATACAGAAAGTACGATGCCCAGGCCATGTAAGACATAAAACAATAACCATAACATGACTTCATGCACTAAACTAAGCCAGAGTCTTTGAACTCTTGTCATTTAAATGCATATTTTTGTCCATCAGATTGATATTATTATTCAGCTTTTCTTTAATTCCCAAGTCACTGTAAAAAAAGTGAAACACGTCACCAAGCCAAATACAGTTCGACATTCGTTCACTAACAACTCATGAAACTGGCTCGAAAAAAAAATCCATACACGTAAAAACATGAGCCCAAATTTATTTATTTTTTTTTTTTTTTTGAGAAACATAAAAATCAAGCTCGATCAATGCGAGAAAATGCACGTTAATGTACTTCTCTTCGCCTTAAAAAGAGGTATATAGGCCACGTTACTCAACAGATACAAAAGACGACAGATTTCCATATTCCCGAAGTGAAAGTATAAAAGTTTAACTAAACAGATGACCCCTCAGTTCACAAAACCTCAAGTGTACAACGAAGAGAACACCCAAGTTCCTATTGAAAATTTTACCCAGGCCCCGGATGTGATCCTTCCTAGACATTACTGCTAAGGGCACAGTTTCCAAGCTTTGAATCTCTATTATGAAGATAAAAGTGAAAGATCAAGAGAAATTAAAAGCTATTAAGCTGCTGAAGTATTGAACAAGTAAGGTATTGTCTACTCTACCCCATTCAGCTACTAGGTCTGCACTTCTAGTATCAAACAAATTAAGTGAGACTGAGAACTGGCTTTCATATAGTGTAAGAATAGGAAGGCGTAACTGGCGTGAGTACAGTTGTGCAAGACCACTGACAAAACAACGATGGGAGTAAGAGACAGCACTGACCCATAAGGGTCACTATCAAAGATAAAGTATGCAAAAAAAAAAAAAAACTCCAAATGCCATAAGAATAAATTAATCTAATAAAAAACTGAAAATGAGTTTACAGACAGAATGGGAGCTGCCACAAGAAATGAGTTTGGCTAACAGAGCCTTATGTTTGCGACTTAATATTTACCACTTAAGAAATATTAAGGGTAATGACCTAAGATTTTTCAAAGTGGCTAAGAAAGAATGATCAAACGATGAACACAATGAAATCTGGAAGATTAGAATTAAATTGCCCTTCTTCAGTGTATACTTCCAATATCAGAAAAAATACCACTGTTCCGGATGTGGCCAAAATAAAACACCACTGTTCCGGATGTGGCCAAAATAAAACAAGAAAAAATGCATCGAAGTTTCTTTGGCGCAATCGAGTTTTCTTTACAGCGTATAATGCTGTATGAGCCGTGGCCCATGGAACTTTCAGCCACGGCCCAGTGGTAGCTTGTGTTGTTGGCTCCTATAGCGGTGCCAGACGCACGATTATGGCTAACTTTAACCTTAAATCAAGTAAAAAACTACTGAGGCTAGAGGGCTGCAATTTGGTATGTTTGATGATTGGAGGGTGGATGATCAACATAGCAACTTGCAGCCCTCTAGCCTCAGTAGTTTTTAAGAAAAAGTGCAGACGGAAAGACAAACAGCCTTCGCAATAGTTTTCTTTTACAGAAAACCAAAAAGACAATAACAAAGGCAAACTCATCTGAAAACTCCCCGAAACGCCAAGGATGGACGTCATCAGGCCCCATTTCCTAAACTTGGACAATCTGAGGTATTTGCATACTTGCATACTAGAAGGCACAGGATTGGTAAAAGGCCGAGTGACTGCGTCAGTTGTGGTGGATCAAGAGCATCAACTTCAACAATATAAACGCAAATAAATTTAACATGAGCAAGATAGGCATGAACAGAGACAAAGGCTATTATTTCCAATATATATGTTGCAGTTGGTCTAACATCAAAACAGCGATCTAACAACCATAACCTTCAAATCAACTGGACCATCTTACAATCAAAAGGTTCAGGGGTTTGGTGAGGGGGGGGCGGCATCCCCACCAAATGAATTCTTCAAGTTAACAACATGTTGGTTATCCAATTAAATAACGGAAACAGTGGTATGCTGAATACTCCCCAGACTGTTAGGGGCAACAAGCTCATATAAAACGGGTGAGGGTTACTATGACTGGCTTTCTAGTGATAAGAGCCTAAAAGACAAAGTGCACACCATGACTCAACAATTAAAATACTTTTTTTGTAACGAAAAAAGAGCATAATAATATAACAATTTTTATTTATCACTATTAGGACTTAAGCTTCAAAATCATATTCGGTGAGGATAATGTTTCAGCATCCAATTTTGGATATGGAATCCGTAGCGTACAGGCCTAATTTACCAATGTATTAATAGCAATGCCATACCCTCTTCAAATCACTTGAATGGTTTGTTGCAAAGAAGTCGAACGACACCATAAAAAGGCACCTGAGAAGAACTAAGTGATGGTCATGCAATTTTAAAACACTTACACTTACTGTTTACAATAAAAGCACGTAAATGAAAGACATTCACGTCTAAGCTAAAACAAAACAGCTGTGATGGACAATTATAGGAGCAAATTTTTGAACCCCAGAAAAAATCGATTTCCATTAAAAACATTAAAAGATCTGATCAACGATCACTTGAATAATAAATAAATTCTACAAAATGATTAATCTCTTCCCGTAACGTAACTCCACAGCAACATAAGCAAAAAACAATTATTTTAAAGAGAAAAACAATATATTTCACCATCACACATTCTCAGAAAGAATCAACGAAAGAGAGAGAGAGAGAGAGAGAGAGAGAGAGAGAGAGAGAGAGAGAGAGAGAGAGAGAGAGAGAGAGAGAGAGACTCAAAGCTGCAGTAGTTTACAAACTAAGTCAGACAGGTACAATTTTCTTTAACAGTATTCTTATTCGTTTTCTGTGAAGAACTCCAACACCTCTGAAGCAAAATGTGAGTGTCCAAAAAACGGAGGCGAAATGACAATAAAAGAGATAAGGAAATTGGCGTTTCAACAAAACGAATAAAAAATGCGATGAAGTTTCTTCGGCGCAATCGAATTTTCTGTACAGCGTATAATGCTGTATGAAACTCTTACCCACGACCCGGTATTGGCCTGTGTTGTTGGCACCTATAGCGGTGCCATAGAAGGCTGCAATTTGGTATGTTTGATGATTGGATGGTGGATGATCAACATAACAATCTAGCCTTAGTCGTTTTTAAGATCTGAGGGCTGACAGAAAAATTGCGCACGGACAGACAAATGGCCATCTCAATAGTCTTCTTTTACAGAAAACTAAAAATGGAGTTGCTAAACTTTTAAAAGGGAAGCCACAAAGTCAAGAATGTTGTGTCTCCGTCAGCTGATTGTAAAGAGTAATATTTGTAGAAATCCAGGTCACGGATGCGACTTCAAAAGGCTTCGAAAATCTATGGCTCCCTAAGATTTGTATTTCACTCAGGCTTCGTACGAAGCCAACGCAAGAATAATAAATACTGGTGTTGCATAGTAATCTCTAGCTTCCATGTAAACTTGATTCTTCAAAAAAAAAAAACTGCAAAGTGAAAGATCAGTATAAGCGAAATCGTGCAAAAACTGTATCAAATTTATAGGCAGGAGAAAATTTTAAAAATAATGTTTTATGAAGTTTCTTTGAGGCAAACAATATGCTATACTTCATCTAACTGTCACTATCCAAAAAAACATTACCCCTAAGAAAAAGTGATTTGAAATTAAAATCACACGTTTCTTATTAGACTTCCAAACTAAAATATAACATTTTTAATTCCTGCTTAAAATAAGATGATAAACAAATACATTTGTGAAGAGACAAACCATAAGAAGAGTAGCAAGTTTCAAACCTAACCTAACCTAACCCTATCGACCACTGAGCAGCTCCTCTCTAAGACTACTCCGAACACTTACGTTTTTAAAAAATGCTTCCACGATATTCCCCTGTCAAGATGTGTGTCTGAGTCAAGAATGGTCCAAAAGCAGTTTAGTACGAAAGTCATGGCCAGGGTCACAAAGCGACAGCCTTTGGTGTCATCACAAAGGGTTTCATTAGAGATGCAGCTAACTATGCATGTCAAATATGAAATTTACAAAAATATTTATGACTGAATTAAGTCACATAAAATCTGCGACATTTGGAACAAGTTTTTCACCTAACTGCAAAGAACCTTCACATTAATAAATCGAGGAGTACAAAATGAAGGAGTGACCTTCTGTACTTCCTAAATCATCGAACTTGCTTCTTCTTTAAGGTCATGTCCGGTAAAAAAAAAAAAAAAAGTCTAACATACTCTCGAAGTGAACAATCTTAAATTGGGTACCATGTCCATTTCTGTCTCAACCATAAAAAGCAGCATCATTTACTGTTACGTACCTTTATTCTCTAAACAGCTCAATCATTAAGTAAACCTTTCTTCAGCATTTAGAACCTTAAAATAACTCCTTACGATGAAAAAGCTATCATCAAGAGCACATCATCTTTCTTAATATGCCATAATGCATAACTCACTTTTCTTAAACATAGTCATAACAATATTTAAAAAAAAAAACGGCTTCACAACAACAGCGGTCAAATACCATACACACAAATACTCAAATGCTGTATACGAAAACTCTTAACAAAACTTCTTACAAAATCATTTCGCCACAAAAAATGGGAAAATATAAAAAGCTGAAGAAAAGCTCCTTTTTATCATAACAATTATCCCAGGAACTAAAACAACTTCCTCGCAAGAGTATCCTATGAAGATAGTTGCCATCTTCATCCCAGCACTCTGACAGCAAACGATTTCTAAACTCTCAACTCTGAGGACAATTTCAGCTAGCAAATCTTGAAAAGACAGGTTACAAGTGATCTCTGCAAAATAAGGCAAATGAAACGAAATGATAAATATGACTCATCAGATTAAAATGAAAGTAAATTATAAGGATGGAAAGCAATATAAAACGAGTATAAAGCAAACAAAAGAGAAAGAGAATATGACATAGAAAAAGAAAGCTCCGCCAAAGAAAAGACAGAGAGAGTGTGACTGATGAAAACAAGACGCAATGAATACAAGGCTTCCTCTTCAGAGAGAGAGAGAGAGAGAGAGAGAGAGAGAGAGAGAGAGAGAGAGAGAGAGAGAGAGAGAGAGAGGGAGACCTTATCTTACAGACCTTACAGTTCGTTCGGGTTGCCCCAGGTCCCTCAGTGTGTGTGTGAGAGAGAGAGAGAGAGAGAGAGAGAGAGAGAGAGAGAGAGAGAGAGAGAGAGAGAGAGAGAGAGAATGTTAATCCATTTAAGGACAGAGACAGAGAACAATTACTGTTATACGTCATCATTACAGCTAGCCACTGCAATATATACTGCGACATCCAAATAAATGAGTATTTATCGTACAGTATTTACGATATCAGTTTGGAAAGATCGATTTTCATTTGAACTACAGTAGCTGAAAAATACTGAACCAACTCAAAAATTGGTTGCTGATTAATTTTTTTTCCTTATTTTAGAAACCAATGCCAGTGGGAAGGTCCCCGATACTCTTTTTCTAGGAAACTAGAAAAAATGTAAAGGAAGGAAGAAAGAAAGGTGGGTTTAAACACAAAAGAAGCTACAGATCTGCCACCCAAAGGAGGGAAGGTTATAGGTTAGGAAAGACCGAAGCAGAAGAGTTTTCCAAATCTTGGAAGCAAGAGGGAAAAGAAAAGTCACCAAGCCGTTTAAGCCTAGAATTATCAATTTTAGCGACGTAAATGTGAGACAGGTGGTCTTAATTGTGTAACAGGACCACCTGAGATGATGAATAATTCGATGTTTTCAAAACCCATAACTTCAGTAATATACTCTTTCTTCATAACCTTAATTCACAACTCGGTGAAAGCTGTAATAATCTTATAACAGTACTTCTACTTCAATATACAGTAGTATGTCCTTTCAAGTCTGCATATTCTGCTTGCATTGTTGATTGTACTTGTATTTCTTTTACTTTCTTTTCACTTCAATTTCGCCCAAATGTTTACATAATTAGCTGACCACTCAGGGTTCCATAACAGCACAACGTCTGTCTTATTTCTCTCCGGTTTTTGAGCCCTATCCAGTTAGAGGCAAAACCAATAGTTTAACAGTCTGAAGTAAAAATTAAACGTCTTCACAGAAATTTTCAAGAAGGGGTCTCATTTTCCTATTCGGTGTGTATCTTTGTGAACTTCTCAAGCATTTTTATCAACTGAATTTATATCATCCTGATTTTCAAATCAATCCCTTACTTACTCTCCATGTCATAAATAAAGTTCACTTCAATTTCTCTACCCATGCGCCGAAAATAACATAAGTGTAGGCTATGCAAACAAACGTAACCTCCTCTCGCGAAACTGATGAGCATCACCTTTCTACCTGGATGACAACAAAAGGATCTTAGTGGATTTGGTCAGGCAAACAGCTTTTACATTCTCCAAGCTTATCTTTAGAGTATGCAAACTGCCATGCATATGTAAATAGTGTCTCCACATTTATAAAATCAGCTCAGCTGGCTACTAAGATGGGCGAAGGTTTCACACTCAAGGCTATGCAAATAATCTGCCTGGAATTTTCATTTTTTACTGTGATTCATCTTATTGAAAACTGCAGGCGGAAAGACAGCGTCTTACTAAAAAAACTAAATCCCTATCAGGAAAATAAAACACTTTCTCTGGCTATTTTTAATTCAAAGCAAATAATTTTTCTTCTATGGCTATTCTTAACTCAACGCAAAACACTAATTCTTGATTTACACTGGTTAAACTAATTTGCTTACTTGATTACGCTGCTCCAAAAAAAAAAAATAAATAATATATCTCAACGTGCCGATATAGCCTCGGCTGACATGCCTGAAATCGCTATACAGTACAACCATGACAAAAAGACAAAATAGTGCCAGATTTATTACTTGTGATCATTTCACTGAACAGATGATTAACTCGGCTATCAATTACACGAAAAGCTCATACAAAAGCAAATAGGCAAGGGACATCACGTTCACTAAAGTTCAATCCGCCTTTCTTCAGACTGATTGGACTCTTGATGGGCTTCCGTGATCACTTCATCCTCTTCCATCTGGACGTATTTGGGAGGCCTGACGGGCATTTGTTTCTTTGACAACATTTCCAACTGTTCTTGAATCTTTCTCGCTTGTTCTTCAAGTTCTTTCATCTGTTCTTTCTGCCGTTCTTGTTCAGCCAACTGAACCTTGTAATCCTCCAGGTCTTTTTTCATGAAGGGATTTTTTTTCACCTCCTCTTCCAGAACCGAATACATGTGGCGAGACAGCTGGTTGTTCACGCCACGGAAAAACACATAAGAATATGCACCAAGTGCCACGAGCACAACTACAGCGTGGATTGCCCTGGCGGCCTCTACCATGGCTTCTAGATTAAAATAGACAACAGATATTCAATCAAAACTTATATTCAACCAAGGCGAGTGTTCTGGCCGGCTTGTATAAACCACTTTCATAAATTACTCTCACAAAAACTTAAAACATCAAAAGCACAGAAAACAGCAGACGAGATGACATATTATAAACCGAGCAACAGTCACATTAAATCACACGAGATTCGTCAACAAATATCGAAGTCTCTTCCTGATGAGGAAAAATCCAAAATCAATTGCCGAAAATTAATTCGCGGAACATATCAAATGCCTTCTGCATCTGAGGAAGACCAAATGTAAGAAACATGACGAGAGACTGGGCCATTACGAAAAACTTCATGTTATCTATTGTCTTGGGGTTCTCGAAGTACTCCTGCCACGAACCTTCCGGGGCAGGATCTGTGTCATCTTTGGTAGCGTTACTGCTCGACGCCTCGTCCTTTGTCAGGGGCGCACGGTCCTCACGGCGACGCTCCACCTCAAACTCGAGATTTTTGCCTCCCATCACACCTGCTGCTGTCGTTGGTCGAGAAAGATTCCGACGGGGATCTCTGTAGAACAAAACCGGCAAATTCTTTCGAAACTTTTATGCACTTCTCGAAGGGAAGTGCTCAACCGGACAGCGAAGTGTCGAATGAGGGAAAGGAAGCCTTTGCAATGGACATCACTCGTGACAGGCAGGTGAGCGACGGGAGCAGGGAGTTGAGGTGGGAGGTCAACCTTCTCTTTATTTGGAACAAGAAACCTTTATAACGCTGAGGTCACACTGTTCACTCAGCAAAGAAACAGAGAGGGAAAAGATCAAAATCGAACTGCAATTCACGCATGAAAACTTGAGATGAGCTAAGAAACGCAAGAAAATAAGACATGCAGGCTAAAGATAAGCTCAACTTTTAAACCGCAGAAAAAATACCAACAAATAACTATGAAACACAATCACACAAAAGGAAGACTTACAATAACCAGCAGAAGCCACAGAAAATAAAACGCACTTCCTTTTCACTCTTGAGTCTACGCACGTTCAAATAACACTTCAACACACAAAGCAAAGTATAAAAAGCCATGAAAATCCTACACCCTACTCTACTACTATTTGCAAAGACTAGAAATTGACGGCATTGGTAAAAGAGACATACGTAAAATAGAAGCAAATAAAAAAAAAGCAAATCAACGGTGTGGTTTTGAGTAACTAGAGTTTATAGGTCTATTACAGTATACAATCATTTAACACATGCTATCTCGAAAGTGTATCCGGTCGACAAGCAAATCAGATTAAAAGTTTCAGAAGTACCCATTCTTCTCCCTTTCCTCAATTACATTCGTTAATTTTATCCAGTACTATGTCGCAAAGCTAATATTTTCTCCATCACTCAAAATGGTATTTAATTACGGAACGTTCAATGAATGGAAAGTTCCTCATTTCTCAATCATATTCATCACCTAAGTTCTATACACACATCCCTTTTACATAACTAAATCAGGTGAATATTTTATAAACTTCATAATGATAACGCCGCCTAACCAATTAGACTCACTTAATCACATCCCACCTCTCCACCTTCCCTGGGGCTGGTCAATCAAAGCTAAGTGGGCTAAGGTTGGGCCTAGTGAATGCACAGGTGTGTTACGCCCAGAAAATGCAAGACACCGCCGGGACACAAGCCCCTTGAACATCCGTGGGGCAACGGATGGGACTAGCTACCTAATTCATCCACAACAGACTTGCAAAACAAAAACAAAAAAAAAAAACAAAGACGAGAATGCTATCATTATCTGGCACCATAATACTGTAGAAGGTATATGGGTATACATAGATATATATATATAACAGAAAAAAGAGATTAATTATATAATTATATATATATATATATATATATATATATATATATATATATATATATATATATATATATATATATATATATATATATATATATATATAGAATAAAGTTAGTCACGAAGGAAAAGGAACAACTGACATGCAAAAGTACTTTTGTCTTATTATCAAGACTTGGTCACAGCAACTCTCTCTGACCATGTCTTGTAATAAGACGAAAGTACTTAGCATCTCAATTGCCTTACTTTTCCTGCGTTTTTGCCATTTTTCGTGATTTAAATTCACAACACACACACACACACACACACACACACACACACACACACACACATATATATATATATATATATATATATATATATATATATATATATATATTACTAAAAGGACCTCATTCAAACTGATGGTTAGTATACCTTTAGTTTAACCAGACCACTGAGCTGATTAACAGCTCTCCTAGGGCTGGCCTGAAGGATTAGACTTAATTTTACGTGGCTAAGAACCAATTGGTTACCTAGCAACGGGACCTACAGCTTATTGTGGAATCCGAACCACATTATAGCGAGAAATGAATTTCTATCACCAGAAATAAATTCCTCTAATTCTTCACTGGCCGGCAGGAGAATCAAACGCGGGCCCAGCAGAGTGCTAGCCGAGAGCGATACCGACTATCCAATGAGGAACTCAAACTGGATGGTATCTAATGGAGCATTTATTCAAAAAAGTTACAAACTTTCTTGGAAAAACAGTCCACATTATCAAGTATCCATACAGTGACCAGACGCGTAGTCTAGCTGTATTTATATCTGTGTGCTGGGTACTTTTAATTCTATAATTGCCTGGTTCCTCCTGTGTGACCCCCCACCTCCTCGTGACCTTGGCCTTTCTCTGCCCCCTTCTTCTTCCAAGTGTCCGTTTTCCGTGCATTCTCTTGCGTTTTTCCTTCGTTTCCTTGCTACTGTGGAGTGTACGATTTTTCTAGATATGCTGTCTTCAAAGCCGTTTCCAGTGTTCCCTGCCACTGTGTTGTTGGCGCATGTTATGAAGGCGTTCTCTACAACCAGTCTGGCCATTTTGTTGGTGTTCCTGTACAGAAAACTCATGTTTTCCCAGCCTATTTTATGGTCGTTTTCCCAACAGTGTTTGGCAACTGCCGACGTCTGATTATAATGCCTTATGTTCTGCAGGTGTTGTTTGCTTCTGCTCTTTACATGATTTGCCAGTTTCGCCATAGTACCCATCCTCACAGTCTAGACACGCTGCCATATATAACCCCCTGCAATCTCTTCCCCTAACGACTTTTTGTTTCTAACTATTTTATTCCTAATGGTGGTTTTGTAGCTGCCTATCAATTTGAAATTATCTAGCTTCCTGTTGATGGGTGTAATAGAGTTGTTGTCCGGGACTGTAATTATTTTCTTCTCTACCAAATGTTCCTTTTCTATCCTTTCCCTCTCCCCATAATAGTTTTTCCTGGCCTTGAGGTGTGCCCACTCCCACCAATACTTAGGGTATCCTAATCTCCTAAACTCTCCCTCAGGCAATCCAGCTCTTCGTCTAAAAATTCGGGACTGCAAATCCTATAAAACCCAATGGCCAACCCTGTCATCACTCCTATTTTTATTTCTTTCCTATGACTGGAGAACCTACTGTATGTATGTATGAACTGGTATGTGTCTTCTTCCTATATACCTTGAATTTTAAATTTTCCCTTGCCTCTTTACCAGGACATCCAAGAAAGGAATTTCTCCCTCCTTCTCCTCTTCTACTGTGAATTTGATGTGTTCATTTAGTTTATTTATGTTTTCTAGGAACTTGTGTAGATCTTCCCTTTCTCCCTTATAAATAATCAAGATGTCATCCACGTATCTTACCCATTTTACGATATTTAAGTTCCCTTTTTTACTTTGCCAACCTCTTCCGTTTCAAACCACTCCATAAAGATATTAGCTAGGGTTGGTGAAAGACTCGAACCCATGGCCACGCCATTTTTTTGTATATAATGGTTTTCGCCCAACTTGAAAACATCAACGCTGAGGGCCGCTGTTAGCAGTTTTATTAAAACGTCATGATCTAGGTCGCATGTATAAACCCCTTCCTTCATATTCTTTTTTATTACTTCCATCAACGTCTTGACCGGTACATTAGTGAACAGGGAAGTTACATACAAACCTGCAAATTTACAGTCTTTTACGTTAATTTTAGATAATTCATCTATAAGGTTCATGTTATGTTTTAAATGCCCTTCAGATACTAAGCCCATCCATTTTCCCATTATGTTGGAAAGAAATTTCTCCAGCCTCCTCTGCGATGCCACGATAATATTCCATAATGGACATTATGGAATTTCAGAATGTTTATGAGATATGGATGAAAGGAACATGGAGACAGCTTGGATATATCCTTTGCACGTCCCCAAGGAGAATAATTCGTGATAGTGTCAGCTGGCTCCCATGGGCACAAAAAAAGAGTTGAAAGACCCATTATTCTCCTCGGGGATGTGTGAAGGATATATCGAAGCTGTCTCCACGTCCCTTTCATCCATATCTCATATACATTCTGAAATGCCATAATTTCCATTATGGAATATTATCTAAATCTGGCCTATCATATTACTCCTGATGTTCCCTATAAAGTTCTATTCTCAAATGGAATAAATGTTACATAGTTTCAATGTCATGCCATGATTCGTGTCTGCACAGCAATTTAAACTGTGCTAGACATGTGTAAACACTTTCTGGGATGAGAACTATAAGAAGAGAACCTGAAGACGACTGGAAATTTGTGGAAAGTGAAGCACAAGAGAGACTTGAGTGGCAAAATCTTACAGGGGTCCTTTGTGTCATGCAGTGACAAAGCAAATGCAGAGTGATCAGGCTAAGCTGGCTTTGCCAAGTGTTTCCACAGAAACATGAGAAGACAAGACAGGAACAGTCCTCAAGTCCAAGTGAGTAGGGACAAGGAGCTGAGCAAATTCAGTGAGGCTCATGCCAGTTCTGCCAGAAACTAGACAACCACCATACGTGATTACGAGCTACCACCCCTTAGAGATTGGGCACAGCTTTTGTTCAATGCCTTATTTCACTTCTTACAAAAGGCATTCTTAAACTTCCCCTTCCTCCTGCCAAAAATTGATCCCAGATCCCCGTTACCTGCCGAGAGCAACCAGATTCGCTGAACAGCAGCAACAATATGCAGTAAATGTGGCTCGCTCTCGAACTTCACAGTTCCAAAGGTCCTTTATTCCTCACACCATTGGATTGTGAAACAGCCTCCCAGAGGATGTCGTGCAACTGGAACTTCAGAAGTTCAAGCGAAGATGCAATGCATTACTACCCTAAAACTGTACTATTCTCCTTGCATTTTATTACATTTTTATCTATTTATTAATTTATTTTTTCTTCTTTAATAAGTCAGATCTCTTCTTTCTGTATTTCCCTTTACCTCCTCTTACTTCTTCCTTATGAACACCATATTCTTTGGAAGCTTGAATTCCAAATAAATGGCCCCTGTGAGCTTGTTCCATATGAACTGGTTTCATCTTCTGAATAATAATAATAATAATAATAATAATAATAATAATAATAATAATAATCCCTTTTCAAACCATGCCTTCATCTCTTTTTCATTTAGGCTATTCTTTTTATACACCTTACTTTTTCCCTTCTCCATTATATGTAGCTCCTTTCATTCCAGTTTTCTTTTCACTCCATCACTCCAGCATTTTCAGTCTCCACATATTTTCCCAAGCATTATACTCTATTTTTACCCTACTATAATTCTCCTTATTTTTCCTAAGAGTAAACCATTTTAAAACAGTGAAACTTGAGCTATGGTCATTTATTTAAGTCCTCTTAATGATTCACTAATTGAGTTACATTCCCTGCGAAACATTGACAGTGGTCAATAACAAATAAAAAATGTTTTACAATAGTACCTGAAAATATTTAAACTAAAAATCTAAATATAAAATCCAAGTCAAACGAAATGCACTTGGTTCCAAAGTCACACTTGAATCCCCCTTTTAACGACCCTCAAGACTAGGCCATCAGTCATTTCTCTCCTGAAACATCTGCGGGCACAGATATCAAATGCCTGAAGTCAACACTAACCCCATCACATATAAAAATAGATACAAACTCTTTCAATAGATCTAAGCTAAATCCATTGCAAGTCAAATGTAAATTCCTGATTGATAACTGAATCTGGTTTGGTGTTTCACAAATATATAAGTACAATAAGTGCATGCTCCAATTTTCATAACTTAATGAAAGCCAGTAAAATAAAATATCTGGTGAATCACTAGCACAGGCTTTTTGTGTTTGCTTGTCTATGCTCCATGTTCTTGCAGTCAACATCATCAAAGGATGTGAATTAATCTTGCAGTCAACATCATCAAAGGATGTGAATTAAATCTGGTATCATAATAGTTATTTCTAAATGCATGCAATGAAATTGCACATTAAAAAATGTGTGAATTATGATGGAATCTTGCAATAAGAACAGTTTGTGGATATAGGTTCATGTGGGATGTACCAAAGAGATAAAGCATAATTATAAAAAGCCCATCGTTCGTTTGTGTTTGATCCACATGGACTATTTGATACTAGCTCATCTTGCGAGCTTATATTGGTATATTACTGATACAAATCATCTGTTCATGATTTATATATATGTGTGAGGGTTCTTTGCCTATAGAAATATTCAAACGTTACTGAAAAATATTTTGAATACTTAGCCTATAACAATAAGCCAATATTGGAAATGCTGATTTTCAGCCAATCACGAGCTACCCATGCACATGTGCCACATCTATCACCCATGGGCGGACAAATGAGTTTAAACCACCTTGGCCTACAGTGTCAATAGGCTATACACTCAAAGTTAATATACACTCAAAGTTCATAGACCTAAGGTTACTATTTTACAAAATACAGAGAAATTATGATCAAATAAAGCACTACAACATAGTGACCTGCAAATAATATACCCTGCGCATAAAAGAACAACAAAGAATTCAAAGATCATGTTGGACCTACTAGGCCTATAACTGAGTTCATTTAAATTTCATTATGGCTATTAGCTTGAACAATTATTCCCATTTGTACAAATTACAACACAAACCACAAAATATACTTAAGTTGGAAAATGTACTTAATATTTTTGTGCAATGCTTCTGCTTAGACTGTTGTAGCCTAAGCCTTGCTGGCAGGACCGGCATTGGGACAGATTGCATTGGACTATGAGGCAAACATTAAACTATGTTAAGATGTTGATCAAAAACGGAAAACCATATCACCTGGTTAATAGGCTAAGTAGAACTAAGCAATAGCTCCGCATGGGGTATTACTTTGGAAATTGATTTTTCCTATGGTATCTTGGTTGCTTATCAAGAATTTACCATTATTTTTTGTTAGTCGACTGTAATCTGTAATTAACCTCAGAAGTTGTAGGATGGCCATCCTGGAATGCTATTGCGCATGCACAGTGTTATAGGGGAGCTTCTGGTAAAAAGTGAAGTTTCCTTCACCGATGGATCCAGGGGTGGAGTCCTCTGGCTAAGTAATACAGACTGCTAGGTTAGGTTGGGTTAGGGTACATTAGGATAGCACACTTCCTTTCATAATAGGTTTCCTTAGCCAGTTCCTTTGTAAACATATGGTTCCTTGATGACTTGCGCATGCGCGGAACCATTCCATAACAACAACGTGGCAGTCAGGTCTTTCTCCCAACATTTCCAAATCCGCGCGTTCCCAAAGAGTTCCCAACCATGTTGGGTAGATATGAGGTTGGTAATTCTAAGTATTAGGTCCGTGCCTGTTTTTACCTTGGAAACTGGTTTTTTCTATAATTTTAGGGCTTCTGATACTGGCGGTGCATTTGTTTGTTGTCGGCCAAACGGAATGTTCACTGGCCGGGGGAGGGGGGGTACCCATATGTTAACAAGTTATTGCACTTGCCGGACGGGATCTGAACCATTCAAAACAGACGTACCCGTGCTCTGTCTCGTGAAGATCGCATATGGAAATCCCTTGTTGAATGGACTTCAGGGGTTAATTATAGGTTAATTACATTCGTGCGACAAAAACTGAAGGTAAATCCATAATTAGCAACCAAAAAACTGTACAAAAAGTCAAGTTAGAAGGAAATCGCCGCCGCGGAGCTACTACTTAGATCTACCATGAGGTTGA
>NC_089791.1:54740382-54932882 GCF_040412425.1 Macrobrachium rosenbergii | reverse complement strand
AGTCACCTGGGGCTTCGGCAAAGCACGGCATCTTCCACTACATCACCACGATTGGCCCACTAACCCACACCAAGTTCCGACGTCTGTCCCCCTAGAAGTTACAAGACGCCAAACAGGCCTTCGCAGAAATGCAATGCATGGGCGTTTGTAAAAAGGCATCAAGCCCATGGGCGTCCCTTCTCCACATGGTAAAGAAATCCGATGGTTCATGGAGGTCCCTGCGGGGACTATTGGCGCCTGAATTTGGTAAAAACACCAGATCACTACCCCCTCCCTCACATGCAAGACCTGACAGGAGCCCTCCACAGAGCCAAAATTTTCTCCAAGATGGATCTACTGAAGTCGTACTTCCAAGTCCCTGTGCATCCCGACGATGTCCCAAAGACTGCCATTGTCACACCCTTCAGGAGCTACGCATTTTCCTATTCCACTTTCGGTCTCAGGAATGCAGGCGCCACCTTCCAGCGCCTGATGGATACCATCTTGGGAGATTTGCCCTTCTGCATCTGCTATGTTGACAACATCCTCATTTTTTCCAGGTCCCCAGAGGAACACCTTCGCCACATCCATGCCCTCGTGAAATGCCTGCAGGACAGCAGATTAGTTGTCAGGTTCGACAAATGCATCTTCGGGAAAGAAAAAGTAGGCTTCCTAGGCCACGAGATTTCCCCAGCAGGAGTGAGCCCCACCGCCTCTAAAGTGAAAGCTATAGAAAATTTCCCGGAACCCCAAACCACCAAGGCCCTTCAGGAGTTTCTTGGGATAATAAATTACTACCGGTGCTTCATCCCAGATGTCGCCCACATCATGTACCCCTTGACATCAATCCTGAAGGGCAAACTGAAAACACTAACGTGGGAAGTTCCACAGCAGCAGGCATTCATCCAGATGAAAAGGGCCCTCTCCAGTGCCACCACCTTAACTCACCACAATCCTGCCGGTGCCCTCAGGTTGACAACAGACGCCAGCAACATCACCTGCAGTGCAGTACTAGAGCAACTGGTGAATGGCATGCCCCAGCCCTTGGTCTTCTTCAGCCGCAAGTTTTTGCCAGCCAAGACCGCTACAGCGCCTTTGACAGAGAGCTGCTGGCTATCTACCAGGCCATGAGGAACTTCAAGTACCTGCTGGAGGGAACCGAATTCACAATCCTAACAGACCACAAACCCTTGGTTCACGCATTTCAAAACAGGGGGCCGCCTGGTCTGCAAGGCAACAGCAGCACCTAACCGCTATCTCCGAGTTCATTTGCACCATCAACTACGTCCCTGGCAAGAAAAACCCAGTGGCTGATGTTCAGTCAAGAATAGAGATCAATTCCCTTCACCTCAGCATCGAGCAGTGGATCCGGAGACATCGGACTACAGGACAGCATTGACAGCTCTCAAATGGAAAGACGTGCCTTTAGCAAACTCGGACACAACTCTCCTCTGCAACACCAGCACAGGCCACCCACGCCCATTGGTGCCAGCATCAAGGAGGAAACAAGTGGTTGACATCGTCTACGGCCTCTCCCATCCATCAGGGCACACAATGGCACACCTCATGACTGACAAGTTCGTCCGGCACGGCATCAACAAGGACATCTTCCAGTGGGCAAGGAGCTGCATCCTATGCCAAATCAGCAAAACATCCTGGCACAGTGAATCTGGGATTGGTGACTTCCCTCAGCCTCGTCGGTGATTCGGCCACATCCACATCAACGTCGTCATGCCCCTTTCGCAGTCGTGGGGAGCCAGACACCTTCTGATAATCATAGACTGCTCCACCCACTGGCCCGAAGCAACCCCCATGGATGAGGCATCAACGACATCATGTGCAGAGGCCCTCCTCTCCAGTTGGATAAGCCACTTCGGAGTGCCAAACAGCATCACTACGGACAGGGGACTCTGCCTTCCTGTCAGAGCTTTGGGTCTCCTTGGCATGCCTGGTGGGTACAACTCTACACAGCACAACGGCATGCAACCCCGCGGCGAATGGCATGGTCAAGAGGGCGCACTGCTCTCTTAAAGCAGCTCTCATGGCACGCTGCACTGATGAAAAGTGGAACAGCTGCCCTGGGTCCTGCTGGGTCTCTGCACCGCACTGAAAGCAAATGGTGACGCTTCCCCTGCTGAGAAAGTCTACGGGAAAACACTGGCCGTACCCGGAGAGTTCTTCCCACCGTCAGCTGACAGTGCCGACACCCCCCTTCTGAGGTTGAGGGAACTCGCACCACAAAGGTTCACGCCCTGCCACAAGACCTTCACCGACAGAACCGTCACCTACAGCCCACTTGCCTTACACTCCTGCGCCTGCGTCTTCTTCAGGGTGGATGCTCGCCTCCTGCCCTTAACCAGGCCCTACAGGGGGCCCCACCAAGTCATCAGGCGGGCCAGCAAAGCATTCCTCCTCGACATCCACGAGCGGGAGGACTGGATCACCATCGACAGACTGAAACCCACATTCCTGTTAGACAGCGAAATTTGCGAAGTAGGCAGGTACCCCAGAGCTCCCCCGCAATACCTGCCTGAGGGGGCACCCGCTTCCCCACCAAAGCGGGGCCCAGGACGGCCCTGAAAATGCATCCAGCCATCCCCAGGTGTCCACTCCACCCCGCGCCCACATTTCTCCAGCAGCAGGGGCCGGCCCCAGCTGCCTCAGAGCCTCCATGATTAATGTTGCTTCATCCAATAATTGCTCTTCTAATTATTGTTTCTCCTTTTCAGATGTACATTAATCACGTCATGTATTTTACCTGTCTTTATTTCAGATTCTTTGTGCACCTCATCTTATGCATCATTGTACAGCCTTTCTGCCAATATCTACCTTTTATATGTCATGTAACAAATGTTATACGTATTTTTATGCTTGCTAGAAAACCCAAATCCTGTATAGATGCCGCAGGGGGTCTGGGGTCGCTCGCTACCTTTCTGTCCACTTTTTGTCTTATAAACACCTGCCGAGAATAATAAAGAATCAGTCTTTCACCTCTGACTCTGTAAGAGACCTCGTCACACTGATCGCGGTCTCTTTCGAGCACACGTGTGTGCAAGGCCATACCTTTTCGAGAGGACCCAGACAAAGAGAGAAACAAGAGCATCCTGTTTTCTCTTTCCCAAGGAACGCAACTTCTACCATACAATATTTCCATCTGTTTCTCCCTAACCATTATTGTCTCGATTTCTGTACATTCATTCAGTAAGGAACCACCAATAAACCAGTCAATGCCCAGCCAGTATGTCACTCAATCCCATCCTTACATTGGTGACCCCGGAGTGACCCGAAGGAGCCGATGGTAGATGTCCGACCCAAGATGATGACCCACGCACCAACGAACCCTTCGCCGCCTCCCAGCTTCCTGCTGTTCCTGAGTTCTCAGACGTCCAACCCTCCTAGATGACCCACCCCACCACTGGAGCCCTGGATGCCTCCTCCAGGAAGCCTGACACTGCCCCCGAACTCGTACCGGATGAGCGGACCAACGCAGGACCAGCCGACATCATCCTTCAGCCTGCTGCTGTCCCCCTCGAGCTGGCTACCGAAGGATCAGCCGCCGTCATCCTGCAGCCTACTGCTGTCCCCCTCGAGCTGGCTACCGAAGGATCAGCTGACGTCATCCTTCAACCTGCTCCCGTCCTCCTCGAGTTCCTGCCAGCCAGCCCTGCAACTTTTCTTGAAGCTTCACAAAAGTAATAAAAGGAACAAAACAAGATACAAACCATCTACAAAAAAATTGACATCTCAGTGCAAAGGACAGTTTTGAAATCTACAGTAAATAGTGCTTGCTTTACTATGAGATCAGAAATTGAAACATTGTTTAGTAGAAATGACTGCAAATTGTGCAAGAAGTAGTAAACTTCATTATACAAAAACTGTGGTTTACTATGAGAGTGATAAACTATTTAGATTATTTAGGTAAAAGAGTGAGGAAAAAGAGTTTAATTTAAAAAGAGAAAGCAATTGAAAGAAAGCAGTTAAAGATAAAGTACGTGATTGGACATACTCTCACACTTTTATATATATATATATATATATATATATATATATATATATATATATATATATCTTCTTCTTCTTTTTCTTTTAACGTGCTTTTTATTCCATTTTTGTATGGGGTGATGCCTTCTTTTGACTTTTTGATTTGGCTTTGGGGTAGACCTGTGGTCTCGATCGGCTGCCCTGCCTGACATATGCGTATGTTTCATGTATCATACCAGACCAACCCTTTCTTAGTTATTGCGCGGGTATGGCGGCGTTCGAGACGTGTGAGATGTTTGTTATGTTTTTAGATAGGTGTTGTAGTGGCTTTGTTTTGTGTGTGTATTTAGTCTGTAACATCCATTTGCTTTTAAGCAAACCTATCCATTGTTACATATATAATCCAGGATGTCTACGGATAGCAAAGTGTCTGCCTCTCTGATCATGCGGGTTGAACCCGCGCCACAGATGAAGTCAGCTGCTGCTGTAACCGACTGAGCCATGAGGCTATATATATATATATATATATATATATATATATATATATATATATATTATATAATGTGGTGTGTGAGTATGTCCTATCACGTACTTTATCTGTTAACTGTTTTCTTTCAATTGCTTTCTCTTTTAAATTAAACTCTTTTTCTCACTCTTTTACCTGAATAATCTAAATAGTTTATCACTCTCATAGTAAACCACAGTTTTTGTATAATGAAGTTTCAGTTTTTAATAATTTCTATTGAACAATGTATTATATATATATATATATAATATATATATATATATATATATATATATATATATATATATATATTTATATATATATATATATATTTATTTATTTATATGGAGTCGACTCTCATTTCCGGAAGTGGAATGTGCATGTCTCAAATGAAAGAAAAAATGTTGATGCTGATGAGATAAAAGGATTAATGTTTTCTGAAGCTGGAATTTCGAGAAAGACTGAGAGGTAATGATGAAAGGGATATGGAGATGGTTTGGGCATGTCCTCCGCACAGCCAGTGAGAGAATAGTGTATGACAGCGTGAGCTGGGCTCCTGTAGAAGAATTGGAAGACTAATACATATTTGGTAAGAAATAGAGATGTGAAGGAGTAGGTAAGTGGAGTTTAGTGAAAGATAAAAACACTTAACTGACATGAATGGCGTTGGAGGCCATGATGATGATATACATACATTTATAATTGACAATACAAAGAAGAAGAGATTATAAAAGTGAGACCTTGTAAGATACTATAGAAATGTTTGCATTAATGTAATTACGAAAATTAAGTGAATGATAAAGATCAAATTATTGTTGACGAGTTTTGCTTTTACAGCTTGCCAAAAATAAGGTAAATAACACAATAGTGGCGAACTGAAAAATAGAGAGGGAGCCGTTACAGAGACTTAGCCCTTCCCAATATTACTATTTCATGATGACACTTGATTATTATTAAATTGTAATAAAGTGAAAGTTTGTCGAAGAATTTTGGATAAAATGGATATGTAAAAGTGAAGGGAATTTTTCTGTCCAATGCAGCCTACTTTTGCACGCTAACTGCAATGGAAAAATGTATTAAAACATATTTTCAGTTGAAATGCAGACGACACGTCATGGGAACCAAAACATAGTGTCGTCATTCACCGTGTTTGTTGAAACGATGATACCTGTTGGTGCCTAAACACGTCAAAAAGAAAAATAGTGAGAAGTGAGTAAACGTAATTTTTATCAAATCTGGCTGTATTTGTCGTGCTGGTACGCGAAAAAGAACCTCTGTAAGTTCTAGTAATCAAAAGAAGGTTGTAGAATACTGTAAGGCAACTTGTAAGCGTAGTACAGAGAGTGGAAACCTCCCTTGCCGAGGTTATGGTGGAATAGGTTAGTTAAGGGTAATACAATACCACCAGTGGTAACCAATTTAAGTAAAGGTTGCTCAGTAGGAGTTGGCTTGTAGAAGGTATGTCGAAGTAAGAACTCTGCACGGACTACGTTACCATGGAAATTGATTTTTCCTATACTTTTAGTGTTGCGGATGAAGGAGGTGGTGGTGGTTATTATCGGTCAATTATTATCAACCTCACATCTACCCAACATGGTTGGGGACCCTTTGGGAACGCGGGGTTTTGGAAACAATGGGAGAAAGACTGGATCGCCATGATATTGTAATGGAATGGTTCTGTGCCTTCGCAAGTCATTAGGGAGCCATATGTTTAAGAAGGGATTACTAAGGAAACCTATTATAAAAGGAACTATACAGGCTGTGTCAAGTAGCAGGGGCTGGAGGTAATTCTAAGCCGGCTGTCCGCGGTGAGCTAGCCTATGGCAATTGACGTTTTCCTATGTTATTTAACGTGCTGAACAAGAATTTAAAATAACATTTTGGTGGTCGGCTGTAACTAAAATGTAATTGACCATTGAAAACTGCACATCTATAGTGTGGGTCGCATACAGCTCATGGGTAAATTACAGCTTAACAGCAGCCTACCGGCAAAATGTTACCCTAAATTCATGTAAAGCAAGAAAAACAACACAGAAAAACGTCAGTTGCCATAGTCTAGCTCAACTGGATATTATTCATTGCTTGCGACCGGGGTGAAGAAACTTAACAGGTATACAAAGCCGCCATCTTGGGTTACGTAACCACTAGGGAGCCATGTGTTCAGTGGGGGCAGGTGTGGAGGATGGGGTTACGGCACTGCACAGAAAGTACGAGTTGATAAAGTGACGTAGGACTTACGTAGAGACGTGGCGGTAAATAAGTTACCCAAAAAAATAATGCTTCCATATAAAAAACACAATGGTAAATCTATATATTAGCTCCGCGCCTGTTTTTACCTTTTCAACTGGTTTTTTCTCCACTTTTAGGGGGTCTGATACTGGCGGTGCATCTGTTTGTTGTCGGCCAAATGGAATGTCCCTTCGCCGTGTTTAGTACTGGCCCAAGGGGGCGGGGTTGGATACCCATACGTTAACAAGTTATTGCACTTGCTGGACGGGATATGAACCGTTCGAAACAGACGTACCCGTGCTCTGTTTTGTGAAGATCGCGTATGGAAACCCCTTGTTGGATGGACTTCACAGGTTAATTACACTCGAGCGCCAAAAATTAAAGGTAAATTCATAATTAGCAACCAAAAAACTGTAGAAAAAGTTATTGCAACCGTGATTGGTTTAGTACGCCCAACCCCCAAAACACCCGCTAACTACTCTCTCAGTTAGGGGCATTGGGTGAACCGAAAGCTCCCCTTTAAATCGACGCATGCGTGAAAAGTGCCTTTGGAACGGCTCCCGCTGTCCATTTATTCAGCCTTTTTTTATGCTTGTTTTTTGTGTTCCAAATGGCATATGTAACAGGAAACACAACAGTAAGGTGCCCAAACCTTTTCCCTAGTTATTTACCCCACCCAGAACCCTGGATTCCTAACGGGTCCCCCTTACCATTAGCTATTCTCGAAAGTGTTTTCACCCACCCAAAACCCAGATTCCCAACAGGTCCCTCTTACCGTCGGCTACATTTCTAAGGTAAATTATAGCTCAATTACTTTTGGCTGCCAAAATATTACCTTGAATTCTTGTTCAGCAGGTAAAGTTCTATAGAAAAACGTCAACTGCCATAGGCTAGCTTACCGCGGACAGCCGGCTTAGATCTACCGGGCTGGATACCCCTGGATCCCCAGGTGGAGGAAACTCCACTTTTTACCAAAAACTCCTCTATAACACTGTACATGTGCAGTTGCATTCCGGGATGGCCAGCATATAAATACTGAGGCTAATTACAGGCTAATTACAGTCGACTGACAAAAAGTAACGGTAAATTCTTGATAAGCAGCCAAATTACTATAGGAAAAATCAATTTCCAAAGTAATACCCCATGCTGAGCTATTGCTTAGTTCTACCAATTAGGATGTTAAATGGTACTATTAAACATATAATCGAAAATGAATTCAAAGTACACTTTTTCTGAGTACTTTATGTCGTTCACCATAGGGGAGGTCAGAGCTACAAAAGGGTTTTAAGAGGGTCCCTTCATCCCCTAGTTACATTAATATTTTACTTTATCTCTGTTCCTTTTTCTTTTCTTTAATCTTGCTGTCCAACATTTCAGTTACATCTTAGTTCAATTATGGGGTTTCTTCTAGTTCAACCTTTAAATCCTTGTACTTCATCCCATTTATTTTGTGGATCTCTTAATCTTGCTGTCCAATCACTCCAACTTCCTTTTTGCAGTCTTGAGTGCTGATTGGCTGAAAGTGCCCCAGTGCTTGGTTTGACAGCCTAAATTTCATAAAATCAAACCTTATATGATGTTGATCTGAAGACCTAACGCTCTGGTAGTCTAGAATGTTCTCAATGTTGTCCTTTGATGTTAATAGAACTAAGGGTGGATGTATTGAGGTAACCATTCTAACAGAAATGATTGCAGAGTTCATCGAGCTGGGGACTGGTCATATTGATACATCTTTGTTCTTATGGAAATACAAAGCATCACTTTTTATGAGTGTGATTCAGGATGAGCTGGAAACAGTTTTTGAACTGGGTTACAAGTTAGTTTACTAGTGGTTATGGGGATTGAGTGGAGGAATACCCCTCACTTACCTGCCATCATAAAGCCGTTTGTCGTGTCAGCAGGGACTTGTTGCTGCAAAGTTGAATTTGTGTTTTTGTTTTGGGTGTTTTGTTTACCCAAGAAATATTGTCATACTCAGAGTACAGTGCACTGTAGGCATTACTTGAGGTTCTTTACAGCATTCCTTCGGCCCTTAGCTGCAACCCCTTTCATTCCTTTTACTGTACCTCCATTCATATTCACTTTCATCTTACTATCCACCCTCTCCTAACAATCCTAAAACCTTTCTACTCTCAATTTTCCTTTCAACCTAGAATGACCTCATAGGTCCCAGCACTTGACCTTTGGCCAAAATTCTGTGTTCCATTCCATTCCAAGTTCCCATTCATCAGAAAGTTAGGAAGTTCCTCCACTTTGTTTCTAGAGGGACTTACAGTAATCACCACAGAATTGAAGATATCAAAACTAAAAACAGTAAACAGGGTCAGGCAAACATTAGGAACCAGGAGTACGTACTCTCAATCACACAGTAGAAGGAAACTAACATGCATGCAAAAACAAGAGATGAAATAGAAAATGTGCGAAGTGAGTGTGGCTGCAAATACAACGGGAAAAGAAGGCTGAGTCAGGTCAACCCATGTGACCCAGGCAGCGAGTTTTGTTTTCAGAGACAAGTCAACAGCCAGCTGTGAATACACCATACAGTAAATGAAAGTGTAGGTTCGTATGTTAGGAAAAATACAAATTTGTTTTTAATTTGGTATGTTTATTGTGGTGTGCTTTGGACTTACGATGACTCCACAGGTGTTATCCTGGGTTTTCACCTTGGTTTTGGCTTGAGCCATTCAAGAGGTATACAGTATGCTTGCTGCATTAACCAGATGATGAATGGCTGTTCCTGGCATCCTCAGAGATGCCTGTGTTCCAGAACAGAGGCCACCTCTTTGCCTTTTGCCACAAGTTGGGATCACAGTAAACTGGGAGTAGTCGGATCTCATTCTTAAGCAACAGGCAAAGTATCTGGGTATACTCAGATTTGGCAGTGGTAAGAGCCTTCCCATTGGACTTTTGAGTTTGAAAGTTCAAAGAGGTTACAGCACAGTTCCTTGCTTAGCAGGAACAACCAGCTCGGCTTTGGTAGGTGGTCTTTGGTCATCTGTCATCCTTAGAGAATGCTTCACTGGCAGAGCCAACTTTGTTTGTTTCAGTGACAGGTGAAGCTCTGTTGGTCAGCTTGTCAAGAGCTTCCTTCTCAACTCGTGCCTCTGATTCCCTCGAACTCCCCTTCTTGAGAAATGCTTCTTTTCCCAGATGCATCAAAGGAGGATTCAGGCTCACACCCAAAAGGCAAGTTCATTTCAGGCATGTGGTTATAGGACACACCTTGTTTGTGAATCAGTGTTTTGGAGATGCAGGCAGAGTGGTCATCCCGCACTGCAAGCATTTCAAGAATAGGTGTTAGGTCGCTTTGTAGTGCTGATAAGTGACAACACAACCAGAGTGTCCTATGTCAACAAACGGGGAGACTGTCTTAGACTCTGTGTTAGTTGGTACTGCAGATTCATGAGTGGGAGGCTCATCAAGATGTCAGGTTTCTGCCATGTACATTCCTGGCAGAAGGAATGTCCTTAGGGATCAACTCAGTTGTCAGGGTCATGTGGTAAGGATTGGAGTGGCCTCTACACCCTTGAGTAGCAGAGAGGGGTTTGGTGATGCTTGATCTCTTTGTGACCATGTTGAACATCAAACTTCCTGTTTTCTGTACTCCAGTACCAGATCCCTAGGCAGTGATGAAGCATGCCTTCCAACACTAGGAACAACCTAGATATGTGTATTTCCACCTTTCAACTGTCTTCTAAGGATGATCCTGGTGGCTCCTCATTGGCACATAGCCAAGAGGTACCCCAATCAGCTGACTCTTCTGGTTGAGGATCTGAGGGGGCCCACTCTATTGTGTCAGCTGCACATTCACAGGTACCAACAGGGAGTACACTCTCAGCAGCTTCATGTATGGAGGTTATCTAGCGTATCCTGCAAGAGAGGTTTTTCTCACAGGGCTGAAAGGGAGATGCCTGGGTACCTGCAATACCCTCTACCATCTTCTGTTATTGATGATGTAGAGGGGATGTCTCTCCAGTCAGAGTATCTGTTCAACTGATTGCAGACCTCCTTATTGACCTTCACTGAGACAAGCTCCTCACAGTCTCCACATTGAAAATTGTTCCTCAGCCTTGCCAAAGGTCTTCAGACTGAAAGGGCTGGATCTCTCCAGTTGGATGGAGTTATCTATGCTAATGAGAAGTTTTGAACAATCTTGTCCTCCTTGAAAGTTACAGCTTCAGAGAGGGATGTGTTGCTCGTTCTTTGTAGCCTTACCAGGGTTGTTTTCAGGCCTCTTAAGACTTTTTCTCTTAGTGTTGGCCTCGGTAAAAAGGGTGGGAATTTACACGGACTGTCTTATCTTGTTCAGCACTTGGAGGTTTGGAGATCTCTTGTGTTTTCTTTTGTTCCTGAGTTTGTGGCAAAAACATGAAACCCATTTAGTATTCCTGATGAGAGATTCGAGAACTTCTTAAACCCCTCCCTCCAAGACATCATTGGTGGCAACCCGGATGAGATGCTTTTGTATCTGATTCATGATGTTAAGTACTACTTAAAAAGGATCCACTCCCAGAGGCCATAGTATAGACAACTTTTCATTAATGTGGTACAGGAGAGTGCAAGACGGTGTTGTCCAGAAACAACCCTTTTCTCTGGCTTCATGAGGTGATCAAGCCTTAGGGGTTAGACTCCATGAAGGAGGAAGGTAGCCACTCTGCTTGCTGAGAGCACACATAGTCAGGGGCTTGGGGCTTTCCCTAACTTTTTGAAAGAACTTTTTGTGTTTTCAGTAATGAGGGTATGTGGATTATGCAGAAAACCTCTACATACCGTATTCTACCTGAGAGACATCACCTGCGAGCCATTGGATAGTTTCTCCTTAGGACCTGTGGTGGTTGCTTAACAGGTTTTAAGTATGTAACTTACCCAGTAGTTACATTGCTATTGTTTCGAAACCGAATGGCAGCTAGAATTCAAAATTTGCTCCAGCAAAAACAAAAAACAATATGGCAGCTAGGAGATACTCCCTCTACCCACTGGTAGAGGAGTAAGGAACTACCTTAACACAAAACTTCAGTCGTTTCTGCAGGCTTATG
Organism: Macrobrachium rosenbergii; assembly: GCF_040412425.1. NCBI lineage: Eukaryota > Metazoa > Arthropoda > Malacostraca > Decapoda > Palaemonidae > Macrobrachium > Macrobrachium rosenbergii. The sequence goes on along the minus strand of NC_089791.1, from coordinate 54,921,152 downwards.
CTGTACACACCTGTTTGCAGCAGCTGCTAGAATTCAGGAATATTCTCTTATTGGAATTTGATGATGTACTAGTGTTTTGTCTTCAAGATTTATTAGGACAAGCAGTTACATCATTTCCAGTTTGTATTATTTTAGCTACCCTCTTTTCTTTGCAGTATGTCACACTCGAGCTCAGGTAAGAACAGAGTAATTAGAGTTTGCAGCAAAGGGTGCAAAAGTAGGTTAGCTAAAGAGATTTATGATGCACATATGTAACCCGGATTTGACATGTGATGAATGTAGAGATTGGGATGAAGGGAAGTGGAAGATTTATTCAAGTAGGATGAAAAAATTAGATTCTGATAGGAAGCGGAAAGCTGCATTTAGAGCTTCCTCTAAGGAAGTAGATAATCAGGATCATGAACTTTCCATTTTTAAACATCTGACTTAACTGGTAGTTATATATATAGCTTAAGTCCCTGACGTCACGGCAGAATTTCAAAACTCGCGGCAATCGCCGATAGGTATGTCAGGTGGTCTACCTGTATGCGCCCTCTATCCAGGTATCTGGAACCACACCAGGTATTCCTCAGATCTTCCCTGCTGCCATTCGGTGACATCGTTTGAATTTCACTCTTTCAGCCGTGTTTTTTTCGCAAATTTGGTGAAGTACACTTTGGCTTCGGCTTTAGCTCGTCGTTTTTGAATTTGTCTACTTGGATTTTCTTGACTAGTTAGATTTGGATTTGACCCTTGGACTTGTACTTTGATCTCTCTTTGGATTTGCTACCATGTCTGACTCCTCAGTGTGCGAATGTGTGTTAGGGGTGTAAGACTGCTTGCTAAAGCCTCTTTAGATCCTCATTCGGTATGTATGAAATGTAGGGGCAAGAGGTGTGAGCTAGGTGATAGATGCGATGAGTGCTTGGGTCTTTCTGAAAGGGAGTGGATTGAGTATAACCGCTACGTAAGGAAACTTGAAAGGGACTGGCTCAGAAGAGCCAAGAGTACTTTGTCTTGCTCTTCCAAGGGTAGCCAGGATTTTGATAATTCGTTGCCCCAAACTAATGAACCTTCTGATCATTACCGTGAGTGGTAGTTCCTGATCCCCTACTGATTCAGGTAAAGACCCATCCCTCAAGGATATGATGGCGGCCATTCAAGCCCTTTGGCCAACGTGTTGAATCCCTCGCCAAGACAGAGAGAAATTGTGGTCTAACATGAGAGATCTTGAAAGTACAAGTGTTGCTGATAAAGTTAGTGCAAGTGCAGTGGAGTGGTGCGGCCGCCGGATCTGTCGTGCTCTAGCCCCAGACCTCTTCCAAGCTCCCCAACCCTGGGAGAAGGAAAGTCGACAGGCAAAGGGAGGCGAGAGATTTTAGCTCCCGAGCGGTCGTCCTCGAGTGTTCCTGTAGACGCCCCAGGACGCTCACCCCGCCATAGGAAAGGCGAGGTTAATATGTGCTCTTCGTCTTCTGATGACGCAGTTCCCAAACGGGCTGGCGTGCTGGGCCTACTAATCTAGACCGCTCAAGAGGAAGCTCCTATGTTGAAGGACGCTGTTTGGAGTCTTCTCAAGCTCCGGGTGTAGCCATTTGAGCAGTCGGAACGCCTCTTCAGTTCTGAAGGTAGCTCCCTCCAAGTGCAGGCGCAAATTGCCAGTCTCAACCAGGACGCCTGGCAGCAAGAAGACGTTGGACGCTTTTCTTTCTTCTGTTCACGCTCCCCCTCCTCCTTCAAATTGGGAATTGTCCCAGAGCACTCTCCTCAACCTGTTCATTTAGTTGAGGGCTCGTTAGGTCTTGCGGCTTCCCCAGTCGGTCATCAGCAGAAGGAAGCTCCACAATGGTCTCTACTGAAAGATATGCACCAGAAACTTTCTTCCCTTATGCAAGCTTGCCAACCTGCAGAAAAGACGGATAAATTTTCCCCTCCTTTGGCTGTTCCTCGCCCTGAGGAAACTGTTGCCCGATGTCGCACAGGCGGCCAGTGCTCAAGTGACTTCAAGGGGCGGCGAGACAGTGAACGCGGGAGGAATGTTTCTCCTACTCAGGACGCCCAAGTTGTGCAAGAGGATGGAAGCCAGGACGCCAGGCGTCAAGAGCTTGGACGCCAGGACGCCGGACGTCAAGAATCTGGACACGGGGACGCCAGGGCGCCACGGTTGACGCCAGGACGCCAAGCGCCATGATACTGGATGCCAGGATATTCGTGCAGTTGGGAGTCAGAATACAGCCGCCAAGACCGTTGTCCACAGGACGTTTTGGTCGAGGATTCTCTTGTTTTGAAGCAGCAACTAGTAAACAGGACGCCGCTACCTCGGTTTCGTGACTGCATTGGAGGAAGCGAAAGACAACGCGATCTTCCTCCCTCTCCAGATGTTCTCCCGAGAAAGTTTCCGATTAAGAGGAACAAGAATCTCAACTTCCTTCCTCAGACTTGAAGAAGTTGATGAAAGTGTTTTACGGAGCTTTTTCCGGACAACTTCGCGCCAGCCGCCCCGCGTTCTCCTCCTCGAACTTACCTCGGAAAACTCCAAAGAAGACTATTTTCACTAAAATGATCATGTCTCGCTCCTCCAAGCGAGCCTTGAGAGTTATGGAAGAATGGATGAACTCCAAAAGGATCAAGGATGAACAGTGTTCTCTTTTCCTCCAGCTAGACTTACGTCGAGGTCTAGCATTTGGTATGAGACCGGAGAAGGTCCCGGCCTGGGAGTTCCTGCCTCTTCCCAGGGGACTTCTCTTCTCTGGTCGACGCTTCGCAGAACTGCTATGGGTAAATCAAGGTCTTCTGGTCTCCTTCGGAGATGGATCACATCATCATGGGAATTTTCAGAGCTTTCTCAAGTCTTCAATTTTCTGGATTGGACTCTGGGAGCTTTGGGGAAAAAATACTGAGACCTTATTAGATTCAGACACCAAAGATTTTATTCATGTTATGTCCTGCATGGACAAGGCTCTCAGAGATGGAGCCAACGAACTGGCAGCTCTCTTCTCTCTATGGGGTCTTGAAGAAAAGGGCACATCTTTGCTCTTTTCTTGCCAATGGGGTTACGCCCCATCCAAAAGGCAGAACTTCTTTATGCCCCTCTCGACGCATCTTTTCCTCAGGAATTAGTGAAGGAGGTATCCTCAGCTTTAACTCAAAAAACAACTCAAGATCTAATCACCAAAACTGCAAAGAATGTTCTGCCTTCTAGCTTCGCTTCTCAGAAAATTATAGGTGAAGCTCCTGTAATTCAGCCCTTTCGAGGCAGAACCCTCAGTAGAAGGAATTCAAGATCTACGATCAAAAGATCTACAAGAAGAAACCCTAGACAAGGGAGAAGCAGAGTCTGAGAAGACTCTCCTTCAGACAGCAGTTGGAGCCAGACTAACACACTTCTGGCTGGAATGGGAGAGGAGAGGAGCGGATCCATGGTCCGTTCAGTTAATCAAGGAGGGGTACAAGATCCCTTTCCTCAAGGAGCCACCTTTAGCTACAAGGCCGGTAGATCTTTCGGCCAATTACTGAACGAAAGTAAAAGCGGACGCTCTGCAACAGCAGTTTGTTCTGCTGCTGCAAAAACAGGCTATAGAAAAAGTTCTGGACCCGGAATCTCCAGGCTTTTACAATCGATTGTTCCTGGTTCCCAAAAGCTCGGGGGGATGGAGACCGGTGCTAGACGTGAGCGCTCTCAACGTGTTTGTTCAAAAGACAAGATTCACGATGGAAACAACCAAATCCGTTCTAGCAGCAGTCAGACAACACGACTGGATGGTGTCTATGGATCTTCAAGATGCGTATTTCCATATTCCCATTCACCCGAGCCCAGGAAATACCTGAGGTTTGTGCACAGGGGAGAAACTTTCCACCCGAGCCCTATGTTTCGGCCTAGGTACCGCCTCAGATTTTCACGCAGGCTAATGAAAAACGTAGCTGGAATGCTTCACACAAGAGGCATCAGAGTCTCCCTATATCTGGACGACTGGCTCCTCAGAGCTCCTTCCTACACTCGCTGCCTGGAGGATCTTCGACGACTCTTCAATTATCGGAGAATCTAGGACTCCTTATAAACAAAATGAAGTCTCAGCTGATCCCATCCCAAGAGATTCAGCACCTTGGGATGAGGATTCAGAGTCAAGCTTTTTCGGGTTTTTCCGTCAATATCAAGGACGGAACAAGCTTTAGAAAAACTTCAGAAATTCCTAAAGAGACGAACTTGCTCGGTGAGGGAATGGATGAGTCTGCTGGGGACCCTTTCTCTCTAGAGCAGTTTGTCTCATTAGGAAGACTGAACCTTCGTTGCAGTTCCATCTGAATCGGAACTGGGACAAAGACAAGGAATTAGAAACAAAGTGTATTCCCATTTCACAACAAATAAGACATTATCTACAATGGTGGAACGATCCCCAAAAACTTCAAGAGGACTTTCCTTGCATCAGAGGAACCCAGACCTAGTGTTGTTCTCTGACGCGTCGGACTCGGGTTGGGGAGCAACACTGGGAAAGATGGAAGTCTCGGGCTCTTGGACCAGAGATCAGATAGAATGGCACATCAACCAGAAGGAACTAACTGCTATCCTTCTGGCACTGATAGAATTCGAATGTCTAGTGGAGAAAAAGTAGTTCAGGTCAACTCCGACAATACGACGGCGTTGGCCTACATCTGAATCAAGGAGGCACTCACTTACTCTCTATACGAGACCTCACAAAAACTCCTTCTTTGGGCAAAGGAGAAAGATGTTACTCTGGTTACCTGCTTTATTCATTGCAAAAACAATGTGAGGGCAGACATGCTGAGCAGAAGGAATCAAATTCTGTCGACAGAGTGGATGCTTCACCAGGACGCCTGCAAGAGCCTGTGGCTGATTTGGGACCGACCATGCATAGACCTCTTTCGCCACAGCTCAAACGTAATAGTTGGAAGCTTACTGTTCTCCGTTCCAGATCCCAAGCGGTCCACATAGACGCTTTTCTGCTGGATTGGTCCAACTTAGACGTGCATGCGTTTCCCCATTCAAAGTTATTCACAAAGTTTTGCAGAAGTTAGAAGTAGCTCACGAGGGGACCAGGATGACCCTAGTGGTTCTTTACTGGCCTACAAAGGAATGGTTCACAGAGGTACTGGAATGGATGGTGGACACCCTGAGAAGATTACCTCTCAGAATAGATCTACTCAAACAACCCCACTTGGAAAGATATCACCAAAACCTCCAGTTCTGCAAATGACTGCCTTCAGACTATCAAAAACTTGCAAGAGCTAAAAGGCTTTTCGAGAAGGCGGCAGCTGACGCTATTGCAAGAGCAAGGAGGTCATCAACAATCAGGTATATCAATCAAGTGGGAAGTATTTAGAGGGTGGTGCAGGAAAATTCTATTTCCTCTTCCAGTACCTCTTTAACTGAAATAGCAGACTTCCCTCTCTTCCTTAGAAGGGAACTTAGCTTTTCTATTTCCACAATTGGGATATAGGAGTATGTTAACTGCCGTTTTTAGACACAGAAACTTAGACCTTTCCAACAATAAGGATCTACAGGACCTTATCAGATCCTTCGAGACCATTAAAGAGAAAGGCCAGGATTCGCCAGCTTGGAACTTAGATGTCGTTCTTAAGTTTCTTATGGGAAATAGGTTCGAACCCTTACATAAGGCATCATTTAAGGATCTTACTCTAAAAACTCTGTTTCTGATCAGTTTGGCCACAGCTAAAAGAGTAAGTGAGGTCCATGCCTTCAGCAAGACCATGGGCTTTAGACAAGGCAAAAGCGATTTGTTCTTTGCAACTTGGGTTTTTCCTAAAGAATGAGATTCCATCCGACCCTGGCCCAAAACGTTTGAGATCCCGAACCTGTCGGATATCACAGGTACAGAAATAGAGAGACTCCTGTGCCCTGTAAGAGCTCTGAAGTCATACCTGGAAAGGACTAAGGAAATACGAGGTAAGTCAGAAGCACTGTGGTGTTCAGTCAAGAAACCCTCGTTACCCATGTCTAAGAATGCGTTATCTTACTTTATCAGGCTATTGATAAGAGAAGCCCATTCAGAATTTAATGAAACTGATCTACAGATTCTTAAAGTTAAGACGCTTTTGAGGTTAGAGCAGTAGCAACCTCGGTGGCTTTTAAACAGAATAGATCTTACAAAGTATCTTAGATGCGACCTTTTGGAGAAGCAAGTCAGTGTTTGCCTCGCATTACCTCAAACAGGTTCAGATGAGATAGCGAAGACCGCACACACTCTCGGGCCATTTGTAGCGGCTAATTCAGTAGTGGGTGAAGGATCTACCCCCTGCTATACCATAAAACTATACCCTTTTCTCCTTTTTCTTGAAATGGAGAAGTTTTTTTATGGTTGTGTGCGAAGGCTGGACGTAGTCTTCCGCAATCATTAGCAAATGTTTTGCCTTTGTTAGTTTGTTGTGTTATTCGGTCAGGTGGTCGTTTTGTGTTTCCTTACTAGCGCCCGGAACAAGGTATATTTTTAAGGAGGTCTAGTCACATAGAGGTTATACATCGGTTGACAGCCCTAGAGATTTTCAGCCCCTGGGTGGATCGCTGGATCTCTTAAGGAATGCAGATGGAATGAGGCAGGAAAACTTTGAAATTTGCTTCCTTAACAGGTAGGAACCTCGAGTTGGTTTTACAATTTTTAATTTTGTCAATTCCAACGATACTGGCTGTCTCTGACCCTCCACCAAAGGTGGTGTCAGCTATATATATAACTACCAGTTAAGTCAGATGTTTAAAATGATATTTTCATAATAAAATAAATTTTGAACATACTTACCTGGTAGTTTATATAATTAATTCCCACCCTCCTCCCCTCTAGAGACGAGAGGCATGGAAGATCTGAGGAATACCTGGTGTGGTTCCAGATACCTGGATAGAGGCGCATAGGTAGACCACTGACATACCTATCATCGCGATTGCCGCGAGTTTTGAAATTCTGCCGTGACGTCAGGGACTTAAGCTATATATAACTACCAGGTAAGTATGTTCAAAAATTTATTTTATTATGAAAATATAATTTCTTCCATTAACACCCCTCCTGTTATTCAACCTGTTCCTTCACCTGGTTTCCGTTCACCTGAACCCGATGCCGTGACCAGCCTCGAAGCCTGTATGAATGTGAAATTTTCGTTAATGCTTCAATCTGTTGAGAAGTTAGGATCCTCTGTAAAATCCTTGAAGGATAAATTAACGAATGTTAGTGTTTGTGAAGTGGAGGAGGTAGCTACTCGGCCCGCTCGTGCTCCTAGGCAAAGGTCCCTGGTAGACTCCCCATCCCCTGGGAGGAAGCATACTGGAGACCCAGGGGAGGCTAGCGGGGTCTGCTCCCGGGTAGTTTCCCCCTCAGGCGGATCTGATGTCGACTCCCAGACCACTAGGGAGCGCCATTGGAAAGGCGTCTCCAGAGAGGAGTTTGCGAACCCATCGTGTTCGGGAGAGTCTTCGCCCAGATGCCAATGGTCTTCTTCGGGCAAGTCTCGCCCTCTTAAGAGGTCTCGCGGTGTCTCGCCTAAGGCATTACCTAAGAAGCAAACGCTCATTCATGCTTCTCCTTCCCCTGGTTATAGTTGGTGGGAGGCTACAGAGGTAGCACGTGAGCGCCAGTATCAGGAGAAGCACATTCTTGTGCCTGAAACTTCGACTCGTTCGTTGGCGCCAACTCGCCTCTTGTCCGCCAGATGCTCGGCTTCTCCAACACGTATTTCCGAGCAGGAAGTTCAGAACCTTTCAGTGATTGCTATGCAAGTGAAGTTGGATAAGATTTTGGGTTTTGTGCAACCCACTCAGAACAAGACTCGTTCTCTGGTAGTTGTTTCCCCTACACATTTGGAGTAGTTGTTTCCCCTACACATTCGGAGGAGGAAGCAGACGAAGAAGGCGATGAGGAAATAGAACAGGAGAGTCACAATTCTACCGCTTTAAAGAGGCTTTTGAAAGTCTTTGTTGAGAGTTTTCTGGATTTGTTCTCTCATGAAGTGCCTTCCTCTCCAGACTCTTCTCTCTCGAGGGATTGGAAGAAGAGTGCTTCGCAACTTATGAAGATTGTTTTGTCTTTTTTGGCATGGAAAGCACTAAAAGGGATCGATGCTTGGCTCCTTAAGAAGAGGGAGCAGGGCAAGACTATCTTCTGTTTTCCTCCTTCCAGACTGACGTCTTGGAGACGACTCTGCTACGAGACCGGGGAAGCCTTCTCTTTGGGAGTTTCTGTCTCCTCCCAGGGAGACTTCTCGGTGCTTATCGACGCTTCGAGACGTTCAGCTTTTAATTCGGTGAAGGTTATGTTTTCTACGCTCGAACTGGATCACCTGTTGAAGCACAACTTTTGAATTTTTGAGGTGGTTAGTTTTTTGGACTGGTCCATTGGAGCATTGGGCTGTAAGATTTCTGCATGATTTTCTTTGGATGAGGAAACATTTACGGATGTATCAGAAGTCCTTAACATTTTAGATCAAGAGGTTATCGATGCTGCTTCAGGACTGACTGCTATGTTTTCTTTAGGTGTTCTTAAAAAAGAGAATTATGGGGTTCTTTCCTTACGAAGGGAGTGTCAAGAATTCAGAGGTTGGCCTTATTGTTTGCACCTCTTAATAAGAAGAACTTGTTTCCGGAGGAGCTGTTAGTGGGGATTTCTTCGGCTCTTCAGAAGAAATCTACACAGGATTTACTTGCTCAATCCTCAAAAAGACCAAGAGAGGCTGTTGCTCCGCCAGTTGTACTTCTGACTTCGTCTTCTTCTTCTGCATCTTCATCTTCACGTGGAATGCCTTCTCGAGGTAGAGGAGGTATCGAGGATTGGTAAATTCTAGAGGAAGAACAAGGGTCCCTCTTAGATCAATTAAGAAAGTTCCCCAGTCTGCCAACAAGAAGTGAGAAGCACATCCTCTGTGCACCGGTGGGAGCAAGACTTCTACAGTTTTGGAGGTGTTGGAAAGAGATAGCAGAGAACTGGGTTGTGGAGACTCTGAGAAGGGGCTACCGTATTCCTTTTGTGGTTCAGCCCCCCCTTTCGAGGGTACTGATAGCTTTGATGGCTTACTTAGGCGATTCAAGGAATCCGTGGTGCTTTCCGAGGAGGCGTCGGCCCTGTTAGACAAGAGAGTTGTAGAAGCAGTGGAAGATCAGAGTTCTCCGGGCTTCTGCAATCGCATGTTTTCAGTTCCCAAAGCTTCGGGGGGTTGGAAACCTGTGTTGGATGTCAGCGCTTTAAACAAGTTTGTAAAACGGACAAAATTCTGCATGGAGACCAACAACACGGTTCTATCATCCATCAGACAGGGAGACTGGATGGTAACGGTGGATATGCAGGACGCATATTTCCATGTCCTGATACACCAAGAGTCTTGGAAGTATCTGCGTTTTGTATTCGGGAACCAAGTTTTCCAGTTTCGGGCTCCTGTTTCGGCCTTTTGACAGCACCTCAAGTTTTTACGAGGATTCTAGCCCCATTTTCGAAATGGCTCCATCAACAGGGGATCAGGATATCTCTTTATCTCGATGACTGGCTTCTTCATTCGGGAACTCTAGCGAAGTGCACAGAGGATCTTCAAGTGACTTTAAGATTAGCATAGGAGTTGGGTCTTCTAATCAACCATCAGAAGTCGTGTCTGATCCCTTCTCAGAAGACAGTATATTTGGGAATTCAGAGAGATGCAGTGAATTTTCGGGCTTCTCCGTCGGCTCAAAGAGTTGATTCTTGCCTTCAAAAAGTTTTGAAGTTTCTGGCTCTCAGAACTTATTCTGCGAACGAATGGATGAGCCTTCTGAGGACGTTGTCATCCCTAGAGATGTTTGTGGATCTGGGGCACCTCCACATGAGGCCATTACAATTTTACCTAAAAACGATGTGGTGGAGGAAGGAATTCTCGGATTCCTTCATTTTCGAGAGTTCCCAGGAAATCAAGAAGGATCTATTTTGGTGGCTGTCAAGAGAAAGATTGACGGAAGGAAAGTCTCCAGCTCTGTTGAACCCCAACCTAACATTCTTTTCAGACACATCAGACCAGGGATGGGTTGCAGTTCTAGGGGGCATACAGACGTCGGGAGTTTGGAGCAAAAGCCAACAGAAGTGGCATATCAACATGAAAGAATTGGTAGCTGTTCATCTAGGGTTGACAGAATTTGCAGAACAGATCAGAGGGAAGGTGGTAGTAGTCCATTTGGACAATGTAACAGCTCTGTCACATATTCGAAAACAAGGAGGCACTCACTCGTTCTCCCTTTGCGAGGCGACAAGAATTCTGCTATTGTGGCTGAAGCAAAATCAGACGCAAGTATTGATGAGGTTTGTTCAAGGAAACTAAATTTAAGGGCAGACTTGCTCAGTTGCTAGAAGCAAGTGATCTCGACAGAATTGACTTTGCACCCCTTGGTATGTTGACAAATATGGAAGTGTTGGGGGACTCTGCTGGTAGACCTATTTGCCACAGCCAAGAACAACAGACTCCCAATTTATTGTTCTCCAATTCCGAACCATCAGGCTTGGGCTACAGATGCTGTGGTTCAGAATTGGGAGAATCTGGATGTTTATGCCTTCCCGCCATTCAAGATAGTCAGAGAAGTTTTGAATAAACTCTGAATGACTCTGATTGCCCCATTTTGGCCATTGAGGGAGTCAGAGAAGTTTTGAACAAACTCAGAATGACTCTGATTGCCCCATTTTGGCCATCGAGGGAATGGTTCCCAGATCTGCTGGAACTTCTGACAGATTATCCAAGGCTTCTACCTCAAAGGAAAGATCTAATCAGGCAGCCTCACGTAAGAAAGTTCCACGAGGGTCTGTCAGGTGTAGCGCTAACCGCATTCAGACTATCAATCATCTCCTCAGAGACAAGGGATTTTCTCAGCAAGCTATCGTGGAATGCAGAAGGAGGTCTTCAGACATATACCAGGCCAAGTGGAATGTTTTTAGAGACTGGTGCAGGAGAGAGGGAGTCTCTTCTTCTAAGACGTCTTTAGCGCAAGTGGCCGATTTCTTCATGTACTTGAAGAAGATGAAACTATTATCTACCTCTACCATTAAGGGGTACAGAGCTATGTTGGGCTTGGTGTTTCAACACCGTGGTATAGATTTGTCTGGCGACAAAGATTTGTCAGATTTAATTAAGTCTTTTGATAAGGAGAGGATGGAAGGACCAAGATTAATAGGCTGGAACTTGGACGTGGTCCTGAAGTGGCTTAGGAGTGATAGATTCGAACCTCTCAGTACAGCGTCTTTAAGGAAGGTGACAAGAAAGACGCTATTTTTTAGTAGCCTTAGCTACAGCGAAGAGGGTAAGTGAAGTGCATGCCTTAAATAAAAAAGTAGGTTTTGCAAATGGAAACGCTATCTGTTCCCTTAATATGGGTTTTATGGCCAAGAATGAAACCCCATCCAGGCCTTGGCCACTGTCGTTTGAGATTCGTAATCTGACAGATCTAGTTGACAGAGAAGAAGAGAGGAGAGACTCTATGCCCCATTAGAGCTCTCAAGTTCTATATTAAAGCGACCAAGTCTATTAGAGGTAACTTGGACCATCTCTGGTGCTCTGTTAAGAATCCTTCTCGACCCCTCTCAAAAAACACGTTGGCTTTCTTTATTCGCAGTTTAATAGTGGAGGCTCATGACAATTTGGATGATGCGAGTGCAGTGTTTTGAAAGTTAAAATGCATGAAGTATGAGCGGTTGTGACCTCTCTGGCCTTCAGACGCATTTTGTCTCTTTCTTCTATTATGTTGCGACCTTTTGGAGGAGTAGGTCAGTTTTTCATGCACATTATCTACGAGATATGGAGACAACATATGATAATTGCAGTACCCTAGGTCCTTTTGTAGTGGCTGGCACGGTATTGGGTGAAGGTGATAAGGAAGTGCATCCTTCCGTAGTGTCCTTGACGCAGGTTTTTGAGTTTGCTGGGGAGTCTAAGGGTACATTGTGGTGTGCGTTTAGGAGTACCTCTCAGTCATTAGTTCTTTTAAAGGGTTTAATTTTGGTGTAGGCTAGTGGTGATACCCATCGATTGGTTTTATATTTTTTGGTTGGTACTGTGTCCTGAGCAAGGGCATTTGTTTGGTTATCCTTCGTGTCCTACAAACCCTTCTAGGTCACAAGGATAATGTACTTGCTATAGATGTCCCATGGCCCCCTTGCCACGTCCGGCATTTAAGGAGAGCTCCATATTTAATAGGCAGAATCAGTATGGATCGCTCACTTTACAGGTAAGGAACTTACAACATTTCTTTTGCCCAAGAAAAGAAGGTTAACACAACTTGATTATAGTTCTATCTATTCATGGTTCCACCTCCTTTAGTGTGGGAATCAGCAATGTAACTACTGGGTAAGTTGCATACTTAAAAATGACATTTTCATAATAAAATAAAGTTTTAAGTATACTTACCCAGTAGTTACATGATCAAAGCCCTCCTTCCTCCCTCTCATGAGTGTAGGGCATAAACGAATGAAGTTTTGTGTTAAAGTAGTTCCTCACTCCTCCACCAGTGGGTAGAGGGGGTTATCTCCTAGCCGCCATATCGTTTTTTGTTTTTGCTGGCGCAAATTTTGAATTCTAGCTGCCGTTTGGTCTTGAAATAATAGCAGTGTAACTACTGAGTAAGTATACTTAAAACTTTATTTTATTATGAAAATGTAATTTTTATAGCGCCAAGCTGTTTGAACAGAAAAGTATCTCTCTGTATACTTTAGCCAAGTTTAAGGAAGGAGGTGTAAATATGGAGTGACTGGACTCACCTTCCTTACATCCCCCTCTAAGAGCAGAGTCTAGGCTGGAGTACTTGCTGGAGTTGACAGAATACAAGCACAGTAACTACACTTTGAGCATCCAGTCTCAGATTATTCTCTAAGATGCATCTCCTTTTGTCCTCCCTCTTTTAACAACAGCAGGCAGGATAGAGCTTCTTCTGAACCCATCGCTTGGTAATAGCTAGAATTAGCTGCCTTCTGACATGAAGTCCTCAGTGGAGGATGTCACTGTTCTCCAAAAAGTTTCCATACAAGAGTACCCTCCCATTAGTAGTGGTTACTCTGGCCCAGAACCCTGCCATCTCTGGTAACCCATTTACTAGACTTGGTAGGAGATCACAGGAGTCATGACATCCCTTGCTTGCATTCACTACTGGGAACATAGCATTTTCCAGGTGGATTCAACTCCAGTCAGTTACCAAGGTGACTTTCTACTTAAGGAGTAAGTATCCTAAATAGAAGGATATGGGTTTGATTTTCCATAGGAAAAAATAACCAGTTTTTAAAGATAATGTACATACTGCAAACCAGAGCCTTTAATAAATCAAACCCACCGAAACCACTCTGCTTTGTTCCTGTGGCCAAAGGAAACAGTAGTTGATGCAGTAAAACAAGTGAGGGGTATTCCCCCACTCATTCCCATCACCACCAACTTCAGTGACTACTCCAGGTGGCACTGAAGGTCACTACTATAGAAAAGACTAGTTTTATACCTAGGAAAAGTAAAAATTACTTAAAAAAATGTGTTATATTTTGTTGTTTTAGGCATGTGTGTATGAGGTGTATGAGGAAAAATTAGTCAAAATAGTACTGTACAGTAGTAGATCAGGAATGAGAGGACTAAGACCAGTGTGACCTAGAAAGTCATGGGTATAGGTGAAGACCCAGACTAGGTGAGTAGTCACAAGACAAAAGAGAATGAGAGGACTTAATTTCCTTCCTAAACTTGTGATGGGAAATTTGACGTAAAAAAAAATTGTTGGTGATATTGATTTTAGTAATAGGTTTCTTGTATATGCACTATTTGTGTAAAGGAAGTGTATTTGCTCCTTGTATTACAGTATTAGTGTACAAATCACCAATAGTCCTAATTTTTGTACTGTATTATTAGTATGCAAATCACCAATGGTAATTTTCATATAAGTAACCTACCAAGTAATTACATAGCTAATGTTTCTAACATGCGCGGCATCTTAGATTTTGAAATTCGCTGTAGCTCTTCTATTGTTTTAGTGCAGGTGACAAGACCCCTCCCACTTTCAGGGGAGAATAAGTACAACACAGCTGAAGAGCTCAGTTCGTTTTTGCAGGTCAGCGACTGAACTTCAGTTGTCTTGAGCAGCTTTATTTTGTATTTTGGTTGCCGGATGGTAGTACTTGTTCTCCATTTGGTTAAGTATTCATTATTTTGGTAGCCTTTGCGCTATTTCTAGATAGCTTAGGTTTATTTAGACCTGGTTTTCAGTGATTATACTGTACGACCTTATTCCTGACTTTGTCTGACTCTAGTGCTTCTAGTATTCGTTTTTGCAGCAAAGGCTGCAAAACTAGATTGACGAAAGCCTCCTATTATTCACACACAATCTGTAGTAATTGTAGAGGACAGAATTGTTCAATTGATTTTACTTGTATTGAATGCAGGGACTGGGATCAGGGGAAATGGAAGACTTTAAAAGCCCATTTAGATAAGCTTGAAAGAGACAGGATAAGGAAGGCGGCTGCTAGAGCCAAAGCTAGGAAATTAGCCAGCTTAGAATGTACTCCTAAATCAGGTGTAGCCAATTTACCTGTTCTGTCATCTCCTTCATCTGCTTTTTCCCAATTTACCAGCCCTCTGACTATTCCACCCACTACTTTACCTGGCTCCCGTGCTTCTGACCCTAATGCCATTGCCAGTCTTGAAGCCCATGTTGACCAGAAATTTGGTCTCATAGTTAATGCTATGGCTCAGTTAGGGGCATCTGTAAAGGTCCTTATGGACAAAGTGTGTGTCAGAAGTGCAAGTGCAAGTGCAGTGTCAGTGGAGGAGGTGGCTACTAGTCCCATTGACACTCCTAGACAAAGGTCACTGTCAGACCCCTAAACTTGGGAGGAGGCATACTGGAAGTCCAAGGGAGGTTGGCTTGGTTTGCCCACAGGTATTTACCCCCTCAGTTGAGCTGTTGACTGGTCCCAGGTCTCAGCGGACAGCCATTGGAAAGGCATCCGAAAGGATGTGCATGGGATTTCTTCCAGTGCTTCAGATTCCAGCCCGGATAAGAGGTGCCGATGGCGTTTCTCTGATGAATCCCGACCTTTGAAGAGGCGATTAGCGGCAGCAGACCGCTCTTCTCCACCTCCCTGTAAGCAACTCAAGGAGCCGAGCACAGTCCTCAGCCATCCTGTAGCTTCTGGGACAACCCAGAACATTTTTATCTTAAGCGTCCAGTGGACGAGTGCTAGTATTTGGTGCCCAAGTGCCTATCCAGTTCCCAAATGAACCCATTGTCATCTTCCAGGCACCTAGCACCCGAGTGCTCAGTTCCACCTTCCATACGCTCGGCGCCTCACTCTGAGCGCCCGGCGCCACCTCTTGAGTTGCCTGCTGCAATTACTCCCACTCATATGGAGCATGATCCTTTGTTGGCACCCATTCAGCGCCAGCTCGATGACATTCTGGGCCTTCTTCAGAGGATGCCTGCAGTAACAAAGGACCCTCCATACTTGTCTCCTTCTCCAATTTCTTCAGATGAAGAGGTTCTCAACCAGGCACCTACTCCCACAGCGTACGCAGCTCTACTCAGATGTTTTTTGGTCGCTTTTCCGTCTTTCTTCTCTCTAGATGCCCCCGACTTCTCCTGCCTCTGTGTCCTTGATGAGGAACCAGCCTGTTGAGAGTTCCAGGCTTCCTAAGATGGTACTGTCCTCCTCGTCCAGGAAAGCCTTGAGAGATATTGGAGAGTGGCTCTCGGAGAAGAGAGAGCAGGGCAAGGCGGTTTTCTGTTCTTCTCCCTCTCGTCTTTCACATAGGAGATATCTCTCTTACACCATCGGAGAAGCTCCTTCTTTGGGAGTTGCTGCCTCCTCCCAAAGGGACTTCTCTGGCCATATTGATTCGTCCTGGAGGTTGGCCTTCACGTTGGCCAAGATCATGTTTTCTTCTATGGAATTAGACCATTTAGTGAAAAATGTTTTTAAAGTATTTGAAGTGCTTAGTTTTTTAGATTGGACAGTTGGCGCTCTTGCAAAGAAGATCGAAGACTGTAGTGATCTCACAGAGGACTTGTCTGCAGACTGTCTAGGTGTGCTTTTCTGTGTAGACAAAGCCATTAGGGATGGCTCCTTGGAGTTGGCTTCCTTGTTTTCTAGGGCGTACTGAAGAAGAGGGAACTTGATGTTTTTTCACCACCAAAATTGTTACTTCCACCCAGAAATCTGCACTCCTTTTTCCACCTTTGGATTGTGTTCATCTTTTTCCTTGAGCCACAGTACAGGAGATAGCCTCAGATCTTCAAAAAAATTGTACTCAAGATCTTCTGGCTCAGTTAGCCAAATGTCCCAAAGAGCCAGCCTTGTTTGGTGCTAAGACAGCCTCCTCTCCAACAGCAGCCCTTTCATGGCAGAAGGGCAAGATTCCAGCCCAGACCCCGCTCTAGTGTGTGGTCGGTCCAGCCACTTAAAAAGGCCCCCACAAAACCTTCCACTCGTAAGTGAAGATCCTGTCCTCCGTGTGCCAGTGGGAGCCAGGCCTCTCTATTCTGGGAGAAATGGGAAGCCAAAGATGTAGAACAGTGGCTTTGATAGTCCTGAACAAGGGCTACTCCATCCTGTTGAGGGAGAATCCTCCCTTAGTGTTGACGCCCATTGCATTAACAGTCTACTCAGTGGGGTCAGAGAGGTATTTGGCCCTTGTGGAAGAGGTCTCGTCTCTTCTCAAGAAAAGAGCTGTGGAGATGGTCGAGGATGTTGGCACAGGGTTTTTACAACCTTCTGTTTGTGGTTCCCAAGTCTTTGGCAGGTAGGAGACCTGTCCTCGACCTCAGCGCCCTGAATTTCTTTGTTCAGAAAACGAAATTCAAAATGGAAACGAACCAATCAGTTCTGTCATTCATTCACCAGGGTGACTGGATGGTAACCATAGATATGCAGGACGCATACTTTCATGTCCCCGTACATCTGGACTCCAGGAAGTACATCAGGTTTGTGGTTCAGAGAAGAGCCTTTCAGTTTCGGCCTCTGTGCTTCAGCCTCTCTACAGCTCCTCAAGTTTTCACTTGTGTTTTTGCCCCTCTCACAAAGTGGCTCCACCTCATGGGCATCAATGTCTCCCTGTACCTAGATGATTGGAAAAAACACCCGGACTCGTTCGTATTTCCAGTAACTCCAGAAATCAAGGGGGACTTGTGGTGGTGGCTTTCAGAAAGAAGGCTTTGAGAAGGGAAGTCTCTTCTTCCTCTGAGCCCCAGCCTAGCCTTGTACTCACATGGCTCTTCTGGAAGAAATGGAAGTTTCCGGGATTTGGTCGCCAGAAGAGAGGAACCTTCACGTCAGCGTGAGAGAATTGAAGACAATTCATTTAGACCTTCAATCATTTGCAAAAGCGACATTCAACAAGACTGTAGCGGTCCATTCAGACAACACCACTGCTCTGTCGTACATAAAGAATCAGGGAGGCACTCACTCCTCCCTCCGCGAAGCAACAAAGGACCTCCGCTTTTGGGCAAAAGAGAATCAAACCAACATAGTGATGAGATTCATCCAGGGCAAGTTGAATATGCTAGCGGATGAGCTAAGTCGTTGCAAACAGGTCCTGCCCACAGAGTGGACTCTAGATCCACAGGAATGCACTGACCTGTGGAAACTGGGGAAAGCTGTCTATAGACCTGTTTGCAATGTTGAGAAACCATCGCCTCCCCTTGTTTTGCTCTCCAGCCCCAGACCCTCTGGCATGGGCAACAGATGCCATTCTCCAGAATTGGTCAGACTTGGACCCGTACGCCTTCCCGCCATTCAGCATGGTCAGGGAAGTTTTAAACAAGTTTTTAACTCTCCACAATTCTTCAATGACCCTAGTGGTTCCATTCTGGCCTCGAAAGGAGTGGTTCTTGGACCTCCTCAGGCTTCTAGTGGACATTCCAAGACTCCTGCCACAGAGACCAAGTCTTCTCAAACAGCCACATTTCCGACAATTCCGCTGAGGTCTGTCTGCTCTTGCTCTGACAGGATTCAGACTGTCAGTAGACTTGTCAGAGCGAAGGGCTTTTCAAGACCAACTGCAGAGGTGATTGCAAAGTGTAGATGCCAGTCTTCTTCTAAGGTCTACCAAGCTGAGTGGGCAGTATTCTGCAGCTGGTGTAGAAGACATAACATCTCTTCTATTCAAACCTCCGGGACGTGGATTTTCAGCTTTTCTTGAGGACTTCCAGAGGTTTATCATCTTCTACCATTAAGGGATACCAAGCCATGCTAGGTTCTGTATTTAGACACAGAGGCCTGGATCTAAGATCTAATCAGGACATCAGTGACTTGGTTAAGTCCTTCGACACAACTAAACAAAGTAAGACAGACTCAGTTGCCTGGAATCTGGACATTGTCCCAGGTGGCTTTCGGGTCCTCCATATGAGCTCCTTCGCTCCATCTCTTTTAGAGACTTGACAAGGAAAACTCTCTTTCTTGTCGCTTTGGCTACAGCCAAAAGTCATTGAGCTGCAGGCCCTGCATAAAAGAGTCGGATTCTTCCAAGGAGATGCGGTCTGCTCTTTTACCTTGGATTATCTGGCTAAGAACAAGACTCCTTCTAAGCTCTGGCCCCATTATTTCATCATCACGAGTTTGATGGACATTCTTGGTCCAGAAGAAGAAGAGAGAACTCTTTGTCCTGTAAGGGCATTGAGGTATTACCTGAACTGGACTGAAAGGATTAGAGGTCCTTCTAGTAACCTCTAGTGTTCCGTAAAAAATCCTTCTTGACCATTTTCCAAGAATGCTGTGTCATTCTTTTTAAGAGTTATTATCTCCAAGTCACACTCGAGAATTCGGGAGGACCTTTTACCTGTTTTTAAAGTTAAAGCCCACGAAATTAGTGCTGTCACTACCTCGTTGGTTTGTAAACAAAACATGTCCATATCTGTGATTCTTCAGTCAGCTTTTTTGAAGTGTAAATCAGTATGTGCGACACATTATTTACGAGAAGTGGAGACAATGTTTGAGAACTGCAGTATCCTGGGTCCGTTATCTGTGGCTGGCATGGTATTTGGGGATGAAGTATAGGAGTTATTCTTCGCCTTGATATAGGCTGTCGAGTCTTGGGGATCCTGGGGTACTGTGTACCTGGAGTACCCACCAGTCTTTTAATGGATGGTGTTACAACCCTCAGGGTTGTTATGCAAGTTCTTAATAATAGAATTGTTGTCAGTAAATATAACTCAGTGCTAAAGGTCAGCGGAAACAAACACTCGGGAAAACTCAGCAATATTTAATACTTAATAAATACAAAATTTAGATCAACCTTGGTAACAACCAGGAAGGACAAACGTCCATAGAATCCCACTGATTCTCTAAAACTAATAAAGCTAAACCCTATCAAAGAAAGATAAACAATAAGGAGGAAATGACAATTATTAATAAATATCTTGTCTGGATCCAACACTTTTGCTGGCCAGACCAAAAAACTATCCTAAAGCTAAATCAAAGACAGAAGGAAGGCAGAGAAAACAAAACAAGAAAATTATTATCCCTACCTATTACCACAAAACTAAATAAATGAAACCATATCTGGAATATTTATGAACCATCGGGTGACGTTATGAAGTCACAGCATAAACATGACAAAATATACATATATATACTAGAATAATACAACTGCTATACATATATAGTTTTTCTCACATTTGTGGAGGCAGCAGAGGAGAGAAAATTCCAGGGCCGTGATCAAATCGCCAATTCCGCTATCAGGGCAGGTCATGAACACCAGAGCATCCACACAAAAGGGAAGGTGATCCTATGAAAAACCAAGGATACTTAGTCTTACCTGGTGTCAGCCTCTACAGATCGTTTCACGAGCTAGCAAGCTCCCAGATTGACAGCAGAAAACAGCTGGACCACAGATTTAGAAACAGCAGGCGGATCCCCATCAGTGCCGGGAGAAAGCGATGGCACCAATTCCCTGGGAATCCTCCTCAACAGGGAAAAGCAGGGAAATGCCTGTCGCAGGTGACAGGAGTACCTGCGAGTCTCAAATGAAGGACCCAAGTTGCGGCTCAAGGCAGGAAACACTCGAGTCACAGGTGACAAGAAGACTGCGAACAACAGTCGAAGAGAAGATCCGTAACGTGGTCCAAAAAGCTGCCAAACAATCGTCAACCAAATTCCAAAATCAATCAGCTGCTCAAAGGACAGTATGTCAGGGGAGTGCTATAGTTCGAACTAACTCGAGCCGAGCCCGACGTCCAGACATCACTATGAGACGTTCATCAACACTCAGTAAAAACAGAAAACACTCGTTAAAACGATAGTTCAATAATATAAACAAACTGGAAGGAGGCGCCTAACCACACTGAATAATGTTAAATTAAGCACTTTACGTTAAGCACTAAAAATTATCAAACAGCGAATATTAAAGTTCAGAAATAATTTAAACAAATACCCATTCAAAACAACGGCTATCTTGCCACAAAATGACTCTTAAAAAGTAGATATTAAACCTAGAAAAAACAAGGCTGATCTAAATTTACGTAATGCAAATAAAGAAAATAATTTAAGCTTACCTAGTAGATGGGTAGTGTCTTTTTTTTTATTTTGTGTAGGTGACAGCATTGTCTGGTTGTCTTTTATTACAGTACTGTGCCCAGGGCAGGTGCCGTTTTTAAAGTTTTGCTAGCCATTTGATAACTCCATCGCTGCATAAATTCCTGTGATGCTTTGCTAGCCATCGGAATACTCCTTCACTACAAAGCTCCCACTGAAGTAGAGGCGCTCCATGGCTATACTGCCACGCTGCTACGGGTTAAGGTGAACACCAACCAGAGGCAGTATCTTCCTGCAGTAGCTCTCTTACCATGTAAGGTTACAGCAAGCATTTTAACCAATGCTAACTACCTTTTCTATTTCAAAATTCTTTTCCTTAATGAATTTTTTGGAGTAGAATATGTCCATGCATCCCACTTCCTGTCAATATGGGATTAATTACTTAGTAAGTTACTTATATGAAATTAATTTTCATGTATACTTACCAAGTAATTACACAATCGGAGCCCTCCCTCCTCCCCTGTCATGGACAAAGGGCACAAACGAATTGAGGTCTTCAGCTTTGTTGTACCTATTCTCCCTGAAAGTGGGCAGGGTCATGTTACCTACACTAAAACAATAGAAGCACTACCACAGATTTAAAAATTTAAGCTGCCGTGTAAGTTAAAAACATAAGGGAAGTAAATACTGTATCTTTTTAGTGAGAGAATATGTGGTTTTATGTGATGAGACAAATTTATCAAATGTTTTTTTGTTTTCAGTCTTGTAAGATGTCTGGAAATCTGCAGAATAACCCTTTTGCAGCCCTGTTCAGTTCTGTAAAGGATGCAGAGCTTTTTATGAAGACAACGCAGCCTCATAAACCACAGCATCGGGAACTTACAAGGTATTGTAGTTTTAAATACCGCTGACAGAGGACCATAGAAAGTACAGTACAGCATTTAGTATAGCTTTTGATAAAATGTATGTTTAAATTCAGTTGTTTGTGTTATTCTGCATGCTAACCTCGAAGTAAATTACCGTAGTCTGTAGTTTTACTGAATATTGAAAAATTGTTGAAAAAACTGGAATTAAGTTTTTCAAGCTATAAGGATTTAATCAAAGTAAAAACTAATAATTAACATATATTCTTCTGTATCATTAAATATATGATAAACTTAAATACACAATCTTCAAGTGTATGAAATTATGAAAGGTTGGTCCTGGCTATGCAGATGGGCAGCAATTCTCCAAGTTCATAAACATACATGGACTCCTAAGAGCTGCAATAGCGAGAGAAAAATACCACATTACACAGCTATCAAAGACTTTCCCCACAGGAAATTTTATTTTGCACTAAATGCTCTTAATAAAACTATCAATATGAAAACACACTTCAGCTTCAGGTATTAACAGAAAATATCAATCACCAAACAACTGTAATTTAAGCACTAGTGTAGTAAACATGAAAAATAAATTCAAAGTAGCACTAAGCATGGAAACAGGCCTGAATAGTTAAGATTCCAGTTTACAACTAAAGGGAGGACAGTAAGTGCAGCGAATTATATACCAAAGATAAACAATTGCTAAGCTCACTACAGAATTCACCTTGCAATTAAAAAGATAATGAGAGAACCCACTGGCAGTAGAAGCTCTCTGCAGTACTGAAAAATCCATGGTTGAAGAGGTGGCGATGATGTTGGCTTGCTGAGCTGTCCAGGAGCACCCCCAGGATGATAAAGTTATTTAACAATCCCTTCCTATGCTGATTCAATAATTACAGTAGTATATGTGTAGCTCATTTGAAAATCTTGAAGGTGCGAGAGGTGAAGCGTTCAGTGTGGCAGTAACAGTAAGAATGACCTTTCCTAAGATGTTGCTGTTCACCTTTGCTCAGATTCAATGGTTTCTGTAATAAGTTGTTTGGCAGTTACCGTCCTTACATGCAAACTACCAGAGGACCTCTTAGAAGCTGGTTTATCAATTATCAGATTAATTTACTTTAAAGTGAATTCCAGCTGCTAAGAATGTTTATCCCAGAAGTAAATATATTAATCGTAATGAAGTATTTCAAATCAATCAACAAAAAATCAACCCAATACTGAAATTTCATACAGTAGTCAAGGTTTGTAATATTCAAATAAGGTTTCTGGTATGATGTAAAATTTTTTTATTTTTATGTAAGCATAAAGTAGTTAAACTTTTTTTTATTCTTTAAATGTGTGAAAGGTGTGATTACCTGAATGACAAGTTTCTTCAATAAATAACTTTAATTACTAAATTTAGATAAGACCTTTTCTTTTCCTTTTGGAAAAGGTTAAATCAAAGATAATTTGTCTAGTCAGTGAACTCTTTTCTGGAACATTTTTCTGTTTACTTAAGGATGGTATTGGCCAACATTCCTTCTTTCAGTTATGTTTTCCTTTATTAACTGCTTAGCTATCTCAGTTGATTTGATTTGAATTGGATCAGTTTTAACTCCTCTTTGCTCTTTTTGGAAAGCAAGGAGTAGGTGGTGGTGGTGGTGTAGAAACTTGGACATGCTGAACCACTGTGCAGTCTCCTTTAAGGTGAACTGCAGCCCAGCCTTTTGGGGTAGTTACACTCACACCATTTGGCTTAAGGAAGACCTAGTCCTTCACCAGACTTCAGGAATTCAACTTTCTTCTTCCCCAAAGCAAGGAGAGGAGTCTTTCTAGCCTTCAGGCCTCCTCCCAAGGGTCAAGCCTTTGTGAGTGATATCACAGAAAGGGTCTTTCTACAGTCAGAGCAACTACTCAGCAGATCACAGACATCCTTGGCTACCTTCCCTGTCGGGAAAGGCTATTTGCTCTGCCTTAAGCCAGATCTTTTGAGTGAAGAGCATAGACCTGTCTTCCTTAGTGGAGTTGGCAATGCTCTTGAAGAGCTTTGAACAGTCTTGCCCACCACTGGATTTCTGGCCACCGGATATGGATGGGACTCGTCCTCTGTCACCCAACTCAGGTGCCATACGAGCCCCAGGGGGAGGCCTTGGACCCAGATCTCACACTTCAAAGTTACAGGGCCTTTTCTATCATATTTGACACTTGGAGGGGTGGGGATGTCTCTCATTTTCTTTTGTTCCTGAGTTTGTGGCAAAAACTCAGAACCTATCAGTACCAGATGAGAGTGGGTTTGTCTGTTCCTTCCCTCTGGGGCTTTGTTTTTGGTGATCCAGGCAAGATGCTTTTGTGCCTGGTACAAGGTATGTGATACTATCTGGAATGGACCAAACCTCATGGGCTGTGTGTTGTCGCCTCTTTGTTAATACTGGTAGGCTCAAGTAGGTGGTGTCCAGGAACACCCTTTCTTTTGGGTTTCTTGATGTAATCTGGCTTACAACTCATCTGGTGAAGAGGACAGCCATATAGTTTGGGTAAAAGATTAAAAAATTTGGGGTTAGACAATTCTTATTTCAGAGAAACTTATCAGTTTCATGAGTAATAAGGGGAGGCATTTTGAGACACCAGACCACCTTTACGTTATGCTACTAGAGGGACATCACCCATAAATCCTCTGATACCCTTTCCCAGGAACTGTGGTGGTTGCTCAGCTGGTTGTGTAGTCATCTAAGCTTCTCTCAGAGAAAAAGTATCTTGCCTAAGGTTCTTGGAAAGCATAAGCCTGGAGGTTGAATGGTTGAGTGATTGACTTGCTCAATTCCTTTCTCTTCCTCCTCTGCAAGGCAGCCGCTAGGCCAAATAATATTGGTGCTAGACTGCCCCAGATGCAGGTAAGCTACATAATCAAGCATCCTATCCTATCTTAGAGTTCTGGCTCATAAGGTGTGACTCTTTCACTCTCCCTTTTAATCAGGAGGGGAGACAGATGTATAATTTGAGCCCATGTTAGGGGCTACATTTGATAATGATGTTGTCCTAAACAAGGGAGAATCCAGACAACCTGTCCCTTAGGCTTAGGATCCTATTGATCTGGTATCCCTAGACCAGATTCCATTGGAGGTTGCAAGGGTTATTGCTCACTATCATAACTTAGAAGGTGACATTTCCAGGTGGAAACGTCAGTTGAGAGATGACCTGCCTACCTATGGAGTAAGTCTCCTACATAAAAGGGGCAGTGGTTTTTATTCTGTTAAGATCAGATCACAAATTTTAAAAGTAATTGTCATTGTCTGTATGTATTCAAACCAGAGCTTGATATCATAAACCCACCTCAACCACCGCAGTTAGTCCCTGATGCCAAAGGAAAAAGTGCATGACAACAGCATGTAAGTTGAGGTTCACCCTATTAACTCACCTATCACCAGTTAATGCAGTGACTGATTCTAGATTGTGCTGAGGAATAGTCTGACATGAAAGACTCTGGTTTGTATACCTAGGAAAAATACAAATTAGTTAAGATAACTGTGATATTTTAATTCTTCCCTTATAGATATTATCAATAAAGAGTAAAACATTTGACATAAAGAGCCAGTTATAGTACACTCAAAAACTCCCAGGTATGGCATTGGTATTGTTTGAGCTTCTGTCCAAGTTCCAGGGCTACACAAGCCTGTACCCTGAATGTGAAAAAGGCTTCATGAATTCCAGCAGTGTAGATTTAGCAGTTTTGAAGCATTGTTTTGTACTGTTATGAAAATTTCATAAATGTATGAATAAACACTTAGACCATTGTTTTTCCAGAATGCCTCTTCTTTCTACCTCCCAGTTTAGAGTAGTGAAAGAGTTAAGGTGCTAGAATTTTACAGGTCGAACATCCATTGTAGAGCAAGCCTCAGTTTCATTGTGTGGTAAATAATGAGAAAATATGGCCTATTTTAATCAGTGAAACAATAACCTGTCTTTTCCCAAAAAAAAGATAGAAGAAATCAGTCTAGGAAGGAACTGCATACAAATCATAAAAAAAATAGTCAAGTTGTACAGGTACTAGGGACTTATAAAAACCAGCAATCTCTATTGGTTATCTATTAGAGGCTGGTTACTGTTTATTTTGGGATCTAAATTGTAGCTTGAAAATTATGATTTTGTGCTTAATCCCTATTTACAGTGATATGTATGTCATAGTTTTAATTGTTCTTTCTTTTGTTATGTATCTAGGTAAAGTAAGATGCCATGAGTGTTATATACTATGTAATCGTCATTAACTTTTGTTTAAATCCATAAGGTCGTAGGCATCTGATGAGTTATCTCACTGTTCTTTCATCTTGTACACTTTCTGATTTAAATTTCTTAATGCAGTGATATACTTGATCATTGCTCCAGTTGGTGTTCCACCACTTCCATATTAACCACATTTCTAACTGAGTGTACTTCCCCTTTGCTCTTGACATTCATAAAAAATTGTTTTTGTGTTTAGTTTCCATTTAATATATGTCTATTAAATGGTCTTAGTTTTTATTGTTTTGTCCTTTGTTATGTATTCAGGTAAAGTATAATGTCATAGTTTTCGATACAGACACCACCCTACTTACAAATGAGTTATGTTCTGGACGGCTGTTTGCATGTTGAATTGTTTGTAAGCTGGTTACTGTACTCTTCACGTGTATTTAAGTACAGTATGATATAAAGTCAGTATAGTACTGTATGTTTTTTCGTCCTAAAACAAAATACGGTACAGACTGAGATGGTTTGTGAATATTAAGAGCAAAGGGTAGGTACACTTAGATATTTGAAGGATATGGAAGTGGTAGAGCACCAACTGGTGAGAAGGTCAAGAACATCACTGGGAAAGGAATTTTAAACAGAAAAAGAAATCTCCAAAAGAAAACTTTACACATAAAGTTAATGATTATTACAGAGTACAGATTTACCATCTCTACTTACTGATGATTACAGCGTACAGACACCATCCTACTTATGAACATTCAACTTACAAGCAAATGGGATAGCAAATTAAAATTGTGTTCCCAGTACTGTATTTTATAGAATGGGCATGCAGAACAAAATCTGAACTTATGGGTGGCAAAGGGGAGTGCTCGGAACAGTTTTAATTTGCTATCCCATTTGCTTGTAAGTTGAATGTTTGTAAGTAGGATGGTGTCTGTACTCTGTAATCATCAGTAAGTAGGATGGTGTCTGTACTCTGTAATAATCATTAACTTTTATGTAAAGTTTTCTTTAAGGTCTTGTACACTTTCTGTTTAAAATTCCTTTTCCCAGTGATGTTCTTGACCTTCTCACCTGTTTGTGCTCTACCACTTCCATATCCTTCACATATCTAAATGTACCTCCCCTTTGCTCTTAATATTCACAATTCATCTCAGTCATGGATCTCTCATTGTTTTCCCACAATCTTTCCATAATACTACAGCCCTGAATTTAGCATATTGCAGTCTCATACCTCGTCAGAATCTGTTTTCCTTATTGAGCCTATGTCTCCACAGTGCAGCGAATCACAAACTAAAAATGTACAAATTTATGCAAGCTTTTGTAATTCTTTTCACTTCCATCATGATGACTTCACAATCCAGTATGCCACCAAGGCAATAGAAAGGTTCTTCCTTCCCCAGCCTCTATCTCCTCATTATTAGCTTTTCTTATATAAAGAAGACATCTAATATCCTTACTCCACAGAGACTTGGTAATCATGAGCATTTGATATACAGTAACACCCCAATCGCAGCATTTGCATGGCCACTCTCCAGAATGCTGTCTTTCGGGCTACCACAATCTTAGTTTTAAGGAAATTGATATCCTGTTCTTTTTCATTCCACTGTACAAATAAAGTAAAAGTGTTTTATTCTTATTGCAGAGACAATAATGGAGCTGTAACTCTTTTGTTGGAAAAACTACTGCTTGTAACTACTAGGCAGGTACCACACAAATGTAGTTATGTTCTTCTCAATGAAGATGGACCGCTGAATGAAGAGACATTCTCTTTGTTACTGTTTGATCGGCTGTTGGTAGAATCTCCGGAGTCATGTTTAATTGGCAATGGTCATGAAGGCACTGCAACAGCAGAAGCTAGTAGAAGAGAAGTGATAGTGTATTTAAGTGAAGTCTATGGGAGATGCTTTGCTGAAAGAGATAGTCCTCTGTCAAATGTTATAGAAAAGGTTAGTTTTTGTTATTGCTTTTGAAGTACAGTATTGCTTTTCATCACCTATAGGTAGACATTCACTAATCCACCTTTCTGTAATTCTGTTCCTTTCTTACTTGGCACTGGTTTAAAATTTCCCTGGCCATTTTAACTTGAAATTGTTCTTGGCCATCGATTACACAAGAGCTGTTTTCCAGCATTTTGATAATTTAATTTTACTTAACCCCAAGCTATGGGTCCAGTCAATAAAGGAAATGCATCCTGCTCAGTGACAATCACAGTAGGTGTGTGTAGTGTTTTGGGAATGAGGGAGAGAACATATCCAAACTGCAGCACACAAGGCTAGGCTGTATTAATCATCAAAACATTAGGTTACAGTTCACTCATCAAAATAGCTATAAATGCAGGCTATTAAAATACACCATGATAGGCTATAACTTACTGTATTTCCTGCTGTGTAAGGTGCACTGGCGTATAAGATGCACCTGTAGTTTGGCAAGATACATTTAGAAAAAATAAAAGATGAAGATATTAGCAAGGATTTATTGACATTACTGTTTACGAGTGAAAAATCACGTCAGTTAGGCTGACAATAACGAAGATGTTAGTAAGGATTTATTAACGGAGATATTAGTAAGGATTTATTGACATTACTATTTACTAGTGAAAATTCACGTCAGCGAGACTGACAACAACATCAAGTTTTGTCTGTGTAAGGTGATAGCATCAAAACAACAATGGCCATCTCTTATCTACAGCATCAAGACAGTACTGTATTCTAGCAGATTTTACATAAAATTTGAATTTAATATTCAACTTATGATTCATCTACAGTATATTTGGAAGTAAAGAACAAAATTTTATGATTGTGAGGTAAATCAAAGTGTTGAAGCTAATGAGCAATTCCTGGTTGGAATGGTTGATAACTTTGGCTCATTTGTTGATTATAGTAATTTTGACTGTGGTTTGAACGATAGTTCATGATACTTCTTTCCCTAGCAAGAATGATCAGTGAAGATGTTGTGGACATGACTGTTGTATACTCTGTCGCCTGTGAATATTGACCCTTGATTTTTGTGCACTGCTTCCAGAGGTCAGGCACATAGAGTGATTACACACATACATATAGGTCAGGTTCCTGAACCCATTACATAAATTGACAGTTTACATGTAAAAAAAACTTAGAACATTCAGAACCCCTTAAAAACAACTTCATCACCATTCATGGTTTATAAAAGAACCAGAGAGGAAATATTGTAACAAGTCTATTTGTAACTCACAAAATGATTTATACATGCATGATGTAAGTCAGATAATGCTCACTAAGATGTTTTAGCTAAACCTAGACTGTTCTGAGTAGTAGGTAACAGGTAATAAGTAATTTGATATAAAACAATCTCATCATCCAGATTTATGTCACAGCTGATTTTTTAAAATTTCCTATTTTGAGCTGAACTAGGACTGCTTCAGCATCCTGTTTCATTTTAGAGAAAGAATGTATGTACGGTATTTAGAAATTTTCCAGTGCCAGGCAGCACTGATTTCATTAATTATCTGGCACAGGTAGCTGTCATTAGGAGTTCCATTTACCTATTAACAAGCTAAATAAATTTTTTAGGCAGCTATGAAGCTGTTCTACTGTGAAGTGCCAGTTTATGCTATTACTTTATATATACTGCACTGTGTAATTTTGTTTATATATGAGAGCACCCTTGTGTTATGAAGGTAATGTGGCCAATTGTGGAGGCTTCACTTGCAGAGTAAGGGGTTTTTGTTTCATTATTATTGTTACAGGCTGCATAATGTAATTTATTTGGAATGAATCATACCTACTGTTAAAGATTGCTTTTAACTTCGTACCAGTCAGGCGTAGTTTGCATTAAAAAAAGCAAAAAAAAAAAAGGATGCTTGGCTGACCCAGATGGACTGTCTAGCTCACCTGCTCTTCACCTGGTGAGTATCAGTTGTTTTGGTTCTCATCAGAATTTTTCTTGCTGTCATAGCGAATGGTGCTGTTTGGCATACAGGATTTTGCTGTCATAGCGAATGGTGCTGTTTGGCATACAGGATTTTTTGAATGTTGCGCTGTTTCATGGTACAGTAGTGTGACCTTGTATGCTTTTGTAATGAAGTCACCAAATGTTATGATGTTCTTTTCTTTATCTAGCTTTGTTTGTTGTTAGTTCTTTGAGTCCCAGGAGGCTTGGGAAGACACAGTGTAGTTTTCTGACTTCATTAACACACTAATAAAATATACAGTATTTATACAAGTTAAGTGAATTGAAGTATGAGCCTTTCTTTCTTCTTAACCCACAACTGGTGAGGCTCTTGACCTCACTCCGTTAAGGCTCTTGGATCTTCTTCTTCTCCTTTCTATCTGCTTCTCTCTCCCTTCAAACTTGCTTTTTGAAGATTCTTCAAAGGAAAATGTCCATCCCACCAGTAGGCGGGCAATAGCTTTTGTTCTGTCCAGTAGACGTCCTTAGTGGTTGGAGATTATCTAACGATGTCCCTTTGGGTGTGATTAATTGACTTAATTCCCTCCTTTGTGGGTGGGACTAATGATGTCACCGGAAGTCTTCAGATTCTGGCAAAAGTTGAAAGGTCAGGACACAGGTGAGATGGGTAGGCATTTTTGTTATGATTGCCCTTAGGTTACGCTCGCAGAATGTTTTGGCTACATACTCATAACACTTCCTTCTTCGTTATTCTCTCTCTCCCTCTCTCTCTCTCTCTCTCTCTGTCTCGTTTCTTTATTATTCATTCTCTCTCTCTTTCTCTTTCTCATTTTTATATTTACTCTGTTCCTAACTAATATTCTCCTAGCGATCATTACACTTTTTTGGATAGGAATACCCTCATCTGAAGCAGTAAACAACTTTTGTGCAGCTTGATGCATCCTGCAGAATTACTTAGGCACTCTATTTTTCAGTTGCACCCAGTCAGGAGCATGACCCTAACCTCCAGTGTGAGGAATGTAGGGAAGGGTCTAAACAGTAAAGAAATTCCCTAGTTATAGGAAAGGAAAGGAAGCAGTTAGGCTGAAAAGGTAACTGATTGGGGTAGGGGATAAGCCAGTTACTTTCCTTCTGGCTGCCTCACCTGAGCCAGTTACTTCCCTTCTGGCTGCCTCAACTATTCCTTTTCATTTAACCCATCTCCTTCCCCTCCTCTCCCTTCTCCTATGTCATTTCTGCTTCCAGTTAGTATTCCTACTGTAGCTCTGTCATTTACTGCCCTTCGGTCCAGGGAAAGTGACTGGATAAGATAGAACAGGAGAACAGGATGTTAGTTGGTTTTGTAGTCATTTGTGTTCTCCCCCAAGACAATGGGTGTTGTTGGCCTCGCTTATCTGTAGCCTGAACTTATGGCTGCCCTGCGACTGTTGGAAGAGTTGGCAATTAGGGAGCTGGGTCGGTTCTCAGGGTGAAGTTCTGTGCCCTCCAACACCTTTCCTTCTTGTAAATGATGGATTATATTCCTCGATCATCAAATTATTGTTTCAGTATATGTAATTGGTGCACCACATATCACCTTCAGCATCATCAAACTCTAAGGGTAGCAGTGTAGTTTAAAAGTTAGAATCTGTGTATTTAAGAGATAACCATAGCTCCAAGGTTGATGTTTCATCTGTGATTTATGTTACTGAAATTAATATTCAATCTATATTGAGCTTTTTCATTCTGTTACTGGCCCACTGTCTCACCTTATTTGTTCTTTTTCTACAATTTTTTTTATGTCTTCTGCCTGTTTCCTCTTTTTCTTCATAATTTTCATCATTCCTCTGTCTTGTCTGTGTCCGTCAATATTAGTGGCCCTTCCTCTTCTGCTACCCCAAATACAGTATGTCTTTTGTGGCTGCTGCTGCCTTGTAGTAGATGCATTCTTAGAAACTAAGGTAAATGCTTTATTGGAAGTATTTTTTAAAAAGTGAACTGTCATTTTCCGGTGGTAAGATGTCTTGGAAGGCAGTGGCTGGTGAGTTGGTGGTGTTCGTCCTTGATAACTCTGCCCTCCCCTTTCCTCCCGGCTGCCTTTACAGCTGTCTTTCCAGCAGTCTGCTGCTCTACCTGTTGCTGGCATCATTGCTCTCTCAACTGGCTCTTGTCATCTCAGATGTTATAAAAAAAGTGTGTCCATGCCACCTCTCTCTCTTCTCTCTCTCTCTCTCTCTCATTTTTTCTTTCTTTTCATTTTTATTTTTTTTTTTTTTTGCTGGAGGAGTCTGCTTCTGCCACCTTTGCTCCTTTGTTGGCTCTTGTGGAGGAGTTTGAGATGGGAGAATTGTCTTTGATTAAATTGTAGACAGGTGTGCTTTGTTCTACCCTCATTTGATTAAGGATTTTGAGATGGTAGAGACTTAGTCTTCACTGTCATCTGAAAGTTTGTCTCCAGTTAAGAAGATGAAGAGGTTGAAGGTTTCTACCCTGATTAAGGTACGCTTTGAAGGAATTCCTAGTATTTTAGTGCATAAGCCCTGTTTTAAGAAAGCTTGTACTTGTCTTTCTGCTTTCTCAGGTCGAGTAGAGCTGCTTCTTACTTTACAAGTTTTATGCAAGTTATGAGGTCTTCTTTGGTTCAAGAGGTAGACTTTTTTTCACTTGTTTAGACCCAGTGAAAAGCTGACTGTTGGAGACAGGTAAGATTTTGTGGTCTAATAGTGAGGCAGAAGCTCTGATGATGTCATTTTGTGAGTCTATTGAGTTATCTTTTTCTGAACCCTCACTTAATATTATGGTTCATTTCTTATATCAGCTTAAAGATTTTCTGTCGTTGGAAGGATTCTGAGTTCTTAAGTTGCCTTCATGGGCCAGTTACTGATGTTTCATGAGAACTTCACACTCATTTACTATTGCTATGCTCAAGAAAAGGGAGCAACTATGCTTGTATCCAACTCCTAAGGTGTTGCCTTTTTGGATGTCAGTGTCTATTTTTTATCCAGTGCAGGAGTGCATTCTCAGTTCTTCCCTTTTTTAAGGGGATTAAGGAAGATGTGTGCTATCAGGAAAATGGAGAATTTTGAAACAGTCCCTGAAGTCCACTGCTAGAGACCAACGCCTGTTTCTGTTTCCAGCCATCCATCTGAGGTTTAGTGGAAGCCTGTCGGCTTTCTTCAACTTCCCCTTCTAACCATGTCGAGGGTTGACATCTGGATATCATGATTTAGAGCTCTTGCAATGCTAGAAAGAATTGGGGATTGCAGCTCAAAGATTCCAGTAGGATATCTGAAGGCCTTTTGGAGTGTCTGACAAGACTTAAAGACAGAACCCTGGGTAGTGGAAGTAATCAAGAGCATCTCAAGAGTCTATCCTCAACTCTACTAAAGATTCAGCCACTAACTTATATTGAAGGCAGTAGATGGTTTATCACTCCTGGTGTCAGTCTTGTGGTATTTCCTGCATCTGTATCTCTGTAGTCAACTTGAATTCTTTTGTTTTTATAGATACAGTGAACCCCAGATTGCGGGGATGCGCCCCACACACTCCCGTGAATAGGTCAAACCAATGCTTAAAACCCATCTAAAAACATTTAGAACTGCCCATTTTGATAGCTTTAAACCAAGAAAAACCCTGTAAAATGCTTATAACTGAGTGTTTTAATAGTTTTATCACACAAAAGTGCATTTATTCATGAAAAATATATGAAAATACAGTAATTAGTGACTATTTCTCAGTGAAAAATACCGCTGAATGGGCGAATTTTCCGCTAATGATGGCTAGATATGTTCCACAGAAAAACCGCTGGGAACGCGTGGAGTCCGCAACCATGAGAACGCGAATACTGGGGGTTTACTGTACTCTGAAAAGTCATTGATCCTAACTCTTTGAGGATACAGCTCAATGGTTTCTTACATTTTAAATCTTGCTCAGCTAGACATTAATTAGGTCCCAAACCCCAAACAGGCCTTTTGGTCTTTTTGGGTCAAGGTGCCTAAAATGCCTAATTAAATTTTTTCTTGGAACTTTGATGTGGTGTGAAAATTGTGTTTGCAGAGTCATTTGAGCTTTTAGAAACAACTCTTTCAAGCACTTAACTTTGAAAATTCTCTTCTTGGTAGCCCTGGCAATGGTGAAAGAGTTTTTTGCAGAGTGTTTGCTTTTGTAGTGTAGAGACTAGTCTTTTCTTGCTCTTGGGTTAGAGCTAAGAAGATATTAAGGTAAAACCCCTTCCCAGGGTTGTTAAGGATCTGAACTTAACTTCATAAGTGGTAATGAGGAAGAGGCACTCTGTTTGTGGTAGCCTTGACCCTGAAATTTACCTTTGCTGAAGGTCGGCAGTCTTGATGTAAGAGTGGTGGGTACATTGTTATGGATTTTTAAAGAACTTATCTTTAGTGGTCATAGTTATCACAGTTCAAGGGAGTTTGAGTTCTGTTTTTGCCTCTTATCACTTGTGAGATGTAGAAATTTCATTTGAGAATTGTAAAGCCCTTACTCCTCCAGTCATAGTGGGTACAGTCTTTTCCTGAACTGAATGAAAGACCAGACTTATTGTAATCTTTCTTTACCTTTAAGATCTCAGTTTTAAGTTAGGAAGCATGAAGATGCATTAAATGTTTAGGAGCATATCTTTATATCCATAAATATTCCTTTTAGTTTTGGACTGTCATTTTTTGGGCAGCAGAAAAGGAAAAAGCCCAGATTAGGTAAAATTGTTTTGGATTTCATATAAAAAATTTACACTTTGCTTGGCTAAGCTGATGTTTTCTAGTTGCACTAAACCACCATCCTTCTCTCAATTTGGGAGTCAGCTATCTCTAGTAGTAGGTAAGAGTAATCCCAAACAGTATAAATTTTCATAATAAAATTTACAGTGCTCTTTCATGTTTTTGTGGGGAGAGGTTCCAGAATCCACCTCAGAAATGCAAAATCCGCAAAGGTGCAAAATCTCCTCTAAAACGCCTATAACTGCTTATAACTGCCAAATACCCTATAACCCCTATAACTGCCAAATACCCTGTACCCCTTAAACTAAAATGCTTATAACTGCCTATGGTAACAGTTCACTGCCTAATTTATTAGTTCAAACAAAAATATACCTTAAATTATCATACTAAAACAGTTTAATATCATTTCAAACAAACCATCGGCCCAAAACACCCTAGGTCATATTGCATTACTTTCCTATAACTGTTACCTATAACTGTTACTCTCAAGTATGTACACCCCTAAAATGCTTATAATTGCCCATTTTAACAGTTCATCACCCAACTTAACAGTTCAAACAAAAATATACCTCAAAGTATCATCCCAAAACACTGGTATCATTTCAAAATCATCTTACAACATTATGTACCCGCCTACAACTGTTACTCTTAAGCATCCCTTGTATTTCAGACACGCACATTTTCTTTTTCCTAATGTAACTTTGCGCATAGCCTACTGTACTGCGCAAAATGTACATACATTTTATGGATATTTTGCTGTGTTGATTTTGAAATGATATTTACTGCAGTATGTATTTTAGGATAGTACTACTTTATAGAGCATATCTAAAATATGTGGGTAGTTTAGAACAATGGGACACATTCCTCCTAACAGAATGCTAGGTTTGTTACGTGATGTTAGTATTTTTGTGATTACGTGCAAATGCATTTATGATAAAAAAAATTATTTACTGTACTAATTTTCAAACATTACAGTAATGTTAATGTATGTAAACAACAACACTGAGAAAAAATACAGTAATTAGTGAATGCACAGTGTTGCTCTACGAAAAAAAAGTGAATTAGTGATAATTTTAGAAATACTGTCCATAGAAAAATTTGTAAATTGGTGAAAGTTCCCATGTAAAAGTGAAAGATATGTTCCACAAAAATCTACAATAAGTGAAGTGCAAAAAAATGGGATGTCCACTGTATTTGGATACCTACTTACTGTTAAAGTAGAATATGCCCAGCCTTCCCATATCGTAGTGGTTGTCAAGAAGGATTCTGATGAAAACTAAAACATTCAGTACTCACTTAATGGAGAACAGGTGTACTTGACAGTCCATCCAGGTTAGCTAAGCATTCTTCTTTTTTGAATGCTGATCTTGCTTAACCATCATGAAGATGTAAGCTATCTTTGACAGTAGATAAGTATCCAGACAATAGGTTTTGTTATGAAAATTATATACGTATGGGAATACATGTGCTCTGTAGTTGTGATCTGGTAGATTTCGTAGCTGCAGCTTGTCCATACTAGCTATTTTTGTTGCATAGTGCTGCACTTTTTAATTTTTTTCATTTTTTTACTTGAGTTTTTGCCACATATCCCATAATGGAGAGTAAACATTTTATTGGTGTCATTAATGAACATTTTGCCTTTGATTTTATTTTCCTTTTCCTGTAAATATCAATGGACTGCAGAAGTTAACACTGTACAGTATAATCAAGGTTATTTTTATGATAGAATTTCAGTATAAAAATTAAACTAAAAATAATTGAGCAGGGAGGAGTTAATACAAGTTTCATTTCCAAGCAGGGTGGGGAAGCAAGGTATCTGTAAAACTATTATTGTATACTAGAAAATAATGAAGCTTTTTAAAAAAATGTTCAGATTTTAATCTTATTTGCAGGGTTGTGTTTTATCCATTTAGCTTTTTTATATGAGGTTTAGTTCTCCATTTTTTTTTTCAATTCTCACTCAGTTAATTAAATGTTGTGACTTACAAGGTTACTCATGATAATATTTTGTCTATC
Organism: Macrobrachium rosenbergii; assembly: GCF_040412425.1. Lineage (NCBI taxonomy): Eukaryota > Metazoa > Arthropoda > Malacostraca > Decapoda > Palaemonidae > Macrobrachium > Macrobrachium rosenbergii. The sequence goes on along the minus strand of NC_089791.1, from coordinate 54,885,038 downwards.
AGATTTCCTAGAAATATTGAAAGTACAATTTTTTTGCGCTAGATATTATCCCAATTTGCAGATTTCATTCTGTACTTGTATAAAGTATTTCTTTTGAATAAGTCGAATTCTGAAATAAGTTAATCCCCTCTTCTGCAGGTTAAATATTCTGTTATAGAGAACATAACAACAGCCTTGGAGCAGCCAGAATTATATGTTGGACAGGTTCCTAATGAGCAGTTGCTAGAGATCCTTCATAAAGGACTCGGAAAAGAAGCTGCTGTTGAAGATCTTGTCTGTAAACTTGTGGATCACCTGGCTAATCAGCATCTTGCCCTTCCAACTGCATTTGTTCAGCTCATTAGGGATCTTACCAAGGAGATGTCTCAGTGCTCTCTCATGCCCTACAATTATCATGTTGTTGATGTCTTTGATTTCTACGCGTCTGTACCGTTACTTGCCCCTCTCCTAACTAAACTTCCACAAGGTAAAATATTAGTTATTTTAATTAAACCTGATTATAGTTTTAAGGAAATAGAAATTTTCTTTTTGTATTGCATCACTATGTAAAAATTGGGAATTGCAAGTGAAATTCACGTAGAAAAAATGCTTTCTTTCCTGAATTAAATGTAAAATATGTTTGTTCAGTGTGCAAACTATGCCTTATATATAGCCTTATGCTTTAGTTTAAAATGGGTGACTGTATGAATAATATACTGTAATTAGAAAATAAAGATCCTGCTATGACAGACTGTATGACCCAACAAAATATGGGTCCTCTTTGGAGGCTTCCATATTCTGAGAGACAGGAAGACAGCATCAGCTCCAGGGAATTGATGTGACACCTCCCTGAATTCCCTGATGATCTTCCCAGTGCACCCCCAGCCTGTCAAGGATGCATCCTTGTGTGTTACTACCCACACGGATTGTGGAGTCAGTTTGATTTGTTTTGCAGAAAAAAAATTAGGTATACCTTAGTTTAACCAGACCACTGAGCTGATTAACAGCTCTCCTAGGGCTGGCCCGAAGGATTAGACTTATTTTATGTGGCTAAGAACCAATTGGTTACCTAGCAACGGGACCTACAGCGTATTGTGGAATCCAAACCACATTATACCAAGAAATGAATTTCTGTCACCAGAAATAAATTCCTCTAATTCTTCATTGGCCGGCCGGAGGCTCGAACTCGGGCCTAGCAGAGTGCTAGCCGAGAACTACTGACTCTTCCAACGAGGAACTATAGTTCTCTTCCAGGTCCACAGATGGCATATATTCCCAACTACCTAATTTTGTGGGTGGAGATGACTAAGCATTCTCCAAGCATGTAAGAGCCAGACTCTGTTCATATCCTTAAGTATTAGAAAGGGGAATTGAATCTGCCCCACATATGAACTGTAATATGCTTAGGATTCATTGCAAATGTCATTGGGAAAAACCTGGATTAGGTAAGGAACCTTTGCTTGTCCTTCCTTATCCTGGTATGAGTCTGACTAGGAAGACAGCTGACGATGAAGGATATCCCAATAAAGTCCTAACCACACAAAATGCCTATTAGGTGTGAGGTAGGACGTGTTCCAGTTCATCAGGAGGCCTTTTGATTGGAGTGTGTTGACTACCACTCACAGTTTTCTTAGGCACTCTTTTTTGGTGGCTCCCCCAATTAGCCAATCGTTTAGGTTATGCTACCAGTTGAATTCCTTCTTTTTGAGTTCTTGGACAATTGTTTTCGCTAATTTCATGAAGGTTATTTGTGCAATATCTAACCCAAAGAGCATGACCTTGAATCAGTACCTGTCCTTCCCTAATCAAAACCCTAGGAAAGGGTGGAAGGGAATTGTGATAAGAATGTGTTATGTGTCTTTCAGACTGACAGAAGCAGTCCAAGTCCCACACAGAATGAACGAACGTACTGTACTTTGGCAGCAGTAGTCATCTGGAAATTGCTAAACATAGTTCTTTTTGGACGCTAGGGTGCTACTCTGTGGCATCATAGAGCTCCCCCATAAGGTTTTCAAGAAGGTCTTTGCAACCTGAACCTTAACAGCCCTAGAATACTTTTGGAGCTATCTCTCATAGTCACTTTCAGAATACAGTAGTGGACAAGGTAGGACAGAAAAGAAATGAAAAATCACATGGAACTCAGAAGTGGCTTCCCCATCCGAGATGTGGCCCACAGGGACATGAAACTTCTGGGTAGCCACATCGGTTTGGAACTTTTCCCATTCAAAAGGAAGAATAGTGTTTTTTCTTTTGTGTAGTTGCCAGATACTGGGTTAGTACAAGTAAATAACTTTATTTCTACCATATTTTTATGCTTCCCCGTAACTGCAAAGTTCATAAATTCTGCTTTCACTTGATTAATTGTTATAGAAGTGAAGGGGCAGAAAGGTGGTGCCACCCAAAGGGGGTATTGGCTCTCCAGGATTATGGAGGTACCATAATTTTTGTTGAAACAGAAAAGGAGGTTGTCTCAATGGGTTTTGTTGCTGTACTAGTGGGGATGATGACTGTTTCCTTTGGCAGTTTCTAAATGTGTACTAAAGGATGGACCAAGCACCATTCAGTATTGGGAGAAAGCAGCTCTGTCCTGAAAATTCTACATATTCCACCTTAATCATCATTTTCCTTTTGTTGATGAGGTATTTGCCATCTGCCAGAAGGATACACATTGAAGTGTCATACCAAGGGTTACTGGTACTAGTATCAGGGATAGGTATTGGTGCTACTGATGCTTCTGGCTTCAGGGGGTTATAGGCTGAACTGGTCATGGTGTTAAACAAGTCAAAACTGAAAATGGGTCATATGTGTATGAGTCTTTTGGCTCTCAATGGATCCAAGCAACAGACATATTCTTCTTTGGCCTTGAGTTTTTTGTTACCTTGCTCCCAGGACCTAAATTTTTTTCTTGCTTGGATTAATTCCTGCACAGGTGGCTTTTGATGACTTTATAGTCTCTTTGGAGGAATTTAAAAAGTCTTGGAGCCAGCCTTCAACTCAGTGTTCAGAGCCTTTTTAAATTCCCATTGGGAATCCTCAGCAGCATCTCTGATGTAGTGATGCTCAGTATCAAGGGCTTCCATGATGCTGAGAGTTATCATGTTCAGAAGCTCTATCAAGCTTTGGACAGAATTTCTTTACTGGGGACCTCTATCCTGCACAAATTTGGCCTGGGTAGCCATGTTGTCACTGCACAGCAAAGGCTTGGGTGTTTATCATGAAGGACCATAGTCTCTGGAAAGAACAGGAACTTCAAGGGAAAGAGGGTGGGATCATTGGCAGCCCTCAATATCAGGCAGTTGCATGAATATAAAAGTATTTCTGGGAGAGGATGCTGGCCCTATCAGGGTCGTCCTCAACATCAAGCTATTGTATGGGTAAAAAGTCCTTAAGGGAGAGGTGGCCCTGTTAGGGTCCTCTTAACATCAAGTTTTTGCACTGGATAGCCGAGATACTCTTTCAAGGGATCCCTCTCATTCCAAAAGAATCAGTGCCCCTTGGTCTTCCAGGTTCAGGAGGGAAAGACAGTGGCAAGGTCCACTACATGCCTAATATTCAGGGCATCTGTCCCAATGTATGTCTCGTGATCTCCATTGGAGGATCTATAAGGGAATTCTTGAATACCCATATATTAAGTCTTTTGACAGACTATGTGCTGGCCTGTGAAAGGGATATCTTGTGCAGGTGGCATTTATGTTGATGTTGGAGGTTTCCACAGTTAGATACAGTGGGTATCTGATGCATTCATTTGTGCTTTCTGATCATAGCCAAGATGCTTGGAGGCAGTGTGACAGATTGATGGAAGCGTTGTATATAATCCTTCGAACATTGAACCAGTGTCGTCACGTTTCCGCGGAGGGGTTATTAAGTGTGTGCGTGCATATGTGCACTCTCTAATGGTATATTATGAGAGGAACATGTGCAGTGCTAGTGGATAGGAACAGCCACTGTGAGATCATTTATTTGCGGCCATAGGAAGTGAGTAAGATAACTCATTAACACTTATATTTTTTCAGACATTATGTGGAACACCCAGTTTTGTGTCGCAGTGAAACTCCTCTGTTTCTCCATTATGCATTTTCCTGTTCTGTTCTCCATTATGCATTTTTCTGTTTTGAATGTCTTTTCTTTGAACACCATTTCAGGTTTTAATATATACAGGTTGACCATCACTAATCCGGCAATCAGTAGTCTGGAACAATCAGTAATCCGGCACAAATTTCGGCTAGAGTAATTTCTAATGTTTACGCACTAATTTTCAAATTTCCCGGTCGCTGAGCTAACTCGCTCGCCGGCTGCTTCGATTTGGTGGTGCAGTGTGCTGCATCAACAAACTGGTAGCCTAGCCTACATTATACTGAACTCTATTCACATATTAACAGCATTATACAAACATCAACATAACGAATGTGCATCTTTTTCATGGATCTTTTAAAAAGTTATGCTTTACTACATTGTTTCCAATTAGTATATTCTCATATTGCTTTTTGTATTATAAATTGCAATCAATGTTTTGTTTTGGAATCGATATCGCCAAGATTTAACCAAGTTCAAAGCGCTTTTCTTGCTTCTAGTTAGCGTAAATGAATATGGATAGTTTATTTATTTGGGACAAGGATATTTTTTGTTATACGAAGTGTTTTTAAGTCGAAATATAACTTAAATAGGTCTCGTTGTGAAATTGATTTGGCTATTTTTTCGTTAATATATGACGTTTGCGGGAATCGCGGCTGGCCGTTTTGGGGGCATTTTTTTTTTTTTTTTTTTTAGTAAAAAAAATCAAGATTCCGTTCGCTATTTTCTCTTGATTTCATCATAATACGAGCTTTACGTATTTATCTTTAATCGGCGGGAAAACAGTAGTAATTTGTATTCTTTCATGACCAGTAGTTTTGATTAAAATACATTCTCTCCAGTTTTATTTATGGTCGAGTTTCATCCATGTTGCCAATGCACGATAATTGATAGTCATTAGCAGCTTGAATATTGTTTTCTCAGCTTCAGCTACAACTTGCAGCGTAAAGTTACTGTAGCAGTATATTTCCCTGCTGATCTTTTCTCCAAAGCGAACAAGGGTATAGTGTAAAAAATATATCAGTCCTATTGTACAGTACTTAACGTCATTTGTAACAACTATAGTAATTGTGTATTACCGTATGATGGTTGAAATACAAGCACAACAGTTGTTATGCGATACGATTATTAGCAAAACAACAGTTTCCCGTTCGGTTGTTTATGGCTGTACCTATTTACGCAAGAGTATAACGTTACTAACAATACTTTTATCATTCTCTTTTACTTTTTAACTAGCAGATGGAATAAAGAGATGGAGGAAAAGAAGTTGGTCTATTGTAAGTTGGTCTCTCTCGCCTGCCTGCGCCTGTTAAATCTAAAAATATTTCTAAATATTTTGTATCGGTATTAATTGCTAACCCCATCGAAACTCGAAATATCGTAAGTTGAATTATTGTAACTCGAGCACTACCTGTATTTGATAATTGTCTTTTCTTTATTAACCAACTTGTACTGACTTATGGGATATTTTAGTTCTAGGATGAGGTGCTTAGCTACTGTGTTTCGTGTATTCTAGCCTAATAAATGGCTAATCCGGCAAATTGGCTAATCCGGCACCCTCTAGGTCCCAATGATGCCGGATTAGTGATGGTCAACCTGTATGTTCTTTTAACAGGGATTCTTTTAACAGGGATTCTGGGTTTGTCCTGTGAGGACGAATATTTTGGAAGTGGTGGTGTTTAACATACTCTGTGACATTTATTTTGGTCTAGAATAATTGTGACCTTTTTATTTTGTTTGGTGACCAGGGTGTTAGTCACTAGTATTGGTTGGTCTAGAATCGTTAATTCTATGGATTGTGAGTCTGAATTTCCTCTAGTTATGGTTTCCATTTATATGGGGTGCGAGTCACTCCATTTCATGACCGTAGTTTTTGCTGAAATACTTTCGTTAAATTTGCAAATAAAGTCTAGTTTTCAGTGAGAGGAGTCGGTGAGAGAAAAATAATGTGCTGACCCAGTGCCGGCCATTTGCTACCAGAGAATCTTAGGGATGTAAGATGATTGATGCTGTTCTTAAAACAGATGCCGCAAGAGATTATGACCCTAATTGACCTTGTGTAGGGTCATAACACATATCTTGGCATACTGACCAGGACGTGGACATGGAATCTGCTTGGAAAAAGAGGGACATACTCTCTGTTAGAGCTCTTCTGGGAGGATGTACTCTCCTTCCCCTACACTTTTTAAAACCTCTGGACACAAGGGCTAGTTTAAAGCAAGCCTTTCTTTCATGGTTTGCTGCCAGGAGCATGTTGCTTATTTTGCACATGTCCAACTACTACCTAAATTCAGGTTTATACCATATGTTTATGGCGGGTGGTATGTGCCATCCCATTGGCAAATGGCAGATTATGCAGTTTGCAATGGGAAGAGCAACCTTTGGGTTGAGCTTATTAGCAGCCCTATAGCAAGGGAGACAAAAACCATGAGAAACAGTCAGATGCGAGAGTAAATGGAATGCACACCGGTATGTAACAGACTGACAGTGTTAGTATGACCTGGATAAGAACAAACTCAGGTTGGTAACATTCTTTTAGTGATAATACAATTATTGTTGTCATCCCTTTAAATTGTGAATAATGAGAGGTACAAAAACCAGGTTCAAATAGTTTAATATATCAACAAATAAAGAAGAGCAATCTCTATCTTAACGAGAGAAAACCCATGAATATCATAAAAAATGTGTTATACAAATGTGTGACCGTGACATTTGATTAAGCAACCAGTACAATGATGGCAGATATACATGACCTACAGGTATTGCAATACTGTAATAGTACAGCTTTGTAATGGTCTGGTATTCTGTTAAGAACTAACCTAGCAAATGAGATATAACATACCACTTATATGAACTTATTCACGTTGATTTTTCACTGTTATTGGCGCTTTAATGGCGCTTACAGCACCGTAACTTGAGTTTTGTTGCCATAACTTTATGTTGCATCAAGTTAGAATGCCATAAGCACCATTAACTTGATACCTATTCTTGCTGTTAGCACAGTCAATGGCGCTTCTAGCGCTGAAAAAGCGCCGTAAAATTGAATCACTGTAAGTCGGTGGTGCTGTAAGTTGAGGATGCACTATTGGGTGGCACATCTAAAATAGTTACTAAGTTTTTTAACAAGTTTATCCTTGTAAGTTCAATTTTGAATTTCAGGAGTATTTCTGACACATGTAGACTAGCGTATTTTTATAGTGAATGCTAGCCAAACAAAACTAAATTAAAATACCATATAAAAAGCTACATTGATTGATGCTTTGCTTTAAGTTAATATTGACTATTTAGTTAATATGTACTTGAGGAGATGTGTTCTGAAGCTTTTGAAAAGTGCTTAACAAACTGACATTCAAGTATCACCCATATTATATTGTATGGTACTGTGCCTCAGATTATTAACTATTGCAATGAAATGTGTTATAGCTCCCATTATTACACTGGTAACTAATTATAATTGAAACTTAGCTGAATATCAGTAACCAGGAGGAGGAGCCAAATTTTATTTCTTACAAAAAAATTGTGACATCACTATCCAGCAGAGTAATGCATACCAAGAGTAGATCCACCAAAATGCATTTTCCATTCCCATACAACACAAAACCCAATGATATTAAAGATAACTTGGGATATTTGTATAGTACATAATTCGTTTTAAAATGTTTTCAAATCACAGTATTGATATAAATAAAAAATGGACACCTAGTGTAAAACTAAGCTGTAAGTAGAACACACGGGAAACTGCAAGTCACCCTTAGCATTTCATAACCGAAGATAGGCTACAAAAATTAATTTTCCCTTTTCCTCCTTAGCAAAAATTGTCTACATACTGCATAAGGAAAAAATTGATTAATGATTTTCAGTAATAAAAATAAGATTTAAAATATGTCAAAGTTAACAGCAAAAAGAGAATGCATGACATAGCCTAGTAGCCTGATCCAAAATCCCCACCTTGAAGGATGCACCAGCTAGCATAATTTAACAGTTATGCTTAGCTTTCCTCAGCAAAAACTGCAACATTTCATCATCAACAGCACTTCAGCTGTGAAAATATTCCACAACATGGTTGCTGGAGTGGGTGTTTCATGAGACCAAAGATTAATAGGTGTTGTGGCTAACCAGTGCACTTTTGCCATATCTGCATTAGGAGGATGAATGGGAAAACTGGGTAGATGCTGTAGGCAAGGGAAAGACCCTCTTGCCATGACTCCTTTAATACTCTATCACTGCCAGAGAGGCACTATTCTGGCCAAGACCACCTATGAGAGAATACTTTGATATTGGTTGGTCTGTGGTATGGAGCTGTTGGGGGGGAACTGTAAGAGTAACTCCTTCAAGAATAAGCTGAGTGTATGCTATTATAAATGGTTTTTAAATGTTTACTCTTCCCTTTATTTTTGTTATTATCTTTTGTCAAATTATCATACAAAGCCCCAGTGTCTGGCTGATGTACTTAATATCTATTGAGTCATAATTCTTTCTGATGTTATAGTATGCCCTTGATCTTTTAATTGACCTTGATCAACACTTTCTTTCAGAATTTTCTCAGGATCGAACAGGTCGTGGTTATCATTACACACCTCTTGGAAGTCTTCTTGCTATTTCATGTCTCCCAAAGAACTTTGGACAGTCAAATGAATTTTTTGAGAAACCTTCTTCAAAGTTAAATCAAGCCCATAAGGATACAGAAAATAGTATATGGCAGGCCCAGAGTAAAATAAATGGAAGAATATATAAACTTTTTTATGCACTCTTAAAGGTAAGCCATTATATTGATATTTAGGCCAAGAATAGTTTTGGTAGAATCAGATGTTTTTATAAAGTGGTTGGAAGATTCAGTGAAGTACCTGTGACCCCCAGATTTCTTTTAATGATTTTGTAAAAATTTTTTGGTACTGCATATATAAATAGCCTTTTTATATATGTAACTTACCAAGTAATTACATTGCTTATAGTTTCACTTGCTAGCAGCTCAAAAATTTTGAAGTTCCCGGTAGCACTATTGTAGTTTAGATGACTGGTCCCCTCCCACTTTCGGGATAAGAGAGGAACAACTTCAACAGCGAGATTCAGTTGTTTTTCTGCCGGCTCCAGCAGTGGTTCAATTGTGAGCAGTCAGCGTAAATTTTGGCTTTTGTCACTTTTCCTTTTGAGATTCTACTTGGGGTGAAGTATTGATAGCCTATGGCTTTTGTATTTATGGTAGGTTCTCTCTTAGCGAGACCATTAATTTTCAGTTTAGGATGCTTTTTATTCAGTTTGACTTACATTATAACACAATTGTTGACTTCTTAGACTTAGCCTAGTATGTCTGACTCTAGTGCTGGTGGCCTATGCTGTTGCAGCAAAGTCTGCAGTACTAGTCTTACTAAAGAGAAATGTGACTCATTCTATGTGTGTAGAATGTAGGGGACAAGAGTGTTCAGTTGATCGAACCTGTGACGAATGTTCAGAGTGGAATGCTGGAAAATAGGAGGTTTTGGGGTCTCATTTAGCGAAATTAGACAGAGACAGGAAACGTAAGGAGGTCGCTAGAGCCAAAAAAGAGACAGTAAATAGCAAGATCATAGTTAGTTCTGCTGATGATGATATTCCTGCTTTACCTTTGCATGCTCCCACCGTGTCACCTGTTCCAATTCTCTGACTATTCAACCAACTCCTTTACCCAGCTCTCTCACGACCAAACCCGACCCCATTGCCAGCCTCAAGCTGAAACTCGTGCGTAATTTTGATGTCAAGATGGGGTTAATTGTGGATACAGGACTGTGACCCAGTGGGGTGCTTCAGTGCATGTTCTTATGGACAAAGTGGAAAAAAGTGCTAGTGTTAGTGAAGTGTCAGTGGAGGTGGCGGCTGATCGTCCAGCCGACGCCCATAGGCAGAGGTCACTGGCATACTCCCCTACACCTGGGAGCAGTCATACTGGAAGCCCAAGGGAGGTCAGTAGGGTCTGCCCAAGGGCAGTCATCACCTCAGTCGGACCTGTTGCAACTTCACAGGTCGCGGCAAAGGATAGCCGTTGGAAAGGCATACAACGGAAGTGAGCAGGCTATCCTTGAGTTCAGAGGCTTCCAGCCCTGAGAATAGGCGCTGCCGGCGCTTTAATGATGAATCGCGGCTGCTGAAAATGCCTGCGGCGGACATGGTCTGCTCCCTTCCAGTGCCTTACAAGAAATTTAGGGAGCTCCTGCAGCAGCCTTCATGTAGTTTCTGGGATTCCTCAGAATGCTTTTCTCCAGTGTATCCTGTGTGTGAGCCCAAGTGTTTGTCTGCTTTGAGACACTCCTCGTTGTCTCACGAGTGCCTAGTAGCGCCTGAGCTTCCAAGAGCAACTGACCTTCCAGCAACGCCCGAGCTCCCAAGAGCAACCGACCTCCCAGCAACGCCCAGATGCTCGGTAGAGCCCGAGCACCCAGTAGCGCCCGAGTGCCCATTAGTGCCTGTTCCTCTAGTTACGCCTGAGAGCTTGTCATCGCACAAGTGCCCTTCAGTGCTCAAGACTTTAGCTCACGGATGGACTTTGCCTTCCTTGGAACGCTCGGCACTTTCCCTGACATGTCTGGCACCTGATGCCAAATGCCTGACGACAGCTATCCTGACGCCTTAGGCAGACACAACGGACTCATCGCTAGCTCCCATTCAGCGTCAGCTGGCAGACATCTTAAATTTGCTCAAGAGAGAGCCTGCTTCTTCAGCCCAGCCCCCTCAAGATTTGATTCTTTCCCCTGTTTCATCGGAGGATGAAGATGAAGTTGGTGAAGTGGATCAGGGCTCCCCTCCAACAGCCCATGAAGCTTTATTGACGTACTTGCTGCAGAACTTTCCAGGATTCCTCTTGTCTCTGGCCCTGGCCTCCCCGGCTTCGACATTTTTCATCAGTGACAAGCCTCCTTCTGACTCCTCCAGGTTACCAAAGATGATGCTTTCATCTTCCGCTAGGGAGGCTCTCAATGATCTGGACGGCTGGCTCTCGGAGAAGAGAGAGCAGGGGAAGTCTTCCTTTCAGCTATCCTCCCTCTCTTCTTGTGCACTGGAGGTATTCTTTTTACTAGACCAGAGAAGCTCCCTCACTGGGAGTGGCTGCTCCCACAAGATTTAGAATTGCTCTTTGCTCCCTGAGGAAGTCACATCGGATCGGCTGAACGACCTGTCATGCACAGATAAGGGCATCAGAGATGGCTCTCAAGAGTTAGGCTCTCTCTACACGGTGGGAGTACTGAAGAAGAGAGAGCTCTGGTGCTTGTTCACTATAAAGAGTGTCACGGCTTGTCAGAAGTCTGCCCTATTGTATTCTCCTCATGATCGCCGGCGCCTCTTCCCTCAGTCTACTGTCGGCGACATTTCTTCGGAACTTCAGAAGAAAAGTACACAGGACCTTTTAGCTCGCTCGTTTAGACTTCCCAGGAAGTCTCCATCAATGAGTACCAGGACCCATGCTCCACTTCAGCCTCTGCCCTTTCGAGGTGGCAGAACCAGAGCCCAGTCTAGGCCTAGGACGAACCTCTGCTTCTCGTCCTGACCTTTTAAGAAGCCCTCTTCCAAGCCTGCTGCTCAGAAGTGAGGATCCTTTCTTCCATGTACCAGTAGGAGCGAGGCTCCTCCATTACTGGGAGAGGTGGAGCACAAGAGGAGCGGAGGAGTGGATTGTGTCTGCTAAAACAGCCTCCATCCCATTCAGGGAAGCCCCCATTAGTCAACATGTCTATCATGTTGACCACTTGCTAGTAGGATCCAAAGTGTTCGGCCCTCCAGCAGTGTCAGCCCTCCTCGAGAAGACAGCCATCGAGGAAGTCGGAGAAATCCAGTTGGACGGTTTTTACAACCATCTCTTCGTTGTCCCCAAGGCATCAGGGGGTTGAAGGCCAGTACTGGACATAAGCGCCTTCAATTTTTTTGTCAAAAAGACAAAATTCAAGATGGAAGCAAGTCAGTCTGTCATGTCATCCATTCACCAGGGCGACTGGATGACAACTATAGACATGCAAGATGCCTATTTCTACATTCCTATACATCTAGAATTCAGGAAATATCTAAGTTTTGTGTTTCACAACAGAGTGCACCAGATTCCGGCCTTATGCTTCGGCCTTTCGATTGCCCCGCAAGTGTTCTCCCAAGTCCTTGCTCTGCTCTCCAAGTGGCTTCATCTGATGGGGATAAACATCTCCTTCTTAATAGACGATTGGCTCCTTCGATCGTCATCGAAAAAGACCCTTTGTTTATCACAAGAGTTGGATCTGCTAATCAACCTTCAGAAGTCCCAGCTGGTTCCACCAAGGATTGTCCACTCTGGCCCTGACAGGGTTTAGACTGTCAGGAAACTCCTCAGATAGAAGGGGTTTTCAAGAGCAACTTCAGAGGCTATTGCCAAATGTAGGCGCTCCTCTTCTGACAAAATCTATCAAGCCAAGTGGATAATCTTCAGAGCCTGATGTAGAAGACATGACATCTCATCTTCTAAGACGTCTGTAATAGACATTGCTGAATTTCTCCTGTACTTAAGGACATCTAGGGGCCTGTCCTCCTCTATAGTCAGAGGATACAGGGCTATGTTGAGTGTGGTTTTTTGGCACAGAGGTATGAATCTCTCTGCTAATCAGGACCTGTCCAATCTCATAAAATCCTCCGATACCTCCAGGTCCAAGGGGCAAGAGGCCGTCTCTTGGAATCTGGACATAGTTTTGAAGTGGCTCTCTGGACTCCACTTCGAGCCTCTTCGTTCTGCTTCACTACGCGATCTTACCTGGAAGACCCTCTTTCTTGTGACATTAGTGACCGCCAACAGGTCAGTGAAGTGCATGCTCTTGACAAGAGAGTGGATTTTCTCAGTTTGATGCTGTATGTTCCTTCACCCTGGGCTTTTTAGCAAAGAATGAAGACCCAACCAAGCCCTGGCCTCGTTCCTTCACTATTAAAAGCCTGATGGAAATACAAGGCTCAGATGAGGATGAGAGAGTTCTGTGCCCAGTGAGAGCACTGCGGTACTACAGGCAGTCCCCGGTTATTGGCGGGCTCAGTTATCGGCGATCCGGTTTCACGGCACTTGACTAGCGATGAAAATCGGTGATTTTTGGTGCCGAAAATCACTGATTTCCACTTACGGTGTGTTAATTGGGTATTGGCACTGATACATAGGACTTTAATATCAGGCATTTCATCGTGTTGCAGTGTTAGTGTAAAAAAACTGAATAGGTAACTGCAGAACCTTTTCAGGGTGTAGGCAGTGTCTTTGATATACTGTACTGATATATCCAGAAAGGAAAGGGGAGTGTACTCAAGAAGGTTACTTCCATGACTGATTGGACATTATAACTTTTGGTTCAGGAGGCATGAGGTCTTAGAGCCTGGGTTGCTTTTCTTTGAACATTTTCCCCTTACAGAACCCATTAAGGTAGGCATTGTCCTGAGGTTTGTTTCTGGGAGAGCCACTGTCACTCATAGACAGCCTCGGCAGGAAGATTCAGGGTATTCCTTCAGAATGGTTGCACCTTCCTGGTATATGCTTAGCCTGATAGCACTGTTGATGTACCCTTTTGTTGCAATGTCCTTACTAGGTCAGTCAAGTTCCCAACATTTTACTATGGTACTCTAGTTTTTGGACAGCTTTCATGTCAAATCCCATGAGTGGAAAAGTGAATGTAAAAGAGTTTATAATGGTGGGAAGTGCATGGACATAGCCTTTGGTAACAGAGTTGATTATGCCAGCTTTGTTTTGTTATGCATGCCACGCCTTTGTAATGGAGATATTTTTCGATGATAACTGGTGTGAAGTCCCTTTGCAGTTTTCCTATCTGTCATTTGTTTCATGCCAAGGATGAAAAGGGGCTTTTCTTTCCATGCCAGAATAGTTCATTTGTATCAGCAGGAATCATGGGAGTCAGGAGGCATCCTTCCAAACTTCTTCCAAGAGAAATATGAAGCAAGAAACCAGAACTCCATTTTGTTCTGGCTCATACAAGTTAATGTATTTTAAGGAACGGAAATTTAACAAGTTACAAACAAAGATAAGGTTTTTGTCCTGGAGATCAGAGTTTTTTTTTTTTTTTTACTTTTTGAACGCCATTTGAATGGCGATGCATGTTAATGGCACGCTTTGAGGATGTTATGCAGGGTTTGTGAGCTTATAACTTAGGCATGCAGTGCACAAGTGGTTAGGCTCTTAATTGTTGGATCCTCAGGTTAGGTTCTTAATTCTGTAGATTTCACATCTTCATCTTATCCAAACTTATCATTTCCATTATGACCCTTCGGGAGTTTTGTATATTAGGTGCTGTGTAGAGTTTTTGTTTATGTGGCATTTGATGGATAAGTGCTTTTCCCTGTTCCAGTTTCACTTGTAGGAGTACCTTTTGGGAGTATGTGTCTCTTGACTAGCTGCATTCCTTGTCAGTTCTGATGTGAGGGTGGACTTTGCAATTCAAATAATCTGAATTACTAACCCTCGAGTTACTTTTGGATATGAGGGTTTCAGTTTCAGACAGCTTCCTATATGTTTTCGAAAGAAAATATTTTTGGCTCAGATCAGTTAGATCAGTCCCAGGTGCTGTCAGGTGGATATTGATTTTATTAGCTTATATCCTTTCACCTAAATTGCAGTTTGCACGAATCATAAGTACAGTAATATGTTTGTTGTGAGACAAATGTAATTTTTTAAAAGAAATTTAGAATTCTTTCATACTAATGCTCTTGTTAACGTGAGTTAATTCTCCAAACCTTGCATTTCTCACTGTACATAGATCAGACACCATGAATACTGACTATTATTGCTTTTAGGATCTGGATCCTGAGTGTCTGCTCACAAGTGCTTTGATGATGGCAATTCTCTCTCTTTATTTCAGGGGGATTATAGCACCTGGACTGAAGAATTTGTCAAACAATTGTCTTAGATATATTGTCAACACTTCATTAAAATTACTCAAAGTGCAGTATTCAAAAGATAAAACAGTAATTTTTAATAGAAAATCATGAAAAATAAAAAGCTAAAGACTATTTAATTGCATGTGTAGGCAACAAGTTAATAACAGACGTCATTAAGACCTTGTTCAGTTGAAAATTATCTGCTGGCAATATGCAGTTAGGAATACTGATGATTAAGGACAATTCACTCATCATCCATATAAGAATTCTTTAGAGCCAAATACTTTTTTACCCCCAAGGCAGTCATTGGTGTGACCGTATATTGTTTAGATTGAAAAGTGTAATAGTCAAATTATGATATCTGGCTTTGGTTTATGTTTTACCCTTGTCAACAGTGACCATCCTGTTTGACTGCGTTAAACTACTATTAGGAATGCAAGCATTCTCTTCTATTTTTGGTTTGTTTCCAGTAAGTAATTGTATTGTTGTCAGCAGATATTGCAGTATAGCACAGAAAAAAATACATTAAGGTTTCATATCATCAAAATTAAAAGATGTTAAATTGCAATACAGTAGTTGTGTACTTTCCTCAGGGCATTTCATGAAAATACTCATTATTTGTAAAGTTAAAAATTTTTTAATTGTCAAAATCTTAACATGTAGAAATGTAGGACTACATAACTTCAGTGCTTTTGAAAACAGAGAGAGAATGGAGATATGCATGAGAGAATGCAAGTCTCTGCAGTTAAAGCAGAAGTGTCCCATTTTTGTTAATCTACAAATGGTGAAAATACTGTACTACCACAATGGAACCAAAGTCCCATAAAGTCTGTTTAAGACAAATATAAAGGAACTTAACTAAATTAACCTTTTAACAAAACACAGCCAAGGTGCTTACTTATCAAACCTAGAACAAAAATAAAACAGCCCATAGGTTTGACCTTGGCACTCTTAGATCTACAGTACGTTATTGTTGATTTGGAAAGATTGGGAGCAAATACCTTTTTTTTTTTTTTTATAAGATGGAGAGTTTTAAGAGAATTATTATTACTGTCACAGCCTGCCTAAGCGCAACGGCTGTTATAAAATAGCTGCCAGTAAAACAAAACACATGAATGAACATAGAGAGCGAAATATTAAACATCAAATATTAAGTTAAATTACTCTCTTCAAGGCGTAATTACCATCAGTGAACACTTAACAATTTAGTAACAAATAATAATAAGCAAAAGGTCATGAAATAGTTACACACAACCCCAGTATATAAATGTTAAGTAATAAGAATAAATCCTTGGCAGTGCTGTGGTGAAGGAAAATCTTCTCTTTCTGGTTCACCACTTGGGAGGAGATTGGTTAACGATTTGCAAGCTGAGTTCTTGAGTCACACACAATAAAGCATCCCTCTGAAAGAGAGAGGCGTTGAATTAAATGTAGAACTGGTGTGAAGTGGAGCCCTAACACCATATAACTGAGCTATTAAGTTTTCATTAACTAACAACATGCCCGTGAATGTCACAGCCAGTAAAGACTCATTTTAATCACTTTTCCTAAATTGGAATTAAACTATACATGTAAACGATAGATGGCTTTGGCATAGAGAGTTTGTATGGGGTCCAAGGTGGGACTTGGGATGTCGTAGGAGAGAGAGGGCACGTGAATATCGTGGTAAGGACTTGGGAGAAGGTTTCTGGGCAAAAAGAAGGATGAGAGAATTAGGAAGAAGGAAATAAGGTTGCCGTAAGCCCTGTGCACTGGTTAGACTCACCTTGGGATATCCTTGTGTTGCGGGCATGTCCGTCTACAGTAAGAGCAGGGGATAAGACATAACAGCAGTGTCTCACAAGATGGCGAATGCTGCAGGTCACGTGACACTCCAGAGAACTCATGGCATAAATAGATAGGATTGGGGAGTGGTTAATGGAGAGAGAGAGAGAGAGAGAGAGAGAGAGAGAGACTGCTGATTTGGGTGCTATCTTGGGCCTCTATGCATCAGTCATCTTAAAGGGTGGCTTGTGGAGCGAGGTTAAACCTTTGTCCCATAAGATTATTGACAACATAACCCAGTACAGTAACTTGAAAAGTTTGCTGATTATGAATGAGGTTGAGAATGGCAAGGTTTCTACACAACAAAAGAAAATGCAACTTTTGAGTTTTAAAGTATATGCAGCAATAGCAAAAGGCACACTAATTTGGGTGCTTTACATGAGTAAGACATTGGTTAGGGGGTTCATAGGTATGGCCTATGATGTCAGGTAAGATTTATCCTTTTCACCAATACAGGGATTTAGCAAGCTTCTAACTGCTGCAGGATAAAGGTGCCATGACTACTGGTGCTTTCAGTGATGTTTTTTGTGATGATGATGATTCGGCTCTGCAGTCGGATGGAGAAATTTAGCAATGCCTTAAGTAAATTGTATTTGGTCATGTAATGAGCCATGTCCTAGGAGGAATGCAACTCGTGGGGGTAGACCTCGACATTAGACCTAATGGAGCTGCCAGCCTGGCAGTACTGGGTTCCCAGTCCAGAATGGGAACATTGAATAACTGTGGTTCCTCCTGGCACAACTCACCACTGCATTTTTTCCACTCCTGTTGGATCTGTCAGTGGTGATGACTTCCCTTCAAAAATAAATAATAGTTTTTCAGATGTCCATTATTTTCACAAGGGCATGGCATCTTAAAACAATGAATTGGACTATTCTTGATTCCAGCAAAAAGGGAGCTGAGGATTAGATAAGTGAAGAATTCAACGTAAGAGGATTAGGGTTAGGAATTAGCCAAAGCAATTAGGGAATTGGCATTCCTGAAATTGTAAGGTGTCTTGTGGAAACATGTTTGTCAAATCTGATAGACAGGCAGATATATAGGTGTTATAAAAGTATACAAGTGAGGAATAGGGGTAATATGAATAAAAAGGGAGATAGAAATACTTTTATGAAAAAGTAAAAACTGAAAACATTGCCATGATTTTTGTATGTGCTAGAAATATGCAAAAGTAAAAGAAGAAAAACTTTGACAAGATTTTAATATATACCACTGTCAGTTACAGCAAATGATATACAGTACTAGGATGTGCTTGGAAATGTGCAGTTTATCAAGGTATTTAGCAATATTATAAAAGAGTATGTTGTGATTTTATGAAAGGTTCTGTGAGGTTAAAGCCACACACAGAAATTTTTTGTATTATAAATTTTTGTTCAAAGTTTATTTCTGCTTTTGTAGGTGTCACCAGAATCTAAAGACAAGTTACTTACTTGGATTGAAAAATGTCTGGAAGACAACAGTGGTCGTGGTGGTTTGTGGCATGTTCAGACAGGTAGAATGCTCCAGGATGCTTCATTTGTTTCAGATGGATTTATGGTCAACCTTGGTGCTGTAATGTTACAGCTTGCTCAGCCTTTTACCCAAGATATTAAATCTGCCAAGATTCTGAAGGTTAGTGTTTTACTGGTTAATATGAGATAATTTGCTGTTTGCTTATTTTGTAATATTGAAGTATAGATATTTATAAAGATTCAGTATAGGATGAAATAAAAGCATGGTAAGGAAGAAAGCATTACCAAATGAAAGAACAGAATAACTCATAAATCAGAGTTGTGACTTTAAATAGCAAACAAAGAGTCCAAGATCAATTAATTTAGAAGTGAAAAATAAATAAAAATATCAAGTAACAACGAATAATGTAAGGTTATAAAAAAATAATATAAGATTCAGAAAACATGTAAGAGAAGAACAGAGAACAGTGGACCCCCACTTTTTCACGCTTCCCTTTATCACGGATCTTTGTGGAACATATATTTCACTTTTACGCAGGAACTTTCACCAATTTGCAAATTATTCTATGGACCGTATCTCTTGAAATTATCACTAATTTTTTTTTTTTTTCCTTAAATTAGGCAGTGAACTGTTAAAGTAGGCAGTTACAAGCATTTTAGTTTAAAGGGGTTCAGGGTATTTGGCAGTTGTAAGTATTTTAGAGGGAATTCTGTATTTTCACAGATTTTGCATTTCCGCAGTGGGTTCTGGAACTTATCCCTGTGTAAAAGTTGGGGAGCACTGTAAACATTTTATTTAACAAACATCAAGCTTACAGTCACTCTAAATAAAAGGTAATGTAGACAGAATACTATAAATATCTTACAACCAAGACTCAAGAGCTGGTGGTGATTTGAGTTCACCTTTACCACCCAGCATATTCACAGTAGACTGTCTTCCTCAAACAATCAGAAGCAGGGAAAGTGAGAGTGACAATAAAAGCAGCGATAATGATGGAGCCAAACTTCAGCAAAAGTGCACTTGAATTGCAATAATTCGTATGTTACTCCATCATGGCGCCTGTTTTTATGGGCACAGACCAAACATGGTAAAACCTGTTAAGCATCTGGTAAAGGAAATGAAATTAGTAGAGAAATCTAAATACTGTTAGTAGAGATTTAAATACTGTACATTAATATAATGTCTAACACAAGGACAATTATGAATTGTTACCAACACCATATTGCCTGCAGCCTTATTTAGGTGCAGCATACTATGCTGAAAGTTTTGTGTCATACAACTTTCTTTTACACATGGTTAAGAATCAAAAGTTAAAAGTCAGAGCCTCTATTAATATATACATTATTCATAAAATATGTAAAATACCTTATCCATAATTAAGAAGAAATCTTAATTGTAATTGTTTTCCTATGGCAAAGTTTATTGATAAGTTTTACAGTTCTACTGTGTATTGATCAAAATCTTTTGATTAACATAAAGTTGAGTTCTTTCATAAAACAATACCAAATCTACAAAACTGTGAACAGATGACCCATAAGGTCTTATTTTTTTGTGTATCAGATGAAAATGCTGGAAGTCAAAGTACTGTATATCAAAATCCCTTGTTTTATAAAAAAAATTAAAAAATTGAATTTATTATTGATTTTAATATCATTGTTTAGGAATGAACCTTCTTTAAGGATCCTCATGATATTAGAATACTCAAGAAATCATGTACATATAGACAGACATCAAACAGGATATCGGTATTACTTAATGTAAGTTGATTATCAACAAATCTCAAGTCAGGACTATATCTTAATCTCCCATTGATGGGGTTAATGCTTAAAATTTGTATGTTACCAGTGTGCAAATGCAAATTGGTAGTATTAAGGCTAATTAGAAATTATAAAGATTCTTGTCCTTTTGTCAATAGATGTTATTAAAATGACCAGATTAGTTTTCTTAAGGGTAAAGTATATTTTTAACATCAGATGTCAAGAACTTTTTTGGATAAGGGCACCATACAATGTATAAATCATGTGGCCATGTAATATAATGTTACTTTTACTTTCTTCCCCTCCTATCCCCTTTTTCCCATCTGATTGCACGAAGCTAATTTGCTGTGATGTGGCATGGTAAAATTGAGCTCAACAAGAACCTTAAGCCATTTGAGGTTCTGAGCCTTGGTCTTCTGATATTCATAGCACTTTGTCTGCATTGCCCTTATTTTGTGATACTTACACTTGATGCTTGTTAAGTAAATAGTTTGTACTTTTTGTTTCTTTATTTTTTCCTACATATTCTTTCTTAAATTTTTTTATCATTCATGCATAATTTACTTAATATTTTTTACTTGTCTTTCACTTATACATTGTTTTTGGGGAGAGGGTGTATTTGTGGTAAAGTTCTTAATGTCCCAAAGTTGTTTTTGAGTTCATTCGTGGATGAATATTTTCCAGGTTGACCCCACATATTGCATTGCACCTAGAGTGTCCAATGATAATGGTGTTCCAGGAGCATACACAGGAGATTTAGGAAAGCAGACTACCCTTGTTCCATCTCCTGATGATTCTCCTGTTTTGCACTCAAAACAGTACTCCTTTATTAGTTCCTGCTTTTTCTTGACACATCGAGCACTTCATCTTGGGATTCAGGTTTGTATTGTTAAGTTGTGAACTGAATAGGTGAAATCAAATTTTCCTGTTATATAGTTTTAGATAGGACAGGTTCTCTTGTGATTGATAGTTTGTGGTTGGGACTACTTATGTTTGTAGATATATGATCAGAAGTTATGTTCATTTTCCTGTTTATAAGTACAGGCAGTCCCCGCTTACTGGCGGCATCAGTTTTAACCGACTGGACGTATTGTACGTCGACTCAAATTGTCTGTCGGGTGCCAAGTGGACGTGCGGTACGTCGACTACAAAAAGTTTTTTTAAATATTCGCGGAAAAATACTTATAGGCCTAGTTTGCGAAAAATTTTAAATATCTTTCTTCTCCCACTACAAAGCATCAGCGACACATCTCAGAAATTCTTTCGTCACTTTGTCGTAATTTTTGCACCGTTTTATATTAGCCGTTACATAAAGTTTTATATATGAAAATGTGCGCAATTTCATGTAGAATACAACAAAAGACAACCCATGATTGTAGCTTTTATAAGTTTTGAAATATTTTCATATAAATCACAATAAGTGGCAAAATTTCAACCTCCAGTCAACTTTGACTCGACTGAAATGGTCGAAAAACGCAATTGTAAGCTAAAACTCTTACATTCTAGTAACATTCAATCATTTACCTTAATTTTGCAACAAATTGGAAGTCTCTAGCACAATATTTCGATTTATGGTGAATTTTTGAAAAAAAACTTTCCTTACGTCCAGCTGTAACTCTGCCGAAAATCTCAGAAATTCTTTTGTCACTTTGTCGTAATTTTGCACCCGTTTATATTAGCCGTTACATAAAGTTTTATATATGAAAATGTGTGCAATTTCATGTAAAATGTAACAAAAAACAACCCATGGTTGTAGCTTTATCAGTTTTGAAATGTTTTCATATAAATCACGATAAGTGCCAAAATTTCAACCTTCAGTCAACTTTCACTCGACCGAAATGGTCGAAAAAACACAATTAAGCTAAAATCTTACATTCTAGTAACATTCAATCATTTACCTTCATTTTGCAACAAACGAAGTCTCTAGCACAATATTTCGATTTATGGTGAATTTTTGAAAAACTTTTCCTTCCCTCCAAGTGCAGTAAGTCTGCTGAAAATCTCAGAATTTTTAGTCACCTTGTCATAATTTCGCACTGTTTATATTAGGCCTTACATAAAGTGTTATACATGAAAATGTGCGCAATTTCAGCGTAAAATACCACAAAAAATAACCATATTGTAGCTTTGTCAGTTTTGAAATATTTTCATATAAATCACGATAAATAAAAATTTGACCTTTGGTCAACTTTTTTTAACTTGACCGAAATGTCGAAAACTGCAATTGTAAGTTAAAACACTTACAGTCTATAGTAATATTCAATCACTTACCTTCATTTTTCAACAAAACAGGAAGTCTCTAGCACAACACAGTATTTGATTTATGGTGAATTTTAGAAAACTTGTTTTTAGCCCTAGCTGTTAATTCATGTGCATCATTTTGTGATAATATTTTTCTGTGTTGCTTTGATCATTTTACAATTTGTTATATACCAAAATCATTGCAATTTAGTGCACAATACAACGAAAAAAAAAAATAACTTCAAGTTAGCTTTGAACTGCTTTGCTCACAGCACGGTTTGTATACAATTATATATGAAATTTTTTTTTCATGTCATATATTCCAATATTTATATATGATAATTATATTTTTTCATTTTGATGGTTGTATTACTAAACTTCAGGCAATGACAAAAAGGAGCCAAAATGAACTCTTAATCTTAAAAACTACGTAATGTGGATTTTTTTGAAAAACTTTTTCCGCTTTCAGCGCTTAACTCGAATGCCACTGGCATATGACAGACACTTTTTGTAAAATAAAGGCTCGGCATTTTAAGCGGTTAACGGCGATCGGTTTAAAGCCGCCGTTCTTGTCTAAGCGATGCGTTAACTGGATTTTCAGCGCTGATCTCCAGTAGTGGCGTCCGATCTCCAGTTAGCAGCGCCCGATCCCCAGTTAATGGCACTGATATCCAGTTAACGGTGCCGTTAAGCGGGTTATTAGTGCTATTATTGCTGATTTTTTGTTGGCAGCGATTCTCGGTTAGCGGCACTCGGCCGGGAATGGAACCTCGGCTGTTAACCGGGGACTTCCTGTAAATTAAACTTGATACAAAGTTCTCTTTTATATAACTAGTACTTTATGCTTATTCTTTTTAGACAAGAATGAGTAATTATTGTGTTTGTCCCTACGGAAATACAAACCAGACCCTTTTATTAGGAGGGCGTGTGAGGGAAGGAAGCCCTTCCCCCCCACCAGCTGTCACCGAGCACTTTTCTTCAGCCACTGTAAAGTGAAGATGTCTTGCTATTCTCCTGCTGACTGCAGGAGTTGGAATTTGTGTTTTTGTTTTAGTGCTGGTTTTCTTTTACCATGGATATGTAACATGAACAGCTGAAGTATGAAGGGCATAAGCAAGTGGATGTGGCCCTTCATGCCCTTGATTTATGTGGGTCCCCCACTGTTACTGCTCTTTTGTAGGGATAGGGAGGGAGTGTTTATACTGTTGAAGAGAGAAGGACAAGAGACGGTAAAAACTTTACTGTATGTACTTAAAAGCAGTAAAAATTTACATAAAAAAATAAAAGAAGGGAATTTCGCAATAAATTCAACATAATGATACAATATAATAACAATCAAATGCAATACAGTAACAATAAAAAATCAAAAGAGATTCTTACTTGAGCCAGTGTTCAGGACTGCAGAGTGAGACAGTAGAAAGGAGAGGGAGGGTATTGTTGTTGGTTATTGGGTGGGAGATGGGGGTCTACTTACTACTGACTTTCCAGCTGGGCCCAGGCTTGGATGATTTTTCTCTTTCACTACATTTCGCCCGTTTCGTTCACTTACACGATTCGCCCAAATCACTTATTTTTGTTACGGTAAAATATCTATCGAGTGACACTTACTTTTTACGATTTTTTAGCATAGTAAAAGTAACTCATCCCCACATCATGAAACACATTGCACACCTTGGATTGTTTGTTTAAATGACTTCCTTGTGAAAAGTTATTTGATCTCTCTCTCCTTTTCTTACTTGTATTCTGTACTTATTACATATTTGTTTGCAAAATCCTCATGTTTATTGGATTATTATGTATTTGTTTGCAAAATCCTCATGTTTATTGGATTATAATGTTAAATTCTGCCTTTGCCAAAAGTAAGTTGACGTGTTGCGGCATATTAATCTCTTTCTTGCACTCAAGATCCAAGTGTAAAAAGTACGTCGACAATCATACACGCTTGAGGAATTGTTTTCACCTCTGTCAGATGCTGATTGCTCTCTCTCTCTCTCTCGTAACATACACGCACACAGACACACTATCGATTCCTTTGTTTATCCTTGCAAAATGTGAATAAAATTGATTTTGTTATCAGCCTTTGCCTGGTTTCCTCAAGGGGATCCCATCTCTCCTCCCTCAATTCCAGACTGCCATGCACCATTTTCACAAAATTTTTCAAAAATTTTACTTTGTGTAACGTACTGTTTTATACTTTACACTCTTGATTTAACTTTTGTACACATTAATAATAGAAAAAGTTTTAAAAGGGGGACTTTTTGGGTGGGCTGGAATGAATTATCTTGATTCCCTTTACAGGTATTCCTTATGGGGAAATTTGTTTCACATTTCAAACAAATCTCATTTCGACCAGCCTTCTGGAACGGATTAAGTTTGAAGTCCGAGATACTACTGTAAGTGAATTCTCAATTCATTTTTTGTCTGTTACATGTAAACTGCACTTTTGTGGGTAATCTTGTGGATTTCTGCTTGTTTACCCCCTCTCGATACTTTGCACAGCATACTGTTATTTTACTCAAAGTTCTGATAACATTAATATCCCCTTATAAAATGTGAGTATTGTGATACCTGTACACAAAATAATCCAGACTGAGAGAGAGACAAACACACAGCAAGTTCTTTAAGGAAAATAATTTTAACATAGAAAGGTGAGCAAATACATTCTTTATGAAAAGAGAATTTTAACTCTGAAATGCAAGAAAACACACAGTTAGTGTGACTCATACATGGACTAAAAAATATATGTACGTAACACTACAATGCTCTATTGGGGACAATGCTGTACTGCATTAAATAAATATTGATAAAAACACTACCAGAGAGAGGGAGGGCACAGTAAGTGCATAATGTTTTGTAACTTATGTTGAAACAGAGTGTAAAGATACTTACAGTATTGCCTTTTTTTATATACTGTATAAGTTTTGTGTATTTTCCACATCGTGTTATAAACAGGTAGAACTGCTGCAATTGATTATGTTGTTGTTAGGCTTATGCTTTGCATTACTTTACTGCACTCTACATATTTTTGAAGCAAATCATTTAGCAGATACTTCTTGGAAATTAAAATATAAGTAAAAAATATTTAAATTGAATGACAGTCACATAATACTAGTTAGGATAGGCTATTAATTACTTTATAAGGTATATCTATAAACTAAAGCTATGTGGGCTGGCCCCAGGTTATCTTTGCTAATTTTTGTTACTTATCAGGAGGGGCAGACCTTCAACTGGCAGGTTAAGTTGAGGTGGCACTATATTTTGATCTACTACACAGTTCTTTCAACGTTTTTAAAGAAAATTTATTATAAACAATCTTTCCATAACTCAGTATATATAATTTTAAAACAGGATAATTTTTTCCAAGTAGTTTGTATGGCTGGACATTTCGAATTTACATTGTTTTAGTTTCAGTTGGGAGTGAATACAAAAAGAAAATTGGGTATGTACATCATTCTTCATTTAAGGAAACTATAATAAAAAGAAACAACGATAAAAAATATTGTGAGTACATAAGTTTGGCAGTAGGAAATGGTGATATGATAGGCAGAATAACATTGTTAAAAAAACACTGATATCATTTGAACATTGTATATATGATTTTTGTGTCCTGTAGCATTTGTACTATATTCTGCCATTTGATATACAATTTTGTACACAATAAACTAAAATTTTAATGCATAAACTTTCCACTTAACATTGAAATGAACAATTTTAAGTTTGTCATAGTCAGTCAGGAATTGTAGGATTACAAGTACGTATGTCGGCATTAGCTTTGTAGATGCATTTTATATATATATATATATATATTAATTTTCAAGATACTATATATAATACTAGCATTTACATTAAGAATTGCACTTTATGCATTAGTATGTATGTATGTTATTTACTGTCAACTAAGAATAATTGCAGTGATGTAAGCTGAAAATTCATTCTCAAAAAAAAAAAGAAAGGAAATGTTCATATGGATTCAAGTTAAGTATACCTTAGTTTAACCAGACCACTGAGCTGATTAACAGCTCTCCTAGGGCTGGCCCAAAGGATTAGACGTATTTTATGTGGCTAAGAACCAAATGGTTACCTAGCAACGGGACCTACAGCTTATTGTGGAATCCGAACCACATTATGGCGAGAAATGAATTTCTGTCACCAGAAATAAATTCCTCTAATTCTTCATTGGCCGGCCAGAGAATCGAATGCCGGTCTAGCAAAGTGCTAGCCGAGTATGATATCGACCCATCCAATGGGAAACTATATTAACCTGGCAATAGTTCGATTATAGGTTATTTAAAGATGGAGAAAATGCAGTCCAGCACGAACACCCCAAAGACTAGCTTGATATTACACCAGGATTAAAAGATCATATTTTGGTTTAAAATGTATTCTCTATACTGTATAATGCAGAAAAACACACACCAACAGTTCAAGTGAGTGGAAGAGAGATACTGAGCTGGGCATGATGGATTAGTTACCCAGGAATTAATGAAACCACAATTACAAAGTCAGACATGCAAGTATCGGTTGTGTTTATTTCAAGATCTGTTGCCTAGCTCACTTACTGCATTATTCCATTAAGAATTTTTTTTTCTGGTTTGGGACATATCTGATAAGTTGAGGTGGTGGTGTATTTGGATTACTAGTCCTTCACCTGTTAAGCATAGACAAGTACCTCAGAATATTGAAGTCCTGCCTTTGTATTTGCTTATTATCAAGGGTATCTTGAGGAATACAAAGGGAAGTAAAGAGAAACAATAACAATACTGGTGAGCTGAAGGAATAATAAGCACTTTAATTTTATCAATAACAATATTAGGTTAATTAAGTTGTGCAGACCAGAGGGAAAGTATAAACTTAGTTACATTTATGGTAACTTAAGATTTGTAAACATTTGATAAACATGCCTTTAAAGCTTATATTTCACAAATATAGAAAGTGTAAAAGCAATAAAGACCACATACTGATATTCAGATGGTGATTTATGTGTGTGCAGTGCAAGGTCTTCAAGGCCTATTATTTGGCAAATAGGAGCTGTGATACGTAAATTGTACAAGTAACAAAAATCCCATTCTGACAAATTAGTCTCTAGGACGAAGGTGCACTAATTTTTATGCACTTTTTAAAAGCTGTGACAAATTTAAATCTTTGATTCCAGAAAACTAGCATATTTTGATATTTTCTGTAAAATGTATGTGTCAGTTTCAGTGGGTACTCTTCATCCTGTTTGAGATGCAATTAAGAATTTGTTTTTTCTCACAAACATTGTTTCCTTTTGCCTCAGCGAATTAAGTTAACGTTTCACTGAACAGTGTTTCTCTAGGAGACCCAGTGTCACTGACTTGTTCTTTTAGTGGCTAATCTTAACTTACATAAAATTAATGAAATTTTGATGATGCTTTGAACATGATTGATCAAGTAATTTTGAAGTGTTTTGGTTAATTCTGATTATGAGATTACCGATGTCTGTGCCAGATTTTTGTTTGGATGTATCAGTTGTTGTGGACCTCAAAAGGAATTTCTGTATTGAAGTACTTACCTTATGTAGAGTGAATGATGCATTATGATAAAAAATTAGCTATTTTGGGATTTAAAGTTATATATTTTAATAAAAGCACAAAGAAAACTAGTTTACAGAAGTCAAACATAGATTGTACTTTTGACTTGATTATTAGCTTGATTGCTTGAAGCCTTTTTTTTATGCTTTTTCAGGTTGTTCAACAAAAACTATATAGGTTGTCTCAAGACCTATCCCGCTTACAGCATCAGTATCAAGAAGTGTCTGCTCAAGGTTCTCCAGCTGCTGAGAGGATGCACAGTCACATGGAAACTTGGACAGCTGAACTTTTGTCTTTTAAGGCAGCAATATTTGAGCCAAACATGGCAGAAGCATTGTTACAGTTTTTGGCAGTGTCAGCAGAATGGCTAGTTCAAATTGCATTAATACCCCCTGATCAAAAGAGCCTTCCAACATCTTTACAGGCTGTTACGTTGCCATTACCAGATGATGATAAAGTTCATTATTATCTCCAGTGCATTCCAGAATTTTTAGTAGAGACTTTAACTGAAACAATTAGTGCTGTAAGGAGATTTAATACTGCTCTACTTGATTCCAGTGGAGCCTCACAAGTTCTTCCTCATTTCATGTCCTTTATAATAGTATTTATGGGCTCTCCCAATCGAATGAACAACCCTCATTTACGAGCTCATCTTGCAGAGTGTTTAGAGACTTTACTTCCAGATCGTGGTAGCACTGGAGGATTGTTTACTGGCTATCGTGAACAGATCTTATTTAATCATCCTGCCTCAGGTCATATTGTTGAAGCTCTCATTCATGTCTTTGTCAGCATAGAGATGACTGGGCAAAGTGTGGCCTTTGAAGAAAAATTTAACTACCGCAGACCTATGTAAGTTTTTGTGTTTGATGTTAAACAGAAAATAATGAGTTACATTACATTAACTGATTTGGCAGTAAAATTAAGTCAAGCTTGGCTGTGAGCCATTTTCAGTATATAATAATAATGCTTGAATGTAAATGAAGTCAGTAAATTGTATAGAGAAATGTTAACACTAACTGTGATATATGAACTCCATTTATAGGTTTGCATATTTGGAGGATTCCTTTTTACAGCATAATTTGAGCAAAGCGTAATGTTCTCCTTAGCACATATACCTAATAAAAAAAAACCTTGTTGGTTCTCTGGTTGTACTCTACCATATATTTGAGAAACTTTGGTGGCCTTGCCATGTCACCAGAATGCTGCCTTATTATTGATTGAATGTTTTTACCTAATAAAATACCATCCATTTAAAGCATTAGCTTTTGTTTTGGCTTTGAAAAGATGGTAAGTGTATTCTTTGGGTGGGTAAAAGTAGGTAACAGGTGGGACCTTGTTTTTGCACTTTTTCTCTATTTGAAGCTGAACTATGTTTTGTAGACATCAGGAATGTTTTGCTTTTATAGTATATATACCTTGTTTAGGAAAATTATATAAGTAAAGCATTGCATAAGCACAATTCAATCAAAAGTGTTGAGTTAACCAAGATACAGTATTGCCAAAACTGATTTGTAAGGTTGTTGGTAAGCAAGTCACATTTTGTATTATTTGTCAGAGTTTAAAGTCTAAATATAGTTAGTATGCATTCCCTCTGATTTAGTAAAGTTTATATTGTTATTTAGTAATGAAAAAATATTAGATTAGGTGAATTCAGTCAAAATTATTAGTCTGGTTCATCAAAACAGTTTACAGACAAAGCTTTTTACAAACAATTGATATACAGATACATTTTGGTTAGTACCTTACAACAGAGCATGTGGCATGTTTTGTGCGAACCTAGAATATATGAATATTTGTATTTCTCATAATTCAGGAATATTTTAGGTTTTTATATAGTATGAAAAAGATAAAAATTGTATATAATTTGCAGTGAATATTTGCTTGTACTTTTTAAAATTAATTTACTTAGTCACTTTCTCATGTTGAACCATTTGCTTTTAAGATAGTGTTTAGAATTATATGAAACAGCTCAAAGCATTAGCTTTCTAATGATAAATAATTTTACATACCTCTAACAAATTGTAGGTGTCTTGTCTGAACATATAATCAAGAAATATTATCAGTATATTTGCCATCATGGCTGCCTTCTGTATATACATCTTATTACAACTTTTAAATTTTATGCTGGGATGCAAGAGTTAATGCTGCACATATTAATCCTATGAATTGAATACTATACACACTGTAGTGCAGAGATGTTGGGAAAATTATACTGCAGAAAATCCTGACAGCATCTGTTTTAGAATAACAGGTGCTGTTTGTTCAGTGTGTTGGTTTTTTGACAATTCCTGTTGTTATTCTGAAGGAATAATGACCATAATTGTTACCATGGATTGACAGTACATAACATTTATACCAGTTAAATGTGGTTATTTATAGATTAGATTCTTCTGAGCTTAAACAGTCAAGCATTACTGGTGTCGTGTCATTTCTTTGCACTAGTCATCGAGGTAAAAGCTGTATATTGGTTACACAGACTATGCTATTCCAGCACAGAATAGTACCTCTATTTTCAAATAGGTCTAGTCTGTTTTATAATCAATACAGTAAGCCTTTGGAGTTGCTATGGCATTTCTCAGTCAGTGTCAGCTCCTCTTATTTCACATGCAAAATCCTTCACCAACTGACCATGAAAGGCTGTTGTATTCATCATACTGTCAAACTTTTGTTGAAGGTATGGTGATACCTTCAACAAAAGTTTGTTTACACACACAATACTTTCCAGCCCGAGAAGAACCCTAAAAGGGTTCAGAGGTCTGGTTAAACAAATCATTTATAACTAACTACACACAATACTAATTTGTTTGTGGTGCTCTGTTATGGCAGTATTTTTTATTTATTTTTGTAAGTATTTCTGCTCTCTGCTTTGAGGAAGTTTATTGTATTTTAAGTTTACTATGGGTGTTTCTTCAATTCTCTGAACTGTATTTTGTATTAGCAAGAATAGCTATAGCCTTGTACTTTGTAAATTCTTATACCTCATGTTACTTGCAGTTTTCATTCGTATTATGACTGAAGCCAACATCTTGTAATTATAAATTGCATTACACTATATTTTTCTTTACTTCAGGTACGAAGTCATGAAATACCTTTGGGAATCACCAAGGCACAAGAAGAGTTTCAAACTTTTGGCTGGTCAAGCTCTAGCAAGCATGGAATCAGCAAAACCACCTCTTTTCCTTCGCTTCATTAATCTTCTCATAAATGATGCTATTTTCCTTTTGGATGAAGGGTTGTCTTATATGTCACAGTTGCGAGAAAGTCAGATCGAAAGGTAACTACTATATCTGATCTCTTTATATCAGCATTGTGTGCAGCTGAATGTGTTTTGTGTATAAATGTAGGGAAGACTTGTGATATGATGAATACATTGAGAATATTTATCTTCCAGAGATAATGGAACTTGGACATCTTTGCCAGCACAGCAGCGGGCTGAGAGAGAACAGAGTTTCCAACAGACATCTGCATTGGCACGTTTCCATAACATGCTTGGCTCAAGTACAATTCAGACACTAAGTATGCTTACAAAAGAGGTATGTCATGACTTCTTTTTTTAAGGTTTGTCAGCCTTCTCTGGAAGAGGCCTTTTGGATGAAGCTATAGGCTTGAGAGACCACTTTCCCCATTAAAAACTTACCATAGATTCAAAATAAAATTGAGAGCTGTCAGTCCAGGAGCCCTGCCAGATTACATACTGAATCACTTAAGATAAACTAAATAATGGTTTGGTGTCATTTCAATGTATGCTATGTTGCCTCTCTTTTTTTTGTTTAGAGTTGATGTCATTTCAAGGCATTTTCTGTTGTCTCTCTTTTTTTGTTTATTTGGCTATTTGATTTGTGGGCACTTGTCACTTTTAACTTTAAATTGTGCAAACCAAGCATTTTTGGTTATAATTTTATTAATTTTCAGTATGCCATAATGCATCTATCCAATTCCAATGAGGCAGTGGTGATTACCATTTTACAATATTAAATCATAGCCAAGTTGTCAACTGTGCTTCAAGGAAAAGTTAATTCATTGATCATTTAGGGTAGATTACTTACCTTGCTTCATGACTTACATTGGGCAGCTGTGATAGCTCAGTGGTTTTGCCAGGACCTCACAGTGTCATAATACTGAGTTCAAGTCCTGATCTTGGCTTAATAAATTTCACTGGCAACATGATCTTACTGTCTCCATGAGCCAGGGATTCCTATCTGTTGAGTCATCACCAGCTACTGCCTGGTTCTTCCTTGTCCAAGCTGGAGTAGAGAGGTGCTTTTGCACCAGTCATATTTATGTATGTTCAGTCTCGAGGACATTGTGCAACATTACAATGGCCTGTTCTCTACTTCTGCTGCTCTTGAGTAACCTTTAAACCTTTAAAGTAATTGGCTTTATCAAGGCAGTTGTTACTCTTGTTCATATTGTCTCAGTTGGCTGGTTTTCATGAAACTAATGAGTGGATTTGGATGAAACTTGATATTCACTAAGTGATAGCCCAATGAATATGGTAGCTTTTTTTATTTTGCCTGCTTCATGGTGTGGCAGTCCCAAGCTTAAGCCCTGGTCATGTTTTGATATTCACTAGAAAAACCTAACCATATCATCTCTGTGAAAGGGGTAGGGGAGCTTTGGGGATCCCATAGGTCTCCTTGCTGGGTCATCAGCAGCCACTGCATGGTTCTCCATGGTCCTAGCTTGATTAGGGAGGGGATTGTGAACTGATCATGTGTATATTTGGTCTCTAGGACATTGTATGCTAGTTCAGTTGCCTGTCATTTGCCTTGCCACTCACTAGTGACTCTTAAACCTCCAGATGACTAAAGTTCGATGAATGTGGATGAAAGTTTGGCAATTTTTGCCATAGAAATCATGCCAATTCATTTTTGATACCCTCCAAAAGTTTATCATTAGAGGGAGTCACCAGACAAATACTTTCACCAAGTGTAATCAAAATCAGTTCTGGATATGTTTTGAGAAAAATTAGTATACATAAAAACATGGGTGGAATGTATTAAGTTTTAAGTTTTTTCCCATGCTACTTGGCTAAGAATTTATCATTGCTCTAAAGATAGGTGATACTTTTGTAGTGTTATATTTAGGAACCAAATCTGTTAATATTTATGAGTAAGAATTAATCATTGCTCCCAAGATAGATGATACTTTTGCAGTATAATATTTAGGAACCAAATCTGATATTTATGAGTACCTTCAGTTTGAATAGAACAGAAAGACTAAACTACTAGACTAATGATAAATAAAGATATACCACTAGCAGATACAGCAAAGACATATGATGGTTATATAAGGTCTTTATTACTCTTTGCAGTTGAAATGTGGGAACCAACAAAGAAAGTGGAATTAAATATGGAAAGTAAGACTGAGAAAGTTAATTCATGGCCAGAATACAGTGGGGAGATCATGTGAATAGGGAAGTAATCTTGGTTACCAGCAGATGGAAAATAGACCAAGATCTTACAGATTGAGATGGTTTAGACACATGAGAAAGGATGAGAAACAGTTAGTCAGAAAAACAGTAGATAAGGTGGTAGTACAAGGATGTATGCCTGTAGGAAGGCACAGGAAATCATTGAAAAAGGGTTTCATGCAGAAAGTGCACAAGACAAAGGAGAGAAACTGAAGATGATTAATTTTATGTCCAATTCCAGAGAGGGAGAGGCTGACATAAAACATTTACTATGTTTTAATTTGACTACAAAATCAGTTTCCAGATTTTTATACTGTAGTGCTGTCCTAAATGATTTGTTCTTAAATGAGAGGTGAAAGTTTGAGCAAGTCAAGCTTGAAGTTTTGACAACTAGTTTGGAATATAATTGGAACTGGAATATAAAATTTAGGCCAGAGGTCATTCAGCACTGAAAATAATGTTGAAACAGTTGTAAGAGAGGATGGAAAGTAAGAAGGAAGAAAGAGAATACGAATGGAGGTATAGTTAAAGAAATGAAAGGGGTTGTAGCAGGGGCCAAAAGGACACTGCAAAGAACCTTGAGCAATGCTTAGGAGGTGCACTGATGGCACTACCCCCAACTAGGTCAGAAAGAAACCATCAATTTTTTTCATCATTCTTGTGTTCATCATAAATAACCTACAGACTAGGACCAGAAGCGTTTAATAGTCTTGTCGCGATTGATTTCTTTGTTTAAACTGGTTTCAGAATTCATAGGGTAATGGTCTTGACATAAGCACTTATTTGAATAAAATACATCTATTGTTGGTTATCTCTAGAAATAAAACTATTCACCTTCTGAATAAATGCAAAAATGAAACAGTGACAGTTACAAATGAATGGTTAGCCAATCGTGAAATCATGTCAAACATAACATAAACAAGAAATACTACACTTAATGGTAATCCTATTTTGAAATGGTTACAAGAACTTCAGAGCATTATATGAGAATTCCTTAAAACTGTAATTATATTGAAATAGTGGAGTGTATGATGTAAAATACTGGAGTTTGTAAGGTAAGGTATCTTTTTGGTTATTATAGTTAGTCTGGAACTTAGGAATGATTATAATCTTTTCAGATTCCTCAGTTTTTCACTCACGGCACATTAGTGGACAGAATTGCTGCAATGTTGAATTACTTTTTATCTACATTAGTTGGCCATAAGCAACGTAACTTAAAGGTAAACCTGTTTGTTGTATTACCATTTTTTCTTTTCTTTTGACAAATTATAGTATACAGTATATGTATATAATGAAATATTTTTGTATCAGAACTTTGTAGTTCAAGGTTTTTATTGGCTGCAAACAATTTTTATCTAGTTCTCATGAACATTCAGCTTTTTATTTATTTAAGTAAAAATATAATTTTTCCTAACTAACATTATGCTGTACATATCTGCTTCCTTCTGAATATTCTGTAGGTCCGTGACATGGAGAAGTACGAGTTTAGACCTGCTGAAATAGTATCTGACATTTGTACCATCTACACTCATCTTTATAGTGATGAAGCATTTTGCAGTGCTGTTTCTGCAGATGGAAGATCATACACTCCACAGCTGTTCTCCCAAGCTCATGATGTATTAGGTGTGTTATCTTAGGCTTTATTAATATTAATACATAAATATATATCCTTAGTAAAAAAAAAAAGTACACAATGCTACCCATTAGTAAAAAAAAGAGGATGCCAATAATTCACTCTGTGAAGCACTACTTCATTTTATTCTTGCTGATGAGTGATACTACTAATCACAATTATTCACCCTTTCAAATGTTGCCTCTTTATGATGTGAAGTTTTCACATTGACTTCATAGTCTAACTCCAGTGATTATAAACCAGTAGGTACACAGTAAAATCCCCATTATATAATTAGTCTGTAGTAATAGAAATTAAATTAAATACCTTTTATGATTATCAGAGAAGTAAAGTTGGTTCTGAACTTACTACTACTGTACTGAGTTTTGTTGCTCTCTTGCTATCTATTCACCTACTGCCTATGCACAGTATATGCCATGTTGGCATAAACGAACTTATTAGACATTAAAAGTAGAGTATTATTCCCTCCAAGTGTCCAAGGATATCCAAGGAAGTTAAGCATAGAATGTACATTCTTGTAAGCAGACCTTAATGTATGCAACAGTCATTGTAAATACAATACTGTTATTATCAAAGTTCATGATATCAAAGCTTTATAAGATCAATGCTTAAATTAAAAGAACCAAAGTTGTATGTACAGGATTTCAGGATCTATGATTCAAAAGGAAGTTGTGAAACAAGAATTATGTATGGTGTCATGAGAATACAGCCTGTGTCACACAATTATTGTCCAGAAAGATGTGAAAAGGGTGGCAAGAAATTTGTGTAGGAGGACTGCAGACTTACTGTCAGTTGTGCAAAAGAAAAAAAGAGCAAAGAATAAGTCACCCATTTTGGGGAACACAGTTTGGTTAGACTATGTGGATGATCTAATATTTAGGCTTGTTTCTCTTAGTGAAGTTAACTTTTATATACACTGTCTGTTGAAGTACTGAAAATGATGATGTGAATATTATTATTATTATTGTTCAGATGAATAGGTGAAAAGTTACTGTGTAATTTTTAGATTTCCATTATTGGGGATGAATCTTACCTACTGTTGAAGATAGCTTAATATAGGCTATCTTTAACAGTAGATAATCCAAGTAATAAATTTATTATGAAAATTTATATTATATATGTTATATGTCCTGCTAGTTTTCCTTGAGAGTAAATATTATGGTGTTGAAGAATAACATGTTACTTTTTGATAGATAACATATTGACCTTTATCCATGGAATTCAAAATAATTTATGTGGCCTGAGCAGTGAGTATTTAAAGAGAAAGTTGCATTAAAATGTATTTTACTTATTCACTTATAACTACAGGTAGTTTTTTCTTGTTCTTACAATACCCAGTACGCATCAAACGAGGAGTTCTAGCAGAGGAAATAGAAGCAGTTGCCTTAAAAGTTGAAGAAGCTGGGAAGGTGCGTGCTGAGGAAGATGATTTAGCTGCCTGTGCTCCAGATGAGTTTTTAGATCCTATTATGTCTCACCTTATGACAGACCCGGTCATACTTCCATCTTCAAAGGTATGGCAAATTTGTAGTGATTCTTCCAAATTAATCATTAGTAAATTAGTATTCATGGGTAAAACTTTTAGATATAAGATTTACCTGTTACAGTACTAAACCGTTGTTATATGTCCCACAACCTAGTACGTATAGACAAACCTTGTATAACGTATAGCATCAGTGACTTTTTTAATTGTAGGGGACTTATTAAGGCTGGGACACTCATCCAGAGTAATTATACATCTTTTCTCCCAGCAACAAAATATATCATATAACCAAGACCTCTCTTATTATGTACAGTAATACCTCAAACTTATGCGAGGTTAGGTTCCAGAACCCCTCGTGTAAGGCGAGGATTCGAGTAAATTTGGTACGGTGAC
The DNA here is from genome assembly GCF_040412425.1 of Macrobrachium rosenbergii. NCBI lineage: Eukaryota > Metazoa > Arthropoda > Malacostraca > Decapoda > Palaemonidae > Macrobrachium > Macrobrachium rosenbergii. The sequence goes on along the minus strand of NC_089791.1, from coordinate 54,848,389 downwards.
TGAAAATGCTAATAATTACAGTAAATGCTTATTCCTAAAGTTTAAACCCTAAATATGACAGTCTTGCGCCCAAAGCACTTTAATTTCATGAAAAGTTAGCTTAATACCATACTGTAATTCATATTTCATTACATCGACAGTTGTTTTGTGATTTTAGTATCATACAGTATGTGTACAAAAATAAAAATAATTCAGATTTTTAGTACCAGTTTTATACATAAAAGCATGAAAACTTGTAAATTGTATCAGAAATTAAACATAACCACTTCTGCAGGGTTTCTTGGGGATTTTGCAAATATCGCGTGTCTGTGAAAAAATCACATATGCCAATTACTGTAGTTAGGTTCCAATGAAAAGTTTGCGTGTCTGTGAATTTGTGCAACCCGAAACTTGTAAGATTGAGGTATTTCTGTACTGTTATTCTGCTGCAAGTTTTGATGAAGGTCTTATAAGCAGTTAAATGCTCTAATAAAATATAAAAAAAGTAGTGTATACACCTCATGCTGTTGTGAATGTGCATTTCTTTGCTGGTTTTATATTGAGCAAGTAGCTACTGTTTTGTACTTAATTATCATACAGTATCTCCATATTAAAATTCTAATATACATTCCAAACCTTTGTGTGTGTATGTGTGTGTGTATAGGACTTTAACTTTAATATTCCACAAACATTTCTACAAACATTTCTATGTATTTGGCGTGGACATCAAAACACTTCTTGAGTTTAGGCAATAATTGTATATTATTGGTTAACACCTTTGGTAGATACATAATGCAGTATAATTACTGATTACCACAGTTATATTAATAATTTTTAAACATCTAACTTACCTGGTAGTTATATATATAGCTTAAGTCCCTGACATCACGGCAGAATTTCAAAACTCAAGGGCAATCGCTGATCGGTAGTCAGGTGATCCACCTGCGCGCCTCTACCCAAGTACCTGGAACCATTCCAACTATTCCTCAGATCTTCCCTGTCGCGTCGGGTAACATCGTTGGAATTTCGCTCGTAGCCCATGTTTTTCGCAGCTTATTTTGGTGAAGTACACTTTGGCTTTCGCTCGTTTCTGGATTTGCTTTTAGAATGACCCTTTTAGATTTTGATTGGTTTGACCCTTTGCTTGTTTTGATCTCTCTTTGGAATTTTCTTACAACATGTCTGACTCTTCGAGTGTGAGAATGTGTGTGAGGATGTAAGACCCGGCTTTGCTAAAGCCTCCTGGATCCCCACTCAGTATGTGTGAAGTGTAGGGGTAAAGTTGTGAATTGGACGATACAGATGTGATGAATGTTTGGGTCTATCTGAATGGGAATGGATTGATTATAGTCAGTATGTGAGAAAGCTTGAAAGGGACCTGATCAGAAGAGCCAAGAGTACTATGTCTCGCTCTTCTAGGGATAGCCAGGAATAGTTAATTCTTTGCCCTTGCTAACTACCCTATTGATCCTTCTCCCGTAGTGGTAGTCTCTGAACCCCCTACTGAAACAGGTAAAGACCCAACACTTAAAGATATGATGGCGGCCATTCAGGCCCCAAATAACAGGTAAAATCCCTCACAGATGACAGGGATAATATGTGGTCGATAAATGAGAGATCTAAAAGTACAATTGTTAGTGCCGTTGTTAGTGCAAGTGCAGTGGAGGGTGCGACTGCTCGGACCTGTAATGCTCCTAGCCCTAGACCTCTTCCAAGCTCCCCAACCCTGGGAGAAGGAAAGTCGACAGGCTTAAGGGAGGCGAGAGGTTTTAGCTCCTGCCGGTCGCCCCTCGAGCCGCCCTGTTGACACTTCCCAGATGCTCACCGCCATAGGAGAGGCAGATAATGTTGTACTCTTCGTCTTCGATGACGCAGTCCCCAGACGGGCTGGCATCATCGCATCCAGAGTAAGACCTCTCAAGAGGAAGTTCCCCATTGAGGGACGCCATGATGAGACTTCACAGGCTCCAGGTTGTAGCCACTGGAGCAGCCCGGGAGCCGCTCCCTTCTAGCTCCGAGGGTAGCTCTCCTGCTAAGAGCAAACGTAGACAGTCCCTGTTCAGTCAGGACGCCAGGCAGCAAGAGTGTGGTGGACGCATTGCTGCCTTCCGAACATGCTCCTCCTCCTCCTTCGGATTTGTACTGCCTGCTGAACCTCACCACAATCCATTCTAGACGATGAGGAGGAAGTAATTCACGTAGTTGAGGCTTCCCAGCCTATCCCCAGCAGCAGGAAGCCCCAGAGATAGTTTACTGCAAGATATGCAGCAGACTTTGTCTTCTGCATAGCAAGTGGCAACCAGGCAGAGAGAAGAAGGATAGCAGACGTCCAGCTAAAGCTTTCTTCAGACGCCCAGATGTTCAAGACGCTGAACGTAGTGAAAATGAAACTCTAGACGCTGGATGCACTGGCGCTCAAGTGTCTAGGGAGTGAAACACCATGACGGCAAGCGCCAAGGAACTGGACGCCAAGACGACAAGAGTCAAGGGCATTGACGCCGGGCGCCAAGATGTTGGAAGCCAAGACGTGGAGGTAGCTCAGGAGGGATGGGCGCCAAGATGCCCAGCATTAGAGCACCAAAACGCCAAGCTTCAGGAGTTTAGACGCCAGGATCGCAGAGGTAACTCTGGACGCGGGATCACTGGCGCCAGCCGCCCAGAAACGGAACACCACAAGTGTCAAAACAGTAGGGCGTCACGGGAATGGACGCCAGGATGTCAAGCGCCCGGAAGGCTGGACGCCAGGACGATATAGCCGAACGCCTGACAGCTCGGATACACGGCATCCAGTAAGTGAGACGCCGCCACTTCGGTAACGCCAAACAGTCGGATGAGGTGGACGATATCCTCCTCCTTCTCCAGACATTCATTTGTGACGAAGTTACCGGCCGAAGAGAAACATTAAGAGAAACACCCCCGTCAGACTTAAAGAAACTGATGTCAGTGTTTACGAACTTTTTCCGGAGAACTTTGTGCCAGCTGCCCTCGATCTCCTCCTTCTCAATTTACTTTAAGGAAGACTTTGAAGAAGGCAGTGTTTATGAAGATGATTATGTTCCCGCTTTCCAAACGAGCATTGAAGACCATGCAGGATTGATGGCCACTAAGAAGGATCAAGGAAATCCATGTTTCTTTCCCCTGGCCAGACTAGTCCAGATCGAGCATTTGGTACGAGACTGAGAAGCTCTTGCCTGGGATACCTGTCATCCCAGGGGAGTTGACGCCACGCCACAGAGCCATGGGAAAGGCGAAAGTGTTTTTGGTCTCCATCGGAGATGGACCACTCCTCGCGGGCATCTTCAGGGCCTTTGAGGTCTTTAATCTTGGACTGGACCCTGGGAGCCTTGGGAGGAAGACGGAAGACTTTAAGAACACTGCACAGAGGAGCTTATCACCTCATGTCCTGTATGGATAAGGCAATCAGAGATGGTGCCAACGAACTAGCTGCTCTTTTTCAGCAGGCATCTTGAAGAAAAGAGCCCATCTTTGTTCTTTTTTCTGTTCTAATGGGGTCACGCCCATTCAGAAGTCGGAACTTCTTTATGCTCTGCTATCTTCACATCTGTTCCTGCAGGAAATAGTTAAAGACATTACTTTGGTCTTAGCACAAAAGGCCACACAAGATCTAATAACTAAGACAGAGGAAAGTCCTACCAATGAGCTTTGTCACGCAGAAGCATAAAGGAGAAGCCCAGTGACTCCAGCCCTTCGTGGAAAATCCAACAGTAGAGGAAATATGAGACTGGTAAAAGAACAACAAAGAGAGGCTCCAGGCAAGGAAGAGCCAGAGTCTGAAGTGAAGCACCTTCAGACAGCGTGTAGGAGCCAGACTGACCAACTTCTGGCAAGTGTGGGAGAAAGAGGAGTGGACCTATGGTCCATTCAGTTACTCAAAGAAGGGTACAGGATCCCTTTCCTGAGGAGACCCCCTCTGGCAGCAGCAAGACCAATAGACCTTTCAGCCAAATACAATGACAGAAACCAAGGCAGAGGCTCTACAACAACAAGTGTCTATGATGTTGCAAAAGGAGGCCATAGAGAGGGTTCAAGATCTGGAATCCCCAGGATTTTACAACCGGTTATTCCTGGTCCCCAAAAGCTCGGGAGGTTGGAGACCAGTTGCAGACGGGAGTGCACTCAACGTTTTTGTGCAGAAAACAAAGTTCACAATGGAAAGACAAAAATTGGTTCTGGCAGCAGTCAGACAGCACGACTGGATGGTCTCACTGGACCTCCAGGATGTGTACTTTCACATCCCCATACACCCGAGCCCAAGAAATATCTGAGGTCTCGGGCCCAAGGAAAAGTATTCCAGTTTCGGCTCTCTGTTTCGCCTACAAGCACCGCTCCACAGATTTTCACAAGGCTGATGACCAATGTAGCAGGTTTTCTTCACACGAGAGGCATCAGAATCTCTTGTACTTAGACGACTGGTTCTCAGAGCTCCTTCCCCGCACACGCTGCCTGGAGGATCTTCAGACCACGCATACAGTTATCGGAGGAATTAGGGTCTGCTGATAAACAGAGAGAAATTCAGCTGATTCCATCCCAAGAGGTTCTGTACCTTGGGATGAAGATTCAGAGTCAGGATTTTCGGGCTTTTCTGGGCTGTAGCAAGGACTTGAACAAGCCTTAGGAAAACTTCAGGATTTTCTAAAGAGACAGACATGCTCATGCAGGGAATGGATGAGTCTGCTGGGGACCCTTTCTCGCTAGAACAGTTTGTCTCCTTGGGAAGGCTGAATCTATGCCCTTCAGTTTCATCTAAATCAGAACTGAACAAGGAAATAGAACTGAGACCAAGTGCATCCCCATTTCGAACCAATAAGGCCAGATGAGTGGTGGAACGACTCCGCCAAGCTCCAGGAGGGCTTTTTAACATCAGAGGAACCCAGACCTAGTGTTGTTCTCCGATGCATCGGAATCAGGATGGGGAGCAACACAGGAAGGAAGTCGCCTTCGGGGCTCCTGGACCAGAGAGCAGGAGAAGTGGCACATCAACCAGAAGGAACTAACTGCAATCCTTCTAGCTCTCAGGAGTTTGGAACACATAGTGGAGAACAGAGAGGTGCAGGTCAACGCCGACAACACGACAGTGCTGGCCTACATCAGCAAACAAGGGGGCACTCACTCCAGGTCTCTATGAGACAGCAAGAGAACTTCTTCTCTGGGCAAAGGAGAAGAATGTCAAAACTAGTAACCCGATTTTATCCAAGGGAGAAATGTGAGGGCAGACATTCTGAGCAGGAAAAATCAAGTCCTCTCAACAGAATGGACGCTACATCAAGACGCCTGCAGAAGCATGTATACTTTGGGGACGTCCAGGCACAGATCTCTTCGCCACAGTGCAAACGAAGAGGCTGGAAACTTACTGCTCTCTCCGCACCAGATCCCGAGGCAACATACATAGACGCTGCTCCTGATGGACTGGTCCAACTTGACGTGTATGCATTTCCTTTCAAGATAATAAACACAGGGTACTGCAAAATTTGTCACACGAGGGGACCATTAATGACCTCTTGTGGCCCTTGGCCGACAAGAGATTGGTTCACAGAGGTACTGGAATGGATGGTGACATCCCGGGAGGAGCCTACCTCAGAGACCAGATCTACTCAAACAACCCCACTTGGAAAGATATCACTAAAACCTCCAAGCGCTACAAGTAACTGCTTTTCAGACTATCGTGAAAAACTCACAAGAGCTAGAGGTTTTTCAAGGAGGCAGCTGGCGCTATCGCAAGAGCAAGGAGGTCATCCACCATTAAGGTATACCAATCCAAGTGGGAGGTATTTAGAGGATGGTGCAAGAACAACCATGTGTCCTCTTCCAGTACCTCTGTAACCCAAATAGCAGACTTCCTGCTACACCTTAAGAGGAAGCTTAATTTTTCTACCTCTACCATTAAGGGGTATAGGAGCATGCTGGCAGCAGTTTTTAGACATAGAAACTTGACCTGTCAAACAATAAGGATCTCCAGGACCTACTCAGATCCTTCGAAACTTCCCAAGAAGAGAGTAGAGAACTCACCAGCATGGAACCTAGACGATTCTTCACATAGAGCATCTTTAAAGGACTCACCATGAAAACTCTTTTCTTGGTTAGTTTAGCAACAGCGAAAAAGAGTTAGTGAGATACATGCCTTCAGCAAGAATATAGGCTTTTAGACAAGGCAAGGCAATCTGCTCACTGCAACCAGGGATTCCTTGCAAAAATGAACGCTCATCACAACCCTGGCCCAGAGTGCTCGAGATTTCGAATCTAACGGACATCACAGGGGAGGAGAGAGAGAGAGTCCTATGCCCAGTAAGAGCTCTAAGGCACTACCTGGATAGGACAAAGGACTTAAGAGGAAATTCAGAAGGGCTTTGGTGCTCAGTCAAAAAGCCCTCTGTGCAGATGTCGAAGAATGCTCTGTCTTATTTTATCAGACAGTTGATAAAAGAAGCACATATGGAATGTAGCGAGATGGACCACAAGATTCTGAAAGTGAAGACGCACGAGGTCAGGGCAGTAGCAACTCTGTAGCATTTAAACAGAACAGGTCCCTGCAGAGTATCTTGGACATGACCTTCTGGAGAAGCAAGTCATATTTTGCCCTCACTAAAAAAACAAGTCCAAACATTATACTAAGACTGCTATACGCTGGGTCCTATTTTATAGCATCTAATTCAGTAGTGGGAGGGGAATACCCCTACAATCCCATAAACCAATCTTTTTCTTACCTTGGAATTGAGAATTTTTATGGTTGTTTATGAAGGCTGGACGCAGTCTTCTGCAATCATTGGGTTGAGAGTTTTAGATATTGTGTGTTTATTTGGGTTTTTAGTCAGGTGGTCGTTTTGTTCCTTGATAGTGCCCGAACAAGGGTATTGAGAGGAGGTCTAGTCACATAGAGGTTATACATCGTTGACAGCCCTAGAGATTTTCAGCCCCTGTGGATCGCTGACTTTTAAGGAATGCAGACATAATGAGGCAGGAAAACATTGAAGTCAGCTTTCTTAACAGGTAGGGAACCTAGAGAGTTGTTTTTGCAACTTTAATTATATTATAATTCCAACGATGTTAGCTGTTCTGACCCTCCACCAAAGGTGTCAATCAGCTATATATCAGATATAACTACCAGGTAAGTTAGATGTTTGAAAATATTTTCATTAAAATACAAATTTTTAACATACTTACATGGTAGTTATATATAATTAAATTCCCACCCTCCTCCTCTAGAGACTAGGGGCATGGAAGATCTGAGGAATAGTTGAATGGTTCCAGGTACCTGGGTAGAGGGTGCACAGGTGATCACCTGATCACCGATCGCGATTGTCGCGAAGTTTTTGAAATTCTGCCGTGACATCAGGGACTTAAGCTTATATATATAACTACTCATGTAAGTATGTTAAAAAATTTATTTTATTATGAAAATATCATTTTATTAAGGGTTGTTTACCAAAACTTTACAAAAAAAAATGCAGTGCAAGAGTGAAATGGAGTAAAAATACAACAGGCATTCATTCAGTTACTTCTGGAAACTGCAATTGTTCCTACACTTATGCGTACAAACCTTCGGTCTTTACATATGGGATTTACTTTCAGCACAAGCTGGAACTGGCCGTTTAGCTTAAAACAAGGAGGTTACACAAATTTGGCAAACTGACGTAGGGAGTGAAAGTCTTAGCTAAGTAATTCAGTCAGTATGCATTTACTTTACCTTTCGGCCGTAGTCTGAGACAGACGTGTCTCTTCTTCTGCCTGCTATTCGACTTTATTCTTCTTTATTCTCTTGTTTTTTAGTATAATTGTTGTTTTGAGATATTTTGCTTATTTGGAAATACTGTAGCCTTACATGTTCTACTCTATTTGTATATTCACTCTTTCTTGCTGTGTAGTTGTTCCTAAGTTTTAGCCTGTATGAGCCTTTCTCTTTGATATTCTCTCTTCTCTAACTTGTTTTGCTTTTGATATATTGCAAGCCCAACTCTTGTCTTAGCCTTGGTGTTTGTTCTTTTATTCTGTTTTATCTTTTATACTATTTTGCTTCCAAGGAGAAAGGGACTGCCTCTTGCCTCCAACCTTTTCTATTTTTGGACGCCTTCTCAACTTTGTTTTATCGAACATCCTTGTTTTACATCTCTTCTCTGTTTGTTCCGAGTATTTTCTCTCTGAAACAAGCAGGGGATGTTGTAATGTTTTGTTCTTTCAGATGTTGTAGAGCTTGAGAGGCTGGAGATGGAGGTGGGTTCTCTTGCTACAGTGTGGGGAGTGTTGTAACCCATCATACGAGAGCTTCTGCTTGCCTTCGGGCTTGGAATTCCGTCTCCTTTGGCACAAGGAGGCAGCGGAGGTTGATGTTTGCAGAACCCTTGGACAATTTTACCGGTTCCGGCAAGTTGTCTCCATACCATAGGAGCCCAGTCTTCGGTTCTTGCTCCATCTCGGGGGGCCAGTCAGGCATTTCTATGCTCCCTCCTCTTCCCCTTGTTCCTGTTCTGAATGATGAGAGGTCCCGAGACAGCTATTCTTGATGAAGTTTTCATTACAGTCCTTCAAGAGACGATGGGTAGGCCACAGCCATGAGGAAGGATACACAGTGGCTGTAAGGAAGGTGACACCTTTGGAGGGACAGCTATTGGCTGCGTTTGGATGGCTGTGACTGTTTGCTTTATAAAAAATCATTCACGGCCATGCAATCTGCCAGGCAACATCGGTTTGGGTGTGTGTGTGTCATTGCAGTGTGTCGTCAAAACTTCAAGAGCTACTTCACTCCCCTGCATTTGATGTTGGTTGGCAATAGAAGCTGAGCAACATCCCTTCAAAATTTTGCTGCATGCCATGGTAGTGTTTTTCCCAGGCGTACCTCCTTGACCGCGGTGTCTTCAAAAGTGCAGCTCCCGCCCAGATTGTCTACATTTCTTTCCTTCTGTTGTCCTTCAGGGCACAGCCAAGCATATCTTCAGTACCAGAATGAGAGTTCCTAGTGTACTTCTGCTTGCCCTTCCTCTGCAAGTTTCCTTTGGGGAACAGTTCCTGGTTGCTGTTTCATTGATGTCACTCCAGTTTCCAGATGTCTACGCCTAAGATATGCTCCCCAAGGAAGGAAGAATACATGGCCATGCAAATGGTGCACATCTATGTCTTTGTTTCATTTTGTATGACCAAGGAGGAAAGAGAGAGGGGCTGGGTAGGCAGAAGCAAGCTTTGCTATGCTACAGCGTTGCACGGCCATAACTTTTTGATGTTGTTGCAGTATGCCGAACGTCTCAAGCCAAAGGTTTGCTCTCCACGGAAGAAGTGTGACCGCCTAGATGCTACACGGCCATGTCTTTTCTACAAATGTTCCACGAACAAGAAACAACTCTCCTTGATTGTTTTTGTCATTTCCTCCTTATGCTCTCCCCTGTCCGTGGACATAGACTTGGAGCCTCTTCTACTCAGACTGAGTGAGTGTCAAGTATTAAATGCTACACGTGGAGGTTTGGAGACATCACCATCACCTTCACTTTCCCCCCGCAGGGGAAGATTCTTTAGTGAGTCGAAATGAATTTGTGGACATGGATCGGATGGTTGATGAGGAGTGGTAGGAACTCGAAGGGAAGTTGATATCCTACCGAAGGTCATCTATTACCTAGGTTTTAGCCAACGTAACATGATGCTCAAGGCTACGGGCACTCCACCAGCGGCCACACGTGGGGAGGAAAACCGTCTTAGCATCTTCTTTCTTCTTACCCTACTTCCTCTTCTGGGAAGGGAAGGGGTTTGAAAGGGGCACCTTTGATTGCATCTGTGGTCCCAAAGGGACTGAAGAACTTCATCGACGTCCCTACCTAGCTTACTCTTGGATCGGTACTGACAAGCCTCGAATGCTTGACACAATAACTTACACCAACTCCAGTCGATGTTGCAACTGAGTCATCGAGAGAGGTTGAGCGAACCAGAGAGGGAGACGTAGTATACTTCCAAGCTGAAGGCCGAAGACTCAGTGGTAGAGGAACACCACGGATGATCTGTGGAAAGAGGAGACGACACCCGTACAGGTCCCGGAGAATGGTTGTATTCACTCAGCCGTGAAAAGTGCTGCTACGAGGGAAGCAGTCCCGGCCACATTTGCGTGGCCGGGGTCATATCTCGTACAAAGGGAATGGTCCCGATCACTTGAGTGCGGCCGGGACTACCCCTGAGATGTGACTTTTTCTTCCTTAGGGCCACCGGTCCATCTCTTTCGTGGTTGTGACCTCAATCTTCATCATATGAAGAGCATCTGCAGAAGAAGACACTGCGACTGCATGCTCTCGAAGAAAGCGGGGTTATCTCTCATACAAAGGGAAAGGTCCCAATCATGCAAGCGTGGCTGAGGCTGTCCCTTCTTGAGGGGGAGGGCCCGATCCATGGATCTACGGCCCTTAAAGGACTCCTTCCAAGCATGTGCTGTGGCCTAGAGGCCAATCATGGAAGTCTTATTAAAAAACACTCAAAGATGCACAACCATAGGGCCTGTCAGAGGCATGGCCATCCATAAGGACACCCACGCCAAGAGGAATGGAAGATTGGAGGTCTACAGAAACTTTAACTGCAGTTGGAAACGTACGGGGATCCGAAGAAGCCCGTGCTGTCGAAACTAAAGGTACCCCAGCTCTGGAAGAGATTCGAGTGCCAAAGTTGAGTAGGAACAGCTATTCCTATCCTGCCTGTAGAATGTCGAAGCCCAAGGGTGAACACAGCCTTGAAAGGTCGTCAGCTCATGCAATGATGGCCGTAAAGGTTTGGAAGAATAATCCTGTTCACTCGGATGTAGTTGTTACCGGAAATGGATGTTGGCCACTCCAGTAAGATTGCTGCAATATCACGAACATGATTGGGGGACAATTACTCCCTTTGCCTGACCGTGGAGGTAGAAATGCTCTCGCAAGAGTGATCCCGTTTGCCAGGTAACTCTCCATGTGAATGTAAAGCAGAGGCACTGCCCCGCAGAGACATGGACATATTGATGATCCTGTTCACATCTGTTCACAAGAAGTGAATAGGGGGCCTGTTACAGACATCCCACAGATGTATCAGCCAACCGTCTGCACAATCGTGATGGCGGGAAACATTCCCTGAAGAGGGACCCATATACTACAAAACCTTCTTTCACATGAATGTGGGGAAGAAACTCTCAGAAGAGTCATCTTGTTCTCCTCTAAACCTCCACATGAGCTAATTCTTAAGAATACAATATTTTTATATGTAGGCCTTATAAAGGGAATTAATTTTTAGATATGTGCACCATGACCAATTTGTTGACTACACATCCATAAACACAAATTGTTTCTTTTCTGCAAGAGTGTATTTTCAACTTACAGCTCTGCAGCTTTTAGGTAACTGTGAATAACACAAACATACGTATATGATACAGTATAACTGCAAATATAAACAATGCATCTATGAAACAATTAAAAATAATTAATATCCTTGCAATCCTGTTTTTTGACTGACTGCCTGAAGCTTAATGTACTGTCCATTTCAGTGCTAAGTGGAAAGTATTAAAATGCATATTGTGTAGAAAAATATACAGTAAATATTAAAATATAATCTTGAAATAATACAATACTTGGAACAACAAATCAGATGTAAAATTTTCCATTGATATGAACGTTTTCAGACAGTGTTTGCTGTCACTGTTGCATTCAGTATTGCTAGATACACCACACCACAACAGAACACATTCACCTCCTTTTACCTTTGGGAAGTTGCCCATAGATCCTTGGACACTTTTCCTTGGTTTGTGTGGTGGCTGCTCAGTAGTCATGTAGCTCACCCAGCTCCCCCTGAGGGACAGGTGGCATCTCACCTTAGGTGTACGGCTGCAAAAAGAGAGCTGTATGTGGGACTGGCCTCTTTCCTTTCTCTTTTATACCCTTCCTCTCCCAGTTGGCAGAGGGACGGTTAGCAAACCATATGCTGGATGGGTGTGCATGCAGGTGTTCTAGATGACTGAGTAGCCTATAGCCTATCTATAACCTAGCTCAATTTGGATTAATAGATGCAAGTCCTACCTTATCTCTAGCAAGGGGAGAGAGGGACTGACAATGAACAAACCTGTTGGTTATCTTCAGCTGTACTGTCCCTGACATTATGGGTTCATCCAAGTCTTTTTTCAAATCAATGATGCTACATTCCATTAACTCGAAAGGCCCAAAAGTCTGGCAGTTGAACATCACACATGTTCAACAGATCACAGGCATGGGTCTCCTTCCTTTGCTCTTACTTTATCAGGAAGAGGGGCCCCAGGTGAGGCGAACTACCAGTCAGTTCAGAGATTTGCTTAGAATCCTCCCTAGAAGTAAGTCTCCCATATGTAAAGACCAAGGGTTTGGATACATGTAGGAACAAATGACAGATTTTTAAAGTAATTTGTATTTTTTCTAACATACAAAACCTGAGGTCTTTACATAAATAGCCCACATCTAGCCACCCCTCATTCTGCTACATAGGCCAAAAGGTAAAGTGTGTGCATACTGACTGGATGAGCTCCTCCCCTACCTTCGGTGGCCAACTACCAATAACCACCTTGTTTTAAGTTGAACAGCCGGTTCCTTTTGCTGAAAGTAAATTCCATATGTAAAGACCTCAGGTTTGTATGTTAGGAAAAATAAAAATTTAAAAAAATTGTCATTTTGGTGGTTCATCCATATCTAGAGTTGCAGTGCTGTGCTTGGAAAATATTTTATAAGTACTGTAAATATCTGAGGCTGAGTTAGCAAAAACTAGTTATGGGAATGAATTCCCAGTTTTTATTTTGAGTACACAAGAATTTGTTTTAATTATTTTTTTAATTCAACCCATGTCCAATTTAAAGTCTTTTTATATACCTATTTGTAATCTTATATGTTCACTTCTACAGGTACATTATACCATAATTTTTGTTCCTAGTATTATGCTGTAATTTTTTTTATTGCAAGCATGTGTGTTGATTTTGATTTTAAGCTTTCTTTTTCAGCTTACTTGTGATAGACAGACAATTGCAAGACATCTACTGTCAGATCAGTCTGATCCATTTAACAGACAGCCATTAACAATGGAAGAAATTATACCCAACACCGAGCTTAAACAAAAAATCAGTGCATGGCTTGAGGAACAGAGAAAGAAAAGAAGAGAAGAGATGAAGGTTTTAGAAACCTGAGTGTAAGTACTGGTGTATTTAAAAAAATTCAACTTAGGTTGAATATTTAAGTAATAAAATATTCATAAAAATATTGCAAAAAAATAAAATTGATTGAAAATGCAGTATTGTAAGCTACACTACATAGATAAAACATGTCTTGAACTGAAATACTGTCTTCAGTAATACCAGTCATTTTTTTTACTTGGCAAATAGTTTATGTGCATTTTTTGGGGTCTGACAGTGTAAATTGATGCAATACTTGCAAAAGCAGGAAAAGTTGTTACAGCCTAATCTTGTAGTAACTAATAGCAAACAACTCTTATTTCAGTGATTCATTCATGCACCATTAATGGGCATAGTGAAAAATGTAATATAGTAATGAATAGGTGAAGAAACTAATCATGTAAAAAAAATTATTCAAAACTTCGATATTTCTTTAAGGAGGGTGCAGCCCACTTACTGTCTTTCTTACTGTCTTTCTTCTTGATGTGAGATCACTTGGTGAGGGTGGGAGTGGAATTTATTTTTGACAATGTACGAGTGACGGGTTTCCAGAAATACTACCACCACAAAAGAAAGGACAGTAGGCTGGGTACTGAGGATTAAATAAATATTAAGAAGCTACAGAAGTTATCAAACATATAATTAAACTGCTACATATACTAAAATGAATTGTACATGGAGTAAGAGATTATCAATGTGAAATGCATTACAAATAGCAAATGAAGGAGACGAACCTTTTGCGATAGATGGACAGGTCTTATAAGAAGCAGAGCATTTCTGTTACCTTTGGGTCACACTGGACTGTGAAGAAGTTGAGAGAGCAGCAAGAGTAGCTGAAACACAGCAATTGCTAGACAGTTGGTAAACAAAAATGTCCCAGTAGTAGAGAAAGCTAATACCTATGATGGTTACATAGTCCTGTATTACTCTATGCAGTAGAAGCATGGGCACTAACTAGGAAAATGTAGGCAATTTTGAAAATGTTTGATCACAGAATATAAGATTCATGGCTAGAGCATGGTAAGGAAATCATATATTAAATAAGTCGAATTGGTGGAAAGATGTACCAAGAAGCTGGAAAAAAAGATCTGGGGGCATAATGATTGAGATGGGTTGGATGTGCGATGGGAACGGATGAGGAAATGTTAATAATGAAAGCAGAAGATACGAAGCAGCAGGGCTAAGACTTATAAGAAAGCTCCTGAGAAAGGGTATAGATAAAGACCTAAACCTGGAGTTCAGGCTGAAAGAGCACTAGACAGAAGAATGGCAAGATCTCATGTCTAATTTCGTAAAAGGAAAAGCCGATTTTAAAACATTTGTGTATGATTATGATACCGAAATAAAAATTTTCTTCACATGAGAGAAAACAAACTAAAATGAATAAGAAGAATTTTATTTACCAAGTTATGTACAGTAAAAAAAAGTTTTCCTTGATTACCTTGACAAAATAAGCTTAGACAAGTATAAAATGAAGTTAAAAAATACGTGCTAAGACAAGTATACAATGAGAAAATGCATGATCAGGCTATCTTGTCTATTATATATACTATATAGGTAATTCATTTATAAATGTTTATTTTCCTCATAGACTATACAGTAGGTCAGGGATATTTTTTTAGTAGTGAAGATGGAGAAGTATTTATTAACAGGTAATTCATTAATGCTTAAGCTATAAATAAATGACACTACACTGTGCTCATTTTGTACCAAAATATTATGACATTTTTAGGATACAAGGCACCCCTCCTTATGTTAGTCTAATGAAGAAAAAACTTTATTTTTCTATTATGTGTCATGGATACAAAATCTCACCTTGACTCTGGTAATGGTCTTAGAAACAAAGAATTTTGCAAGGGATAGTGTTCATGGACAGTAGTCCCTCGAAATAACAAATGTTTTAAATGATCTACCTAGTTCTTGAATTACAATAATATATATGACAAGACTCAGAAATGTAGTGAAAGGCAGATTTAAGGCTTATAATAATGACAGGTGTAAATCACTGATGACAGTACTGTAATATAACAGGTGTTTATGATCACCACATGTTTGTCAGAATATAAAATGTATTGTTTGTGTCTTGTCTGAGTGAACAGCAACAAGTTAGAAGTGAAACATCAAAATAATACAAAAAAAAGGCAAAAAAAAAAAAAAAATTAAGATTTAAGTTGGGGTAACTTAAAAAAAAATAGGAACCCACAAGTCATAAAGTATGTTATGCACACAATCCACATTAAGAACTGTAAGCTGCAAAGTAATTTACCATCAGAGAAACCAGTCAAATCCACAAATAAAACTTCTCTAATGGGAACTTCTCAGAAAACTTAAAAACCAGACCATCTGTACAATTCACTGGAATGTAAACAGCCTTGAGGCACAGGCCTGCCTAGGAGAAATATGGTTCCCATTATGAGAGAGCCCTAGCTATATATTTGTACAACATATACATATCCCACCATATGGAAAATCATTAATCCCTGAGGACGGGGCATTAAGAAATCCTATCACTATATACCAGAAAATAATATAACATACAAAAAGTTCTGTTAGCACCCCTTTTCTCCAAATACCAACTTTATCTTTCATAAGTATAATCAACCATTTCACAGTTACAACCTATGCAAACTAAAATTGTGGTTACTGATACAAGCTGATGCAACTCCCCTAGTTGAGGATTTAGACACCCAAAGTCAGATTTGTTATTGTCATAATACTAATGAAAATAGAAAAAATTACTTAATATATATCTCTAAGGGATGTGAAATAAAATTTTGTTCCAAAACCCAAGACACTTTTTTCATCTGGTAAAATATCACTTCATGTTCTGCCAGCATAATGTAAAATTTGAGGTGTGTACTTGGTGACCTATACTCTGACAACCTTATTCCTATTATATTTTGTTTACAGAATAACCTTGGAACTTTCTTATCTTACCATATGACACATAAAACTGATTGGTACAGTTACAAGTTATACTTGAGAATTCTAGCATTTGGTAGATTGAGAAAGAAGTCCACTCCCTTAACTGTAATGCAAATTAACCCTTAAACGCCTACTGGACGTATCATACATCGACTAAAATTGTCTGTTGGGTGCCAAGTGGACGTAAATCACGTCGACTACAAAAATTTCAACCTTTGGTCAACTTTGGGACTCGACCAAAATGGTCGAAAACGCATTGTAAGCCAAAGCTCTTACATTCTAGTAATATTCAATCATGTACCTTCATTTTGCAACAAATTGGAAGTCTCTAGCACAATATTTCAATTTATGGTGAATTTTTGAAAAACTTTTTCTTACGCCCCGACATGATAACTTCGGCCGAAAATTTCAGAAATTCTTTCGTCATTTTGTCGTAATTTTTGCACTGTTCTATATTAGCCATTACATAAAGTTTTATATATGAAAAATGTGCACAATTTCATGTACAATACAACAGAAAATAACTCATGGTTGTAGCTTTTATCAGTTTTAAAAATTTTCATATAAATCACGATAACTGCAAAATTTCAACCTTGGTCAACTTTGACTCTACCGAAATGGTCAAAAACGCAATTGTAAGCTAAAACTCTTACATTCTAGTAATATTCAATCATTTACCTTCATTTTGCAACCAATTGGAAGTCTCTAGCACAATATTTCTATTTATGGTGAATTTTTGAAAAAACTTTTCCTTCGTCAGCGTCAGAAATTCTTTTCGTCACGTTGTCGTAATGTTTGCACTATTTTATATTAGTCGTTACATAAAGTTTTATATATGGAAATGCGCAATTTCATGTAGAATACAACAGAAAATAACTCATGGTTGTAAGCTTTTATCAGTTTTGAAATATTTTCATATAAATCACGATAACTGCCAAAATTTCAAGCTTCTCGTCAACTTTAACTCGACCCAAATGGTAAAAAACACAATTATAAGCTAAAACTCTTACATTCTGGTAATATTCAATCATGTACCTTCATTTTGCAACAAACTGGAAGTCTCTAGTACAATATTTCGATTTATGGTGAATTTCTGAAAAAAAAAATTTCACGCTTCGCCTGCTGCCGTAACTCGGCCGAACATCTCAGAAATTCTTTTCGTCATGTTGTCGTAATGTTTGCATCGTTTACATTAGTCGTTACATAAGCTTTATATATGAAATGTGCGCAATTTCATGTAAAATACAACAGAAAATAACTCATGGTTGTAGCTTTTATCAGTTTTGAAATATTTTCATATAAATCACGATAAATAGAAAAAATTTGACTTCGGTCAACTTTAACTCGACCGAAATGGTCGAAAAACTGCAATTTTAAGCTAAAAACTTAACAGTCTAGTAATATTCAATCAATTAGCTTCATTTTCCAACAAACGGAAAGTCTCTAGCACAATATTTCGATTTATGGTGAATTTTGAAAAAAAAATTTTTATGTCCAGCGTTATGAATTCATGCATTATTTTGTGATAATATTTTTTCTCTGTGTTGCTTTGATCGTTTTACAATTTGTTATATACCAAAATCATCGCAATTTAGTGTACAATACAACTAAAAAAAAATTAACTCATTAGCTTTAACCGTTGTGCTTATAGCATGATTTGTATGCAATTATATAAGAGTTTTTTTCGCTGTCATATATTCCAATATTTATATATGATGATATTTTTTCATTTCTGATGGTTGCATACTAAACTTCAGGCAATGACAAAAAAGAGCCAAAAATGAATCCTTAATCTTAAAAACTTAAGCGTGCTGTGATTTTTTGAAAAAACTTTTTCCGTCGGGCGCTAACTCACCGAACGCTGCCGGCATACGGGAGATGTTTTTGTAAATAGAGGCTCGGCGTTTAAGGGTTAATGATGGCTATATTGAACATTACTATACTGTTCATGAGTGGACTTGTTTCTCAATCTACCAAATGCTAGAATTCTCACGTGTAACTTGTAACTGTACCAATCAGTTTTATATGTCATATGGTAAGATAAGAAAGTTACAAGGTTATTCTGTAAACAAAATATTTAGGAACAAGGTTATCAGAGTATAGGTCACCAAGTACACACCTCAAATTTTACATTATGCTGGCAGAACATGAAGTGATATTTTACCAGATGAAAAAATCAAGTTATGCTGTCTAAGAAACCTCTCCTCCACTTACCTTTGCATTGCCTCCAGAGACTGATCCTAGACATTTTTGTTGCAGTCATTCGTTTTGCACAATACTATAGATCTTGCTTCACTTCACAGTTTATTGTAACATAAAATAGGCTTTCAACTTTCGTCTTTCCTTTGTATATCTCTATGGAATATTTTCTTTGAAATTCAATTCTTTTCTGATGGCCAATTCAAAGGAGTTTTTTTCCTACTTACATAGGTATAAATGAAGTCAGAATTTCTTACCGTGACATTTCTCACTGTGGTAGTATATCCCAGTTTTCAAGCAGTAGCAAAGAAAGCCATTAGGTCTTTTGAGCCAGTGCACAAGTGGGCCATCTCTCATCATAAAATACCATGTATACAAAACACAAAATAACTCTTGAGAACTCAGGTGCATGTTTCTGATGAAAGTTTCTTTGTCAACTGTCTTCATATTTTCAGCTTCTCCAGAACCACGTAATCAACTTGAACTACATTTGTCTAAAAACAAATCTTGGGTAAGGAAGTTCATGTTTGCGTAAAAGGGAGGTGATTAAGAAATAGTATAAATATTGTGGGATCATTTAAACAGCTTCCACTCTAGAACTATTGGGCGAAAAATTTCAACACATCACCCAAGCTCAAAGTACCAAATTTGGTACAAAACCTTCTTGGATAAAGATGAAGGTTGTTGAAAAGGGGGCCTAGCTCCCTTCCAGTGGCAATAGTTGAGAAACAGTGAAAATAGGGTAGAGTCATTTAAAAATCTTTGCTTTTAAAATCAGTGGGTCAGAAATGAATAAACTTGCAGGAAAGCATCTTTATGTAATGTAGATTAAAGTTTGTTTAAATCATGGAGCAAATGGCCAGAATTTGGCCATAAAAGGTGTACAAATTTTAATATAGGAATATAGGTAAAGAAAAATGTTAAAATATGTTCTTTCATTGAAACAACAATGCTACATGTAATAAATTAATGTCTTGTACGGTTGAGTCAAGTTTATTTGGAGGGACCTGGGTGGGGCTGCAGTGATTTAAAATCTTATCTTAAAAGAAAAATCTTAGTGATATATCCTTAAGGGCAGCAAGGTGTTTGAGGTGACCAGTGTAGCCTGTGGCCCTTTTTGTTTATCTTATTGTGAGAAATCTGTCTGAACCAAACTTTTTTGATAGGCCTAAAATTTGTGTTGCCTTACCAATTCAGGTAGATATCTCATCCAAATGAATGTTCAAATACAGGGTGGAATAGCAATAAGGATTTCCTTCTTGCTGTATAAAAAGAGTTTTTGTAGAACTAAAAGGGAGGCCAAAGTTTTTGTGTGCCCATGATAATTAGTTAAGCAGCCTTTGCAATGATAGGGTATCATGCAACAAGGCAACGTTATGAGTAAAAAGGAAATACTTTTTAGTCAAGGCAATGATTTTTGATGTGGCCTGATACCTTTAAAAAATTCCCCATTCATTCTAAATTGAAACCAGACTCTGTAATCACGATCTCCAATTAACAAATAAACAGGTTAAACAAGGCTGCTGCAAGTCCACTTTCTTCATGTATATGAACTTTGTTCAGCAGTTTCTTAAATATCAAAGAGCATTCTCTTCTACGGAACTTTTTAAAAGCATTCTCTTCTACGTAACTTTTTAAAAGCTTTCATAAAGTACAGCGAGAATAACCTAGAAATTTTTTATGTATTTGTCTTAAAAGCAAAAATTTCCATAGAATAATGTGTACTACTGGTATATGTCAAAAAGCACAAACTAACAATGAAGATTTTTGAAGAATAAAATTATGCCCTTTCAGACTGTAACAAATCTTCTCTTGGAAGATAAAAATTTGCTTTGAAATTATTAAATATCTGCACCATTAACTCAGTCATACATTTTACAATTTTATACTGATTTGTGGTGCAAATTTCTTCCCTGAAGAATTGTGTAATGCCATATAGTAATTATTCCCATCTGTAAGCCGGGAAAATACCCATTAATATGTGCAGAGTATAAGGAATATGGACTCTGATAGTAGCAAATTGAAACAGATCAAGCCCAGAGTTTGAATATTAAATTCTCATATCAAAAGTAACAACACACAAGTAATTTTGACAAAACTTAGAATTGGTCACTCTCATTTGATCCATACATATTTGATGAATATCCTGTATAATCCAGTAGTTACATGTACATAATGCATAACAACACTAACAGTTAAACCTTTTTTGTGTAAATGTCCAGAATATGATTGACAATGAATGTCAAGTCTTGGAAACAAATCAGAGAAATTTTATCAGTCTTCATTTTTAATCAACCCAATTACTGTATACGATTTTAAAAAGTCCAAAGTTAATTATTAACATTTAACTATTATTTAAATGAAATCAGGGATTGATAAACTACAGTAATCTCTTGAATATCTGGATTAGTAGAGCTAAGGCCTTGCCAGATAAGGGCAAGTAAAAAAACTCTATGGGTGGTCAGTGGCAACTCTGTACCCTTACTCCCCCTTCCTTGTCAATGTCGCATAAGCGTAAACAGTCTGTATGCTTATAAACAACCACCATCACACTTTAAACTGAAAACTTTATGCTAATGGCAATTTAGCTAATTTATTTAATTATATCTGTAAAAAAATACTATATAAATACTTAAAAAAAAGGTGAACTCCTTTTTTCTCTTGTGCACAACTTGCTGCATATATTATGTTTTTTATTTTGCCCAAATCCATTTTATGATAATCTTACTAAAAACCTTTTATTTTACCCAAAGTATTTAAAAATACATTGTACAAAAAAAACAAACTTTTCTTTTTATTTTGTCTAAGCAGTCTTTAAAATACATTGTATGTACAGAAAAAAAAAAATTTTATTTTCCCCAAACAAAAAAAAATCAAACTTACAAATGTAAAAATAATTTTTCTCTGTCACTTACCTGTTTGTGCTGCCCTTGGTGCTTATGATGGCTGGACTTTTGAAAAACTTGTGAGAAGTTTACATGTCCCCTCCCCCTCCTCCAGTTTTGATATCATGCAAGGTTGATCAGTACTGTGCCATACTCATCCATGATATGTGACATAGACCATCCTGCCTCTATTTTTCCGACAATTTCTAGTTTCTTCTGAAGGCTCAACACTTTCTTTGCCCTATAGGGTGAGATGGAGCTATACAAAAGATGCAAAGCACCATACCAACACTAGCAGGACATGCAATGCTGCAGGCACTGTAATGAAAGCCATGTGCTCTGGGTACATCATTGCATTAGGTAACTAGTCAAAAACAGTTCAGACAACTGACTGACAATCACAACTGTACAAAGAGGGAAAATACTCATTGTTACCGAGTGCATTGATACTTTCCAGGTGTAGCCAGTTGGAGAAGGTATGTTTATGATGCACATACCTATTAACCACTGAACAGCAAAAATTCATGACATACATTTCTGCCAGCAGCGAGAAAGCTTACAAAAAACACGTGCTTGTCCACCCCACCCTCACACCACCTATCATATACTATTAAACTGATGACATATCTGTATTGGCCAATAAAAAGCAATAAATAAGTGACATTTTGTAACGTGCTAAGTGACCTCATGCTTTTTAGCCAGTTAAAATCACAAAAGCTCACTCTCTCCCCCCACCTCTCTCACTTTGTGTATTATAAGTTGTATGTACTGTGTGTAGGTGTTCCTTAGCATGGTATCACTCGTTCTCTACTTCATTACAAGTTAAACTTAATATGATTATCACACATATTGTTACAGTACACTGTTGATATTCATCTCGAGTATAATTTTCACATTCACTGTATAAAATAATTGAAAACATTTATAGTGAAATTTCATCATGAATTTTGTCATAGATGTTGGCAACACATTGAGCTACTTATAATGCTTCTTCCCTTCCCTCAACCAAAGGGAAGAGGTTGTGAGAGAGGTGTGAAATAATGAGCAGGAAGACAAGTACTGCTAGTTTATTGATGAAGTGAGCCACTTATAAAGCGGGATGCGGATGTCTGCGTACTTTGCAGAGACTGCGGGTACAAAGATTTACAGGTGACCTGAGGTCAAACTAATTCTTTACAAAAACAGGACAGGTTCATACAGAAAACATAGTGATCAATAATGCCCGACATAACAAATAATTCGTTACTTGTACATAAAGCATGATTATTTAGAAAGACAATAAATATACAATTTACAATTATGGTGATAAACATATATTCTGGTCGACCCTAGGTCGATGTAAAGGCACTGCAGAAAACGGGATGTTCACTATAGAGAACATGTTGAGCGGGGACTTTACAAGGTGTGTACAGTATGTTTTATGCAAGCACAGACTAGGGGATGTTGATGGTGTTTGTCACGTTTGGTTTTTAAAATGTTATTGTTTTTCATCTTTTATGCATTGAAAATTGACAAAACACAAAAATAAAATACAATAACAAAAGAATAGTGCATAATAAAAATTAAAAAAAGGGCAGGAGCGTGTTGTAGGCTTGAAAATATATGGTACCAATTCTCACTCTCTTTTTTTGTATTGTGCTTGATGTACTTCATTACAAAGTATAGTACATTACTGTAATATCTTTTAATAAAATGTTGGAAAAAGAATAAAGGTAAAAAAAAAAAAAGCTATAATGAAATCAAATGCCTGCCTACCCCTCTCCACCCATCCCACAATTCAATCCAAACCCCTCCCAGCTGGGAAAACACCTTCCCTGGCCACCCACCTTTCAAAACAACCCTTTCTCTGAAGGAATATGTTTGCAAACAACCTTACCACTGCTCCTCTCCCATGGTGATCAGCCTTCTAACCCCCAACCTAGGAAACTTTTCTGGGCCTCCCACACCCCCAAACCCTTTCTCAGTCAGTTTATCAGAGTAAGCAGTTTTCCCAACGTTTCCTTGGACCATGTAGCTTTGCCAACCATTAGAGAACAGTGTTTCTTGTGAACTTTGTACAGTAATTATGTCATAGGTGGTTTTTGAAATGAGACAGGTCTTCTACATTTCTGGCTTTTACTACAAAAACATAGTATGAAATGCCTATTCTCTCAGGCAGTCTCCCCATGACTCTCCCACGTTTCCATTCTCACACTCAAATTTCACACAAACTCCACGCACGCAGATAACCAATTGTGGTTTTTCACAACTGTCACAAAGGACTAGTTGACACCATGGTTTATATTAAAAGATGATACATTAGTCATTGGAACATGATTACAAAAAAAATAGTAATTATCTCAGTATTTACAAAATAAGTGACAACACCAAATACGTAACATATCCTCTGGACATGTCACAAGGGTGGATGTGCGTAACTCACAAAGAATTGACATTGTCCTTACATTCCTTTAGATTTAGTAACTGTGAGAATCAATGTTGTCAAACACGAGATCTCTCGAAAAAAATTGCTACAACAGAATACAGTATCAGTTTTGCCCTAGGTCTAGACTTTGTCATGAGAATATTCACTGTTCATCACAAATTTCTTTCATCTTTTTAATACAAAGTTTATTATATTATTGAGTCGTTTCCTTTACAATACTATTTTCCACTTTCACTCAGAAAGAGTCAGATGAACAATTATGTGTAGCTGATAAGACCAGTGCCACTATCTTAATTATCAATATAACTATTACATATATAGATATAGATACCTGTAGAGGTACATAGGTATATAGATATAGAGATATATATATATAGAAAAGTATATATATCTATATCTCTATCTATAGGTAGAGATATAGATAGATATACAGTATATATATATAGAGAGATATATATAGATCTATATCTATATATATATACATATATATATATATATATATATATATATTTGGGTCCCTGGATATATATTATGTCTGGATAATATATATCCAGATAATCGAGGGATTACTGTACTAAGTAATACTGTAATTGTATTGATAATGATTTTTTCTTCCTGTCTTGTTGTAAGGCAGCACAAATTTAGCATCCATAAAATTCTTAGTCACAAAACTGATTTTCTTCCTTCTTTTAAGGGCTATCCTCAGTCACAAACTGATTTTAAAGCCTTGGATTCTAAGATTTTGCTCTCAGTCTCTCTTGACTTATCTGCAAATATACTGAATGACAGGTTACCTTCAATTTCCAAAGGAGTTTATGCTTGTTTTCAAATTCCTGCCTTTTATGGGAGTTTATGCATCTGATATATCCATATGTTTACTGGACCTTACTGTATGAATCTTCTTTAATGCAAAATGTACCCTGCAGAAAATTGAGCTATGATCAGTGTCCCCATGAACAGACTGGCATGTATAAATGATGCATTTAAATCTCTTCTGCAGTTCAAAAGATCATTCTGATGCCAGTGACTAGATCTTTTTAGTTTACCAGAAAATGTGTTAACAAATCTCATATTCTGTAATTTTAATACATTTTCCAGTGCTTTCTAAAGTACAATGCTAGCACCAACCCATGCACTGAAGCCCCTTATGACAGTTAAGATATTCCCACATACTGTAATGCTTTTTACATTACAGTGGGAACCAAGTGTTGGTGTTTAGACAATCAATTCACAAAACCCCAAGTAGTATTGATACTTAATGATAAAGTCACTGGCATCTGTATGAAATGAAGCAGTTCTGACTGCAAAGGCAACCTGCTCTCTCTAAATGTACAACTGCCATTCCAGAATATAAGGTAATCATCATCTTTATTTTTTCCTGCTCAAGTAATTGGGTCTCAGAAAGTGCTGCAGTCCATTAAGTTGTTTTCATAGAATCATACTTTTTAAGTTGGGAAAATTTAGGGTTCTGAAATTCCAACAGCTAATTCAAGAAGAGAGAAGTTTGGGGAGGGCCAAGGTGTTTTTTAATCAAACTTTTTTAGGTCCTTTACCTACATGCACTTCAACCTTTGGCACACATGCCCAGGCAAGACCTGTTGAGATTGGTAGTTACCATGGACTATTCAGCCTCCCTTGCCTTCAAAACTGCAAGAAAACCAATGCAGCTGAAGAGGGGCCTGCTGAAACTTGTGCACATCTATTGTATCCATGACTTTTTACATGGAAAGGTCCCTTAGCCCTGGCTAAATCAAGTGGTCTTCTTGTAAGAAGTGTTTACTATTGATCTGTTTTAAGATTTACCCTAGGCTCTGGTCTTGTTAGAAGTATCAACAAATCTGAATGCAATAGCTTCAGCTCCAGAGTCTGCTATTGACAAGAGAAATGGTGCAACAATTCCTAATAAACTACTAATAATGTCCAATTCTGAAAGTAGAACACCAGTAGATTTTATGGATTTGACATCCTCCTTGAATTTAATTCATCTTTCATTCAAACTACTATAAAAAAAATATCCTGGTGGTGGTCACTGTTGTTACAGAGCTTATAGTAGAAAAATACTCAGTTGGATGGCACTGCAACACAAGTAAAAGGTTTTAAAATTTGACTAACTACAGTCATTTACTCTGCAAGATTAATTATCTATGATATCAATAGTTACAAACCTGAATTTCATATCTATTTTGGTGGACAACTTCAATTTGTAGTATGTGAAGAATTCAGAGATTGTAAAAGGACAGGTGTCCTTGTACCAGCAATAAACACCCATATGAGAATTTTCTTGTCTTAGCAATAAACATGCTTGATTTGCTTCTTTTTGTTATTTGCACAATTTAAAAGATGAAAAGATTACTGGCAAGACATTGATATTCTGTAAATGAACTTGACATTATAATGGATGAACATCCAAG
Organism: Macrobrachium rosenbergii; assembly: GCF_040412425.1. Taxonomy (NCBI): domain Eukaryota; kingdom Metazoa; phylum Arthropoda; class Malacostraca; order Decapoda; family Palaemonidae; genus Macrobrachium; species Macrobrachium rosenbergii. The sequence goes on along the minus strand of NC_089791.1, from coordinate 54,822,430 downwards.
GAGAATTTTGTGAGGATTTGTTCCATTCAAAAAATATTTCCTCTCACAGATCAGATTAAATATGCATTGTATTACTATTGTACCTGTGTTAATCTCATGTTGAGTGTGATGATATATAACTCCAAAATCATAAGCAGGGCAAGATCGATCAATTATTTATAAGACAGCAAAATAATATTTCATGTGACTGCAATTTTTTTACCCAAAACTAGTGGGCAAAGGTTTTTCTGTGCTTTTTGTATGTGATACATGAACTGTATTTTATAATTTTACTGGAAACCATGTACCTGCAGTTTTTAATTAATTCTGTATTAAGTATTATAAAAGGGAGAAGCAAAATTGCTTTCTAAGCTATTATATTAATCCTTAATAAGGTCTTTACAAAAAGTATTTCTGAATTATTTATGGATTACTGCTATTTAAGTACCTCAGCTCAGCTAATGCCTCATTACTTTGTTATTTCAAGAGTACAATACCGCAAAATGTTCCACCACTCACCACCTCATTTATTCTCAATAGTACGATAGTCTAAGTTTCAATATATGCCACAAAAATTACGTACTAATGATGTTTGGAATGTCTGACTTGCCATACAAGTAGACTGTAGTATTTATTAAAGAATTATAACCAGATTGTGGTATTTATTAGGAAGGAATTCTTTGTACCATGTATGTTTTATATGAAATTGTAGAGTGTTTTATATGAAATTGTCAAGAAATCGGTAAATACACTAAGCAATATTGTTATTAAGTAATAATTTATGAATATATAGCATGTTATCTCTTAAAGGTTTTATTTACTCTAACTTGTTTTGAAGTCTTAAACAAGTCTGGTAATTTTAAACTGCAATTTAATGCAGTGTTTTGTGTTGTTTGCAAGTACATCATGCAAAAATTGTATTAGTTTATTCTTTTTACTGTATGATTATAAATGAAAGGAAATATATTTTTGTTTTGAAATTTCTTTTATTCATATTCCAAATACAGTACAGTACTCTTATTTTTTTAAATAATGGTACCATAAATCTGTAAAGTTTTTTGTAGACATCTGTGTACTAATAAATGTCTAAAGTTTTATGTCCATACTCCCCCACCCCCTCCCCTGCACCATACTGAATAATTCTATCATTGTGAACTATTTGGCGAACAAGTCGCCTTATTTCCATTTTTTAATATAGCTCGTCTCGGTGATAATCCTGAACTTCTGCTATACTTTTTGTATAGGAGTATTACTTGAGATGTCTGGTGCATATTGTCAGCATTATATTATTTTTCTGTCTTTATATAAATTCTTTTCTGAACTATGCAGAATTTATTTTTGGTAAGTTTCTTTCTTGAATGTTTGTGAATTATCAACTTTGTTGAACCTTTTGTTGTACAGTAGATTGTATACAGTAATCTTCTTCCAATTGAATATTTTTGTTTTATTAATTCTGACAGTATTAGACCACTGAGGTACTTTATATTATGATATGTACAGAGGTACAGAATGAGTTATGGCTTAATCTATAGCATTAATGATACATTTTAAAATAAAATTATTTGTTTCATATGATTTTTTAAGATATTCAAATGGAGGGGTTTGTTGTGTGTAACTGGTATATTTCCCAGTCAAGCCATCATCAATATACCACAACAAAAATTCAGAGGTACAAACAAGAGACAGAAAAACAATGACATATGGATGTAATGCAGGTCTACTGAACCTTGCAATAAAAACAAGAACATAGCAAATGATGGCCTAATAAATACATCAAAACTCAAGAAAAAATGCATGTGAATCAACCATTTTCATACAGAGAAAAACAAATTTTGCATATGAATTTCTAATCAAAACTCAAAAGAAGACAAAGACTGGTTAAGCTCAAGAATACTAAAACAATTACAAAAAATGAAGTTTCTAAAGAACACAAATATAACTCCAGTTATAAGATAAATAGTACAACATAAGGCATTCAATTTTATAAACAATGGAATATAAGAAGTCTGAAGACCAGGTTACATCTGGAAGAATACAGCATCCCCTCAAAGCCTATAAACCAATACCATGATGTTTACAGGTAAATATACTGTACCAGTACCTTCAACAGGCAAATGTATCACAAAACAACATCACAAAAAGGCAGTGGAAAGTTAAGAACTGTAATACATTACACTGTTTTAACGATTTTCATCAATCCAGTTTATAGGAAGCAATATGTACACCATCTGCAACTAAAGTATTCAACCAAATAAAAATTGTAATTAAATAATTTACAAGCATTAATGAGTGGCCTCCAACATCTCCATATAACATTCAGCAATTTAAATCCCCTAATGTTATTTGGGATTATAATTGTATGTATATCACAAGGTCTTGCAGGAAGTGTATGTAGTAGAATGGATCTTGATCTCAACTATTTCTAAAAGGTACATGACTTTTTTTTATCTATGGATGGTATATTTTGTTCAACCAACTTAGTACACAGACCTGAATGAAACACATGTAATGACCTATATACTAGTAATCAAAATCCAGGTTTACTTTTCGTTTTTACAAAATAATCCCACTACACATGCTTCTAATTACAATATTGTATTCAGAAAGCTGACTGAGAAATGTACCAGTCATACAAAAAATAAATCCCTCCGTTTGAGTATCTGAGAAACTACAACGAAACAAATTTAATACAAAATTTATTTGAAATGCGGCAGATAAATCCATAACCCATTTTACACCAAATAACTGAAAAAAAGTACATTGCTAGTCTGATACCCGCTCAGAATAAATAAAACAATCAATTGGAGCAAGATTAGACAATCTACACTAATGATTCAATAAAAACTGGTAAATCATAACCTTTACAAGAAGGAAACTTACAAAAATAATTACAGTATTAATGGAAATTGATAGAGTGATTTGACTTATGAAAATTACGTCATAAACCCTAGCACTGGGGTACTTTCTGCCATTCAGCACTAAGACAGTGAAAAAAGGGAGTTGGAGTTGTTGGGCAGCAAGATGGAAGAAAGGAATAAAATAGAATATAGAATTTAAGCCCAAGGCCATGCACTGGGACCAAGGAGGTCATTCAGCACTGAAAAGGAAATTGACAATGTGAGTGAGGTACGAGTAAGATATGGAGGTCTACAGCTCACTAATATTTTTAAAAAACTTTCACAGGTCAGTAGCTCGTGTGAGCTGCAAAGTAGTCACGACTTCTTGACATCGAGGAAGGGACTAAATTCAAGCATCTGTGTTTCTTCACAGACATAAATTTACATATGGATGGATACAAGACATCTGACAATTATACATACATTACTGGAAAGCTGGCATAACAATGTACAGAATGATGATAATACAGTATGTGAAAGATGACAATACAGTAACGGTGATTGAGTTGTATAAAAGACATGCGAGAGAATTTGTGTTTCTCTCAACCGCATAGTTTTTCCTCCCTTATTACTCATCACGGGAGAAAGCATATTTTGATTGTAGGTTTGCCACATGGGCGCTACTACAATAAGAAGGTTTGAAAGGTGTAACAGGAGGAACACCTTGTAGCTGCACTGTGAAACAATTGTTAGAGAGGGTGGAAATGTAAAGTCCCTGCTCAATGGGTTTTCTATAGTGAACCTCCCGTTTTCTATGGTGCCTTTCCCATGAGCTTAGGTCACACTAAATAGCCACAAAAATGTATGTTACTTATTCATTTGTGCCTGTTTGTGTTGTACATGTGTCAGAACATTATAGTGTCCATTCTTGTAATTTTATTTTTACATGTTATTTGTATTTACCTGTCCTGTTTCACATTGAGAAGAATGGACCTCGGGTCACCTGTATCCTATTGCATGTCTTTGTACTGAGGTCCGCATGCCGCTTTATAAGCAGCCTGCTCTCTCAGTAAAGCGGCAGTGAATGTCCACCTGCTCTCTTTTTTTTGCACCTCTCACAGTGGTGACCCCGGAGTGGTTCCCGGAGCCATTAACGGACCCATACGGCGACCTAGTTTTGGCCCAATGAACTACCCCACGCCACTAATGGACTAAATACGGCGCTTTAACAAAGTGTTTGGGCGTACCGAGACTCGTTGGCAGATCACAGGTGTCATTAGCAGACCCACACGGTGTGCTCCCAAGTGCGTATTTACGCGAGTGTAACCCACTCCAAGTGAGAGTGCAGAAGTGAGTATGGACGCGGACATTCCTTCCCACATACAAATAACTGCGAACTTCATGGACTCTAATATCTCCCTCGCGCAAAACCCGCTTGCGCCCTCCCCTGTGCCAAGGTTCGCGCGCTTCTCCACACCGGTACCCGCTCCTCGCGCGCTGCCCTTCCTGACGGACCAAACAAGGTCTGCCCTCGCCATAAAGCTACCGCCCTTTACTCACACCAACCCATCATCATGGCTCTACAGGGTCGAGGGGCAGTTCAGGCTGGCAGGACTTACCGACGAGGTGCTGCAGGCGTCCCTCCACCTACCAAAACCTGAAGGCCTCTCTCGTCAAGACCTGCTCCCTGCCGGTCTCCGAGAGGGCCACCCGTGCCCTTGACCTCGCCAACAACCCCCGACACGACTAGAACCTCCGGGAGACATGGAATGTAATCCAGGACCACCTCATCCTACCTGGGACGGACAGCAGCGGCAGGCAATCGGAGATAAGCCTGTCGAGGGAGATCTTCCTCCGTCAGCTCCTCCCGGAGGTTTGGACCCAGATCCTGGAACCATACATCCTACCACTCAACGACTTGATCAGGACGGCGCAGCAGCTAACCGACTCCACGAGGGCAGCGAAGCGGGCATCCACGCTTGCACACCCCATCAACTTCCTCCTGCCAGAGGAGGCCGCAGAGGGGGAGATATGCGCCGTCACCGGAAGGCGGCCGAACCATCACCAGAAGAAGCAACTGCCGGGGTCTTGCTACTACCACCAGCGGTACGGCAAGGACGCCCGGAACTGTCAACCCCCTTGCTCTTTCGCCCATCCAAAGAGCGGAGGCGGCAGCGGCCAACAGCACAGGCCACCGTGACAGCAGAGGAACCCAGGAGCCCAGAACCAGTAGGTTTTTATGTCCGCGACACCATCTCCGGCAGGATGATGCTGATCGACACTGGGGCTGTACAATCAGTGTTCCCGCCATCCAGAGAGGACTGCAAACGCCCGCAGGACCCAGCTGCCTCCCTGACGGCCGCCAACGGGTCCCCCATCCTCTCCTACGGCACCAAGTTCCTGTCGGTCTCCATCCTTGGCCAGAGGTACAAGTGGAATTTCATAGTCGCGGACGTGAGGATCCCACTCCTGGGCGCGGACTTCCTCGCCCGCTTCGGTCTGGCAGTCGACGTTGGTTGCAAGTGCCTGATGGACACTGACTCCTGTTGGTCCCTCCCTCGCGACGGGCTCCAGCGCGCCTGCCATCTGCTCAGTTGCCCTGCACCAGTACGCCCAGCTGCTGAAGGAGTTCCCGATGTCTTCAAGCCTGAACTGCGTCAGGTGCCCATGGCCCCTGCCAAGCACGGAGTCTACCACCACATTAAAATAAAGGGGCCCCCAGTGCACACAAGGTTTTGGAGGCTCCCCCCTCGGCGACTTCAGGAGGCCAAGGACGCTTTCGCCGAGATGGAGCGTATAGGCATATGCAGGAAGGCCTCCAGCCCGTGGGCCTCCCCTCTCCACATGGTGCAGAAACTGGACGGCTCCTGGAGACCCTGCGGCGACTACAGGCAGCTCAACCTCGCCACGGAACCAGATCACTACCCTCTTCCAAACATGCAAGATCTCACGGCCTCTTTTCACGGGGCCAAAATATTCTCTAAATTGGATCTGTTGAAATCCTACTTTCAGGTACCGGTAGCTCAAGAGGACATCCCCAAAACCGCCATCATCACGCCCTTCGGGTCCTACGTCTTCGCCTTCTCCACCTTCGGCCTGAGGAATGCGGGGCAACCTTCCAAAGACTGATGGACAGCATCCTGGGGGACCTGAACTTCTGCGTCTGTTATGTAGATATTCTGATTTTTTCCAGATCCCACAAAGAACACCTGCGACACATCCGAAAGGTCCTGCAGCGCCTGCAGGAGAATGGCCTTGTCATCGGGTTCGATAAATGCACCTTCAGCGTTGAAAGAGTCAACTTCCTGGGCCACGAGATATCCCCGGAGGGCGTCTGTCCACTCGCATCGAAGGTTGTAACAGCGTTGCCAGGTTCCCCACCCCTACCTCCGTAAAGGCCGTACAGGAATTCCTGGGATGGTCAACTACTACAGGCAGTTCATCCCGTGGTCGCCAGACACCATGGCCTCCCCTGACGGAGATCCTGAAGGGCCATCCGAAGACCTTAGTGGGGGGCCCCGACCAGCAGCAGGCCTTCTCCCTGACAAAGGCGCCCTCGCTGAGGCAACTGCCATGGCCCACCAGGACCCCAACGCCCCCCTCCAGCTGACGACGGACACCAGCAACGTTGCCTGTGGGGCTGTCCTGGAGCAGGTCGTTGCCGGAGCCCCCCCAAGCTTATTGCCTTCTTCAGCAGGAAGTTCAGCCCCGCAGAGTCCCACTACAGCACCTTCGACAGGGAACTCTGCGCAGTGTATCGGGCGGTACGTCACTTCAAGTTCCTCCTGGAGGGCATGCCCTTCACAATCTGGACGAACCACCAGCCGCTGGTCCACGCCTTCACAAAACAGGGGGATGCATGGTCTTCCAGGCAGCAGCGGCATCTCGCGGCCATCGCGGAGTTCACCTGCACAATCAAATACCTCCCCGGCAGGAAGAACCCTGTAGCAGACGCCCTCTCGAGGATCGAGCTCAATGCGGTGCAGCTCAGAATCGACTACGAGGACCTAGTTCGGGAGCAGATCACTGACCCAGAGTTTCCAGCCTGCCATCACGTCGCTCAGGTGGAAGGACGTCCCTCTCGCCCCTGGGGGGCCATCACTGCTGTGCGACGTAAGCACTGGCCACCCCCACCCGCTGGTACCCGCCTCCCACCGCTGTCTGGTGTTTGACATCATCCATGGGCTGTCCCACCCCTCTGGCAGGACGGCGGCCAAGCTGCTGGCAGAGAAATTCGTCTGGCACGGTATGCGGAAGGACGCGACGGCCTGGGCGAGGCAGTGCATCCGGTGCCAGACCAGCAAAATAGGGCGACACGCCGAGTCTGGGGTGGGAGAGTTTCCTCAGCTGGGAAGGTGGTTCGAACATATCCACGTCGACGCGGTAGGCCCCCTTCCCCCATCAGGTGGGGCCAGGTATCTCCCGACGATCGTCGACCGCTCCACCAGGTGGCCCGAAGCAATGTCCATGGAAGAAGCCACTGCCAGTGCATGCGCCGAGGCCCTCCTCTCCAGCTGGATCAGCCGGTTCGGTGTCCAGGACCACATAACAGATAGGGGTCCAGCCTTCCTGTCTGAGCTGTGGACTGCCCTGGCATGTCTGCTGGGGACCTCACCACAGCACCACCACCTACAACCGCTGCGGCCAACGGATTGTGGAAAGGTTCCAAAAAAGTCTTGCACCGCCAAGGACTGGAAGCCCCCCTGATCCTCGGGTGAGCTCATTCCGCAGCAGGGGAGCCCCGTGAGTCCCCACGGGGACCGCCAACCTGGCAGTCCAGAGGCTCCGTGGCACGGTTGGAAAGCTCACCCCCTGCCAGCGGATGTACACCAACAGGACGTCGCCTTTCATGCCTCCCGGCCTGTCCTCCACCACCCATGTCTTCGTCAGGAATGATGCCGTCCCACCTGCCCTTAACCAGGCCCTACAGGGGGCCCTTCCGCGTGCTGGAGAGAAACAGTAAAGCATTCCAGCTGGCCATCCACGGGAAGGACAACTGGGTGTCTGTAGGCCGCCTCAAGCCCACCCTGTTGGAGGAAGACGTCGACGATACCCTGCAGCACCCTCCGCGGGAACCCTCGCCTCCCGCAGCCAGCCCAGCCCAAAAGAAAGTCGCGTGGCCACCCCTGGAATGCCCTGGACCCAGGCAGCGCCACAGCCAGCCGCTTCCGCTCACACTGCACCTCCCAGCTGACATCACGGAGCCGCGGCACTCTCCAGCGCCCCAGCAGATACTTACTTTAATCAGACGTTACCTATGTCTTTGGGGGGGAGGGGAGTACTGTATTGTAAAGTCCCTGCTCAACTGGTTTTCTATAGTGAACCTCCCAATTTCTACGGTGCCCTTCCCATGAGCTTAGGTCACGCTATATAGCCATATTTTATTTATGTAAAAATGTATCTGTTACTTATTCATTTGTGCCTGTTTGTGTTGTACATGTGTCAGAACATTATTGTGTCCAATCTTGTAATTTTATTTTTACATGTTATTTGTATTTACCTGTCCTGTTTCACATTGACCTCGGGTCACCTGTATCCTATTGTATGTCTTTGTACTGAGGTCTGCATGCCGCTTTATAAGCGGCCTGCTCTCTCAATAAACCAGCAGTAAATGTCCACGTGCTCTCTTTTTTGCACCTCTCACAGAAAGTCAGATGGAAGAAAGAGAATATGGACGAGAGGTACAGTAAAAGGAATGACAGAGGTTGCAGCCAGGGGCCAAAGGGACGCTGCAAAGACCCGAAAGTAATTCCTACAGTGCAAAACATGAGGTGCACTGATGGAACTAACCTCCTACGGGGAAGATGGGAAGATGAAAGAAAGGAAACAAAAATGAAGATAAAGCACAAGGCTAAAATGTGGGTGCAGCTAGTGCTGAAAGTTTGCTGCATACATCATTTAGCATTGCCTACAGTTCACCATGCGATATGCACTGATGGCACTTCCCTGTTAAGAAGGATTTTGATACAATGCAACTGATATGCAACAAATTCTACAAAAAGTATGGCAAAAATTCAGGAAAATATTTGAGCCATTTGTCAAATTTCTGACACTATTAAAATAAGGAAAATGATCCCTGACCCTCCTGAAGTAAGCACTATATCAAGAGAAAATTTTATATACGTAAGCCGCAACGAGAACCTAAACAAATATTTTTGTAAAATAAGAATTATATCTGAATCAAACCCACTAAATTCTGAAACAAGAGATGAATATTTCAAAGATGAATATTTCAATGGAAAATTGATCGTGTCCTTTAGAAATATAAAAGTCTGCCTCTTTAAATGTAAACAGTTACAGACCAATTTCCTTAACAGTTGTTCATGCAAAATGTTACAGAAAATGGCAACAACCTTTATTTAAGTCCAAGGACCAAAATAATGGCTCAGTAAGTGCCCTGGTTTTACTTGTGAGGATCAGGGACACATCCCATTTGGGGGCCCCCAAGTTCTTGACAAGATAGCCCCTCCAGTTAGAACACCTGCAATAAGGCCAAATGATAGATAGCCTTTTACTGCAGCTATTGAAAGGAGCCTGTCTCGGCAAAGATAGACGAGGAAGTGTGTGATCTGTTGAAAGATGCTCCAATTGGAGACGTATCGTTATTGCAGGAGATGGCTCACTTTCCTTGATAAGTATACCTTAGTTTAACCAGACCACTGAGCTGATTAACAGCTCTCCAGAGGCTGGCCCGAAGGATTAGATTTATTTTACATGGCTAAGAACCAATTGGTTACCTAGCAACGGGACCTATACTGTAGTTTATTGTGGAATCCTAACCACATTATAGCGAGAAATGAATTTCTATCACTAGAAATAAATTCCTCTTACTCTTCACTGGCCTGTCGGAGATTCGAACTCTTGGCAAGCAGAGTGCTAACTGAGAACAGAACCCACTCTCCCAACGAGGAACTCACTTTCCTTGATAGATGTTCGCTTAGGTAAGGTACCCGGACATCTCCCTCACACCCGTGAGAAAAGCCAGCCCCGCTCTGCCATCTCTCTCTCTCAAGGTGGGCCACAGAAGCAACTTTCTCAGTGCCTCGACCAGAAGAGACAGCAGATCGAGATGCAGCTCAGTATGAGGCTAACGAGGAGCCACCAGTCATCTGAAGACTTGGGGTGACAAACACTAAGTTTATCACCCTGAGAAGTTCATATTCCTGCCCAGAATGTAACATGCAGACATCTCAACCGCTTGAGACACATGCACTCATGCACCTGCACTGCCAATTGACACAGAGCAGGAGACCCCATTCTTGTTTGCTGACATATGTCTTGACAGTTGTGTTGTTACTCAAATTTTACAGTGACCTATCAACTGTTCCTGAAAAGCCTCCAATGCTAGCCGAGATTGACGTGCAGATGAGGTGCATCCTTAGGCCACAAACTGGAAAGGAACCTTGAGAATTCCTAAAACAGAAGCATTTACGGAAGCAGAGAATTCAGTGGAACTCCCTTTAAGAGGTTTCTGTTGTCCATCCACCATGCTAAGCTCTCCATTACCTCCCAACTAGGAATGGAGTTGAAAAGGAGGATCTCGAGAGGCAATCCAGTACCACTTCAGTTGCCAATGAAAAGAGTGCATGTGGCATTGCCTGTGAAGCATGAGCTTCCCTAAGGATGACAGGAGACCTAGGACCACTTGCCAAAACTAGCTAGTTGTTTTTGCAGGGACAGGAACTGCACCATTACCTTTGTAAGGATGGTACTGAGTGACATACTGGCTGGGTGTGGTCTAGTTTATTGGTGGTTTCTTACTGAATGAATGTACAGAATCTTCGAAGTTGTTATTGGCTGGTGCGAACTGCAAAGTAGTTTCTACACACAGACAGGGCAAAACAGAGGTCATGTTTCGGACATCTGTGCTTGTGGACAGACAAACAGATGGCGATTGTGAGAGACATAATAAACGTACAATGATAAAACATATATCAATGGAAAGGCCAGGAAATTCCACATATGGACATTTGCATGAGATTCGAGACAGATTAATGAATACAATGCAGTAGCATAATATATGTGAAATGGCGAGACGTTTGGCATCTTCACAAACAGAAACATACACACAGTTTGACACAGAAGATTCGGTGGAACATTATGAGTACATGATTGGAATGCTTGCATGGCAATGCAAGTAGTGGTGATTGTACATGAATCAAGACAACAATGGTTAGAGAGAAACAGACAGAAATATGTATGGTAGAAGTTGCGTTCCTTCGAGCACTTTTCTCCAGGTGATGCATGGGAGGGAGAGAGTGAAAGCGGGGTGCTTTGTCTCGTTTTCTCTGATGGATGATCCACACACATGTGCGCCTGTAAGACCGCCAGTGCGGTCTCTTACACCTTACTGAGCTTGCTTACACAGGAATCTGTGTGTAGGCTCTATCTGCTGCTGAATCTATAAGCATGCCTTGGTACTTTGCCTGCTACTTGGACACAAGATCCACTTCTCCCAGTTTACCATAACCCCAAACTTGTAACAAAACTGCAGGTGATCTCTGTCCTGTAGGGACAGGAACTGCACCATTACCTCCTCAAGCTTACTTACACAGGAGAGTAGGCTCTCTCTGCTGCTGAGTCTATAAGCATGCCTTGGTACTTTGCCTGTTACTTGGGCACAAGATCCACTTATCTCAGTTTACCACCCAAACTTGTAACAAAACTGCGGAAGACAATCTCTGTCCTGTAGGAGTCAAGCCTCTGAGGTCACCAGAACTGGCAAATTGTCTGGGTACTGCATTAAGTGAATACCTTCTGAATGAGTCCAAACCAATATCAAGGTGAATACCCAGGTAAACACCTGAGAGGCCATTGCCAGTCCAAAGCATAACACCTTAAACTGGTAAACTGTCTTGCTGCAGACAGAGTAGACGTACTTCCAAGAGATCTAATGAATGGGTATTTGAAAGTAAGCATCCTTCAGACTGAAAGCATGAAGTTACCCTCTCATGGACAAACACACGTATTGTTTCTATCTTTAATTGAGTCTGTAACAGATTCATTTAGAGAGATGATGATGATGCCCAGTCGGCAGCCTGCAGTTGCCTTCTCCATCATCGTTTCTACCTGTGCCCCTGGGCCCAAGACATCTGCAATTCCAGAGGGTTAGCATTGGAAGATGTATAAATGAGGAGGGGGGGGGGGAGAAAACATGTTCTTGAATGGAATCTTGTACCTGACTCAAAGGATGAATACTACCTAGGGCTCAGGCCCCTGCTCATGCCACACGGTCTGGTGGCGAAACAAGCAACTCCAACTAGTGGCAGCTGAGGAGGGGAATTGCTACCTTCAGTGACCCCCTTTTTTTCCCCTTTCATCCTGTCTTGGTACCACCAGAGGGAGGTGGACGCAAGGGGTGAGAAGATTGCCTTTCTAGAGAGAGAAGAATTAGCTCCGGGCCTGAGTTGAGGAGTAGGTTTTCTTGCTACCCCAAACATGGAAGGCTTATCCAAACCCACAGGTTTGAATGGAAGCTCCCTTTAAAGCAAGAGGCTTAATGGACTCCACCACTCCCTGATCCATTGCTGCTTCTATCTTACTCTGCAAAAAGAGTAAGGACAAGCCCAACACCAAATTGTTTCATAGCAAGAGGCTTCTCTTGTATGAGACTAACAGAAAGACAACTATGTCTTTCCTTCAAAAGATCAGGTTTGCCCATTGGTTGGCTCCCAGGTGTGCCAGGAAGGTCAGAGCCCTGCCTCCTGACACCAACAACCCCCAAAACACAGCTTCTCATCTCAAAACAAGATGCCTGACAAGGCTTAGACCGTTAATATGTTCAACTAGAGGTTTAACCACAATACAATATGGAGGTTTGTCACAGTCACCATTCCTATCGAAGCCACCTCTGCTGCAGAGAAAGAAGCACCTTCCTGTCAAAACCGTTCCAAAGGAAGGTCGTTTGTCAGCCTGCAGACTGATGCATCGAGTGCCAATGGAGTAGCCTCATCATCCTCTAGTACACAGTGCCTCCTCTGACATGAAAGTGGTGAGGGGAAGAGTTTGCATGACCTGCTGTGGGCAAAGGAATTCCTAGACCCGTAGATTAGTGTTCACCTCATCTAAAACAGCATGGCAACCAGACTGAGTGCCTTGCTTCAGGAGTGAACATGAAGGTTGTACAGTCGACCCCAGCTATTCGTGGACTCATGATTCGTGGATTTTTCTGTAGAACCTATCTAAATTATTTGCGGGAAACTCGCCTATTTGCGGATTGTTTCATAGAGCAATATTCTGTATTTTCATATTTTTGTGACTAAATGCTGTACTGTACCTATATATACATTTTATGATAAAATAATTATTTACAGTATAGTACTAATTTTCAAATAATATTAAGTTTATTAAGATTAAATAATAACATTGAATAAAACAAGGCTGGAAGTTATTCTCTCTCTCTCTCTCTCTCTCTGTTATAGGCTGGAAGGGTTAGAAGTACACATGTATATGTTTTTAAGGGTAAAATGTTAAAGATGACATTGAAATGACATTAATAATATTTCAAAGAATAATACTACAGTAATAGGATAATAGTTTAAGGTATACTTGATGTAGGATGATAATTTAAGCATACACTTAGTATTTGAACTTTCAAGATAGGCAGTTATATGCAATGTCAGAGGGAATGGGGGGTTTCAAGTTTTTGTGGATTTTAGCTATACACAGGTTGGTCGTGGTACGTATCCCCCACGAATAGGGGGGGTCGACTGTATCCCTTTGTGAGACAGTCAACTGGTAAAATGCCGTGGTCGCCTCACCCAGGTTTTTCTACTCGTAAATGAGCAAAATCATCTCAAGGTACGGCTGCTCCAGTATGGTCTAAGGGGCTTAGGAGGAATACGACAAGCCAGTTCCATCAGATCCATATGGGCATGAACTGCTCCTTCTTCAGCCAAAGAGGGAGACTTGCCAGAATTCTGCTCCCTAGGATGTTCCCGGTCCCAAGAACAGACAGGCCTCTCGCGGGAAAGAAAGCATGAGATGCAGCCAAGTTGCTATCGGAGCCCTGTTCCTACTGACCTGGCAGCCCTCTGCTCAAATACCCAGTAGACATTGAGAACAAAGGCAAAGGAGAAAAACAAGCCCTCACAATACCCCTCCTGCTCCACTTCTACACATCTGGCAAACTGTGCACATAAGAGGTGGAAGAAGTCAGAGGAGACCTCTTCCTGGAGTAAAGTCACTCTGAATGCGGATGCTCCGGAGAGCACAAATATGGAGACAGTGCAGGTTCCTGTCCAGAACCTCCCAAAGAAGGCTGGTAAGGAGAACCTAACCCACTGTTATTGTGGGACCAGTCGCGAACCAAGAAAGTGGGTTGTGCCAACCCTCTCTGTGCAACCCTGAGAAGTTGCAGTGAGATTGTCCTGCGCTCCTCCCCAAGATCATCTGCTCATGAGTGAGCAAAGTGAACCAGATGTGCAGCCTTGTCCTGGTGCTAGCTCATGCATTCGTGGTGGGATGAGATGTAATCAGACCCTGAATCTGAGCAAGCTGCAGCTGTGGCCCTGGCTCTGCCAAAGATAGAACAAGTACCCCCACTCCCCCAGAGCAGGGGGAGCACACAGAAGAGGTCCTCCTGGACTTCTTGCTTGAGGCCTCAGACTTCCCCTTCTTCCTCTCCTGCTGGAGCAGGGAGGAGTCTGGGGTCAGGGATGAGGAAGAAGAGTCCAGCAATCATGACAAGGAGAGTTCTGCCAAGGCTTCTTCCCTTTCCCCTTGCTGGTCAGACCACTTTATTGGCCATAGGGCTGGCTGAGGCCAGAACCACAAACCTATCAACCAGAGGATCTGCCACTGAGAGAACCACAACTACAGGAAGATCCCCTTGCTTAGAGGTGTTAGAGGAAGCTGAAACAGCAGTGCACACATCCTAGGCATCTGTAGAGGGCTCCAGTGTTAAAACCCTCTTCTCCTCTGTCAAGTTATCCAGGAAGGCAGTAAATGTAGGACTAACCAGGATGTTCAGGGCAGATTATGACTTCATGTATTCTAAGGATGACGTCTTCCTGTGAATACCAGGAGTATAATGTCCCATAATCGAATTCATCCAAGGGCAAGACAGCTGCTACTGTAGCACATCCATCAAAAACTGATACATCCTTGGGAAGGGATATGATCAGGTTTATGACTACTTGCAGAGAAAAGAGAGATGGCAGAGAGTGCTACAGAACTAGAAGGGTTGGGGAAGGGGGACCACACACAAGATGGTAACCCTCCTCCCTCCCCTTGGGAGAAAACCAGCAAATGCTTCTTGTCCTTCTTCCTCCTCTTCACAAACTTAATCCACAGGGGAGAGTCCCAGTTAATACATTCCATGCAAGGGAAAGGTCTAGAAGAGGCTCTACCCCTGAACACAGCACAAACAATATGGGCAGCCATATCCCTTTTAACAACGTATTTCTTGTTTTTTACCCAATGCAAATAAAAAACAGCAAAGACCACAACAAAGCAAAAACGATCAAACACACCAAAAAAAAAAAGTAAGAAATGAATTAAGGCTCGTCAACCAAGCTTTCAACCCAGGCAGATGGGAGTGCAGCAACACATCTGATTCTGATGGGCTGAAAGAAAAGTGAAGGCATTGGTCAATGAGTTGGGGATAGTCCACCATTCACCCCATCCCCACCTGCTAACCATCTGATTAACTACCTTATTATCAAGTTAGAACTGGATTCCACTTTGCACTGAAAGAAACTCCTACATAAGAGGTGATTATTTACATTCCTTTAAGAACAAGTTAAATTCAAAGTGGGTTCCCTCCATCCACGGGATTACCTACAAAGGAAGGAGCAAAGGACCAATATTGCAATCTATAACAAGGCAGCTGTCTTGGGAGACCTTCCTGAATATACACCTTACCCTCAGTGCCTTAAGGGCTGTCAGTAGGTCAGCATCAGACTCAGCACTGAGGGCAAGGTTTGACAGCAGGCACCTCAGTTTTACAGATGTAGAGGCATGCTTCCCAACTTCACCCTTCATCAGTTTCAAGAGCAGAATTTTCCATAATCCTAATTATTTTAGAGCCTTCATTGTAAATACTGTTTAAAAAAAAGAAAAATGAAATTGTTAGTAGAGAACAAAGGTCTGACAGTTTGTTAGGTCAGCAACTGAGGTGCAAGACTTCCAGGGTCTTGGTGTCTAAAGTCATCAAAGCCCCTCCAATGATGGCAACAGGTAAAGGATCAGGGGGGGGGGGTCTGTCCATTCAAATTATTCCAAGGAAGAATAAAGGCTCTAGTATCAAAGCAGCTGGAACTGAAGAGTTAGAAAAAAATGTTGAGAGTTTGTGATTGCAATGAGAAATGCACAAGAAAGCCGAAACACTGATGCAACACAGCTCTGCATATCCCTGAAAGGTGCCACTGATCTGTAGTAAGATCTGATTCTTCATTATGAAGTTGTCTCCTTGGCTGAAACTAGGGACTAAGCACACCTTGCTGCTCTCTGCTATGGAAGTAGTCCTAAGACACTATTCTACAGCTCTCTGCTAGGACAGCAGTACTAAGACCAGCCCCTACCACTTCTCTTGGATATAGTGGCATCTCTAAGTTACTTCCTGTCCCGTAAGGATCTTGCAGAGCAAGTAAATTCAGATTCTTCATCTTTGACAAGACAATGCTGTATACTCCTAGTATTCCAACATCAGGTTTTTTGAAGTAGGCCAGAACTTTATGAGAACATAATCCTGGGAAATGAAATCGAGGTTTGAAGAAGGGAAGGCTCTTCCTTTAGCCTTGAAATTCAGAGTAATCCTGACTGGTCAATTTTAGATGAAAAAAGGAAGGTCCTTGTCATATCAGCTGTTCTCCTATATTCAAAACCAGGAAATCCAAAGGACACTAACCACTCTCAGTATTTATAATTAAAAAAAGAGTTGTTGCTGTTTTTATTGTTGTTGGAAAGGGAAGCACAATGCTTAGGACGGATCTCCTGCTTCCCTGTAAAGGGTATTATGTCTCATGTTCACTTATAATGACTTTTTTTAAACAACTGTAGAGATCAGAAATTGCCAAACAATTCAGTCAGGAGAATTACCAGCAATGAATCCCCTTTTTCTCTTCTTTGTCCTGAATGAATGCTTTCATTCATAACTATATTCAGCAAAGTACTGCTCTGAGCATCTGGAATTCTTGACGACCACCTGTGCACAATTCAAAATACAGTAGTAGATTGCATTACTGAAATTCACTGATAGGAAGGACCAAGTTAATCTATGCAACATGTGTTGAATCCTGGCAACCAAACAGTCCTTGCCTCTGGTGTCTATTGTAACATGAATCACCAGCTCAGAAGAAATAATCTGTAAAGACTTCTAGATTCCTGATCTTCTGATAAGGGATCCTTCCAAGACAAAGAAAAGATGGCTGGAGATGGAAGAAAGCACTAAGCAAGTAAGGTCACTTTCAACATGATGAACACAATGATCAACACTATCCATGTTACACTTCATAAAGTTTTGAGGTAAAATCATCTGGTAATGATAAAACATATCCCAAGTTCATAGAATCTTGTGTGTTTCCTTCACAGGAGATAGGAAACTAAAGCAGAACTGCTTAATGTTTATCCAATCATAGTTCTAGTAAGCAAAGCAGTTCTGAAGCAAACTCCCTATAGTCCTATTAAACTGTACTGTGGTTAAGAGAGATTACTGTACTGTACTTGGAGAATCCCTTCTCCACATAGTGACATGGATGAAAATTTTGGCACAATACTTGTCATGGCTTTGTTACTAATGTGATCCAAATGGAAAACTCCTGACATTGATGCAGCACCTATCCTGGCAGAGGTCTTAGTACTGGTATGTCTTCCAACTAATCTCAAGATGTGGTTCCTAATTGGCCTATTTCTTGACATTAAGATGGAACAGATAGTGAAACTGGTCATAACATTTAACCTCTTCAGCCCCCAACATCAGCACAACTTGGAAATTGCCTAAGATATAGTTATGGCTATGATGCTTCAAGCTGGCACAACTCCAAACTCAAAGAGTTTACTGGTATGATTCCATCTGTGCTGTCTTAAGCAAAACTTCATGTGCTAAAAGAGCTTAACTAGACTTGGAGAAACATGTTCTGCTATATCCCAGTACTACTATAAGGACAGAGGGGAATAACATAATCCACAACTTCAGGCATCAGCAAAGCTTGTAAGCATATCCTAAAATGTGGCTATGCATTTTAGGATATGCATAGCCACATGATGGTCACAGAGTTGGACATCAGCTCTAGTCTTAAGATGGTCATGTTTCCATAACCTGTTTCATCTGCCAGCTATGCAGTTTATGCATTCCTCATCTGCACAGCTCTGGTTCTGAGTTCGCACAATGCTGGGTGGCAGCACGACTTATACGCAGATCTGGAAAATAGCACAGCTCTTGTGTATGAGACTGCAAGGGCCTAGAAGGCAGCATGGGTCTGATTACAGGATGCATAGGTCTGTAATATAGCATGACTACTGTATCCCTAGACCTACAGGTTAAAAAGCTCTGGACATGGGTTGTAACCTCAGCAAGGATCTGGTCACTGCTTCCAGATGTCCTTTTATCAAGGATATCTTAATAATTAAATTTTACTTGGTCACAGCCACAGTGAATATCAAAGTAATTAAAGATTGGATTACAATACAATTGCACTAAAAACTGACAGTCCTCTCAGGTGTAAGTCTTAATCGGAAAATTACAATAGAACAGTTCTATATCTTGATTAAATATCATCATTGCTACTTAGGCCTAGTTTTAACAATTATAAGACCATTTTAATATTTTCCTACATAGTTATTTGGTAAACATTTATTAGCACTAACACTACCATCTCTCTCACCGGGTTGACTAAAATATTTTCAGAAGAAAGCCATTTAATGGCCTCCCTAACCTGCTTTCTCACAATATAAACACTACTATTGACGAGGAGAATTGATTTGGAAAATTGCAGAAAAAATCAAGACTAGTCTTACTGGGTTTGGAGATTCTCAATACCAAGATTTTTTATATACATTATATGAATTAAAATGTTACTTCCTCATTCATTTTCTAATTGTAATGACTATCATTTCACTAATTATTTTTTAGGAATATTCTAAGAGCTATGGCACTGAAAGTATACAATCTTCAATTTTATTGTTCATTCCATCCTAATTCCCAGTATAAAACTTTAAATTGAACTATTTTGAGTTTCTGTAAAACCACTTCTCTAAATCTGTAGCTTTGGCTCTATCTGAACAACTATGTCTATACCACCCAAATAAAGTTCCCAAGACGACCTATTTCTTATTCTTTAAACACTTTGTTACTCCTACAATGACTTGCAAAAATAGATCACCTGGAAGGATTGAGAAATAGGTTAATCAAATCATTAAAAACTGAACTACTGTTGCTTGCAAGGTATCAATATTGGCAAATGATAAGCTATGGTCTGGGTTCAGGCATCTTGTAAACATTGATAACTACATTCTTTTAATTACCTACAAAGTCTTGCTTTCCTTTCAGCTTTTTCAGACATTAAGCGAACGTGAATATTTGTGCTTTACAGTTAATACAGTCTTTAAATTCTACGACCCTTTTATAGTTACCGTTCAGTGGTTTACTATAGTTCCCTAAGTCATCTATTTTTGTGCTCATAATTGTAGAATAAAGAATTTAAGTGTTGCGCCATATCTGAACACGATCCCTTAAAATGCTAAAAGTCATGGACATATAGCTTTACCTAACTGCAGTTAAGGCCTATTAGTCATCTCCCTAGATATCAGCTTACCAGCAGAGTAGTGGAATGCTGTCTCCAATAATTGCCTGATGCCATCTTAAGTCTTACTGCTGCACTGCCAGGGGAACCATTGATTCTTCCTTGTGTGTTACCCTGTGGATGAGTTCTACCCACAGGTGTTGAGATCCACACTAGTGACCATTGTTATCCTGCAGTGGAGAGGGTTTTGGAGTCCCTAAGGTAATACCCCAGGTAGCAGCATGGCATCCTCTAGGAGTCTATGGGGTTATTTTTGCACAGCAAGTTGTGTAACTGGGGTAGGAGTGACACCTATGCTTGCCCATCACCAGCCTGCACTATACTGTTTGCAGAAATTTTGTCTGTGGCTTGTAATTTGGGATCCCCAGGCACTCCACTTCCTAATTTGGAGTCCATTCATCCTCAGGAAGAGTGGCAATCCTATGGGACTATGGTGAGACAACGAAGGTGTGGACCTCTGTTTGGTACGCACTAACCACTTGCCTTGCCTTCATCAGCCAGTGAAGATGAATAGCTACCTTACATCAGTTGAGGAGCCACACCCACAATACCAATACCCAGCTAATCTTGTGGGGCCTACTCTATACTCAATGGTCAGGAGGTTTTGGAGGGGGTTGGGGGCGAGGGTGCACTCGGTGAGAAAGGCAGCAGAGGTGTTTGACATGGGGTATGTGGCTTCGGAGGAATCGGAGGAATGAGATTTGATTGTGGCTTGCCCAGTGTGCTGGGTGTTCTCCAGCACAGCTAAGAAATGTACCCATCCTTGCAGTGATGAACCAAGGGATGATGGCACAACCTCTTTTGGTGCACAATGTGATGAGGATGCTTAACTCTATAAGGCAGCCAAAGGGCTTATCGTCCAGTAAGTGGCATAAAAAATGGATTGACACAATCCCCAAAGTTCCTACCTATTATCCTGTAGCCCAAAAGCAGGGGAATGGGCCAGCATAACAGAGGGTATGGAAACCCAGCTGAGCTTGATCCAGACAGTTGCTCTACTTACTAGGTAAAGTGGAAGTGGAAATGGAGCCTGACTCCCAGTGTGGGCTGGACAGTAACTTGTAAGCCAAGCCTGGGCAGAAGCTGGTCCGGCCTGTGTGGCTGTATCTGACAATGGGCCTAGCTGAGGACAGTATCTTGTGGGGAGTTTTTACTTAGCACTTGCAGCTTGGCACACCTGATTTCTTATTATATTCTCCATTTATATATGATTAGAATGATAATTCTCCATGTCACTTTTCTTGAAATCATGTCATTCCTTGTATCTTACCCTCATTTTACTTATTATAACTGGGATATTTGCTATCATAATATTGTACCTTATCCTTTTTCAGCAGCAGTCATATTGGCTATTGTCTCCCCATAAACATTCTTAACTTATAGCATTTTTTTTTCAAAATTCCACAAGTAGTATATTGTCTCCTGCCTGCTGTAAGCACCTTCAGAACACCTATAATCAGTTTAGCTTTCTTTCACATGACCCAAAGTACTGCGCCGATGAACCTACAAAGGAAACAATCTCTTTCAGAAGCAAAACTTGATTAACTTGACTTTCCCCTAATGCTCCGATCAAGCTACAATTTTCTTAGGTGACCTTGTGCAGTGTATCACACCATTCAGAGCATGAATGGAATGGAGTTTATAAGAATGTGTGGGAATATAAATTTAAGCCTAAGGCCAAGCGCTGGGACCAATGAGGTCATTCAGCACTAAAGGAAAATTGAGAGAAAAGAAGGTCTGAAAGGTGTGACAGGAGGAAAACCTTTAGTAGTTGCATATGAAACAATTGTTAGGAGAGGGTGGAAAGTAAGATGGAAGAAAGAGTCTGAATCCAGGTATAATAAAATGAATGAAAGTGGGTGCAGCAGCTAGGGGCCGAAGGAACGCCACAAAGAACATTACTGCATGCAGCGCACCGTGTGGGGTGCACTGACAGACTACCCTGGCCCCCCTTACAGGATTATCAGTAAGTACTACTGGGCAAATGTTCATGTCTATTAATTTGACAAGACACTTCAGGTAAAAAGTTTAGATTTCACTATACAAATTTGATTAACCTAGTCCTATTATAAGGGACTGCATCGGCGGTCTTACAGGCGTACGTGTGAGTGAATCATCTGTAAAGTCCCCGCTCAACGTGTTCTCTATAATGAACATCCCGTTTTCTGTGGTGCCTTCACATTGACCTGGGGTCGGCGAAATCACTTGTTGACCACCATATTTGTAAATTATATATTTTATTGTCTTTCCGAATGATCATGCTTATGTACATGCAACGAAGTATTTTTGTAACACGTCAGGCATTATTAATCACTATGTTTTCTGTATGAACTTGTCCTGTTTTTTGTATAGAAATAGTTTGACCTCAGGTCACCTGTAAATCTTTGTACCCACGGTCTCTGCGATGTATGCAGATGTCCGCACACCTCTTTATAAGCAGCTCACTCCATCAATAAATCAGCAGTACTTGTCTTCCTGCTCATTATTTTGCACCTGGATACTCCCCCCCAACAAGACGGAGGTAACGTCTGATCAAAGCAGGTATGTGCTGGGGCGACGAAGGGGGCCTCGCTTCCTGGATGTCAACTGGAGAGGGTGGTTGCCTTCCTCGACGCCCTCTGGAGTGATTTGTTGGGGTGCCTTTCTGTCTGGTTTCTGGGCTTTTTGGGGACGCCCATGCCTCTTTCCTGTGCACGGGGCTGTCTGCGGGGGTGCCACCCCCTGCGGAGGGCTTTGGGAACCGCCTCTGACATTCTCCTCCAGGAATGCGGGTTCGAGATGATCTACGGATATCCAGTCTTCCCGCCCGTGGACAGCTACTCGGAATGCCTTCTTGTCTCTTTCCAGTACAAGAAAAGGTCTTCTGTATGGTCTGGTAAAGGGTGGGCGCATGGCATTGTCCTTGTCAGCGAATGTCCTTTGGCAGGGGGCAAACTTTCCAATCCTTTCACGGAACCTCTGCGTCCCTATGTCGTCCCTGTCCTCTGTGACGAGCTCCCCCGGGATTACCAGGGTCTCCCTGTAGACTTTTTCCACTGAGGAGGGTCGCCGTTGGCTCTGGGCGCAGTTCTTAACCCAAGGAGGACTCAGGGAAGCTGGTATTACCAATTCTTGGAGGAGCAATGGGCCGTGAGGGACGCCTTTAGAGACCTGTGGAACCTTTCCACCATTCTGTTGGCTGTGGGGTTGTAGGTGGTGGTGCTGTGGTGAGTGGTCCCCAACAAGCGTGCCAGAGTGGTCCACAGCTCAGACAGGAAAGCGGGTCCTCTGTCTGTTATGTGGTCTGGGACACCGAACTGGCTGATCCAGCTGGAGAGGAGGGCTTTTGCTCACGCACTGGAGGTGGCTTCTTCCATGGGTGTAGCTTCGGGCCACCTGGTGGAGCGGTCGACGACTGTTAGAAGGTATCTGGCTCCTCCTGCTGGGGGAAGAGGACCCACTATGTCGACGTGGATGTGCCCGAAGCGTCTCTTTGGCTAGGGAAACTCCCCCACGCCAGATTCGGTGTGCCGTCCTACTTTGCTGGCTTGACACTGCATACACTGCCTTGCCCAGGCCGTTGTGTCCTTCCATATGCTGTGCCAGACGAACTTCTCTGTCAGCAGTCTGGCTGTTGTTCTTCCAGAGGGGTGAGATAGGCCGTGGATGACGTCGAAGACCCGCTGACGTCTGGAGGCGGGCACCAGGGGGCGGGGGCGTCCAGTGCTAATGTCGCTCAGTAATGTCGACCCTCCTTCCACCTCAGCGACGTGACGGCTGTATGGTAGGCAGGGGTCTCAGGGTCAGCAGCCTGCTCGTGGGTGAGGTCCTCGTAGTCGACCCCAAGTTGTACTGAGTCAATCTCGATCCTCGAGAGGGCGTCAGCAACTGGGCTCTTCCTGCCGGGGAGGTATTTGATGGTGCAGGTGAACTCTGTGATGGCTGCGAGGTGCCACTGCTGTCTAGAGGACCATGTGTCCCCCAACTTTGTGAAGGCATGGACCAGCGGCTGGTGGTCAGTCCAGATTGTGAAGGGCGTTCCCTCCAGGAGCAACTTGAAGTGCCAAACCACCTGGCATACTGTCAGTCTCAGGGAGGAGGAGGAGGTGGTCCTGGAGGACATGCCACGTTTCCAAGAGGTTTCCCTCGTGCTGGGTTTGAGGGCGAGGTCGAGGGCGCGGGCAGCTCTCTTGGAGACTGGCAGGGAGCAGGTCTCGACAAGAGTGGATTTTAGTTCTTGGAAGGTGGCGGGGACAGACGTCATCAATAACCAAGGGGCGACCTTCTGGTATATCTCCTCTGGGAGGGCATTGATGGCGATGTTGGCCTTTAACACCTCGTCTGTTACCTCCATCTTGGGGGTGGGGGGAGTATCCAGGTGCAAAATAATGAGCAGGAAGACAAGTACTGCTGATTTATTGATGTTGTTTTAGATTTAGCTGGCCTTGTGCCAGCACGGGCTCTTGCTCCTAGAGCAGCCCGTAATTGATGAAGTGAGCCGCTTATAAAGAGGCGTGCGGACGTCTGCGTACATCGCAGAGACCGCGGGTACAAAGATTTACAGGTGACCTGAGGTCAAACCATTTCTATACAAAAAACAGGAAAAGTTCATACAGAAAACAGTGATTAATAATAAAATAATGCCTGACGTGTTACAAAAATACTTCGTTGCATGTACATAAGCATGATCATTCGGAAAGACAATAAATATATAATTTACAAATATGGTGGTCAACACGTGATTTCGCCGACCCAAGGTGGATGTGAAGGCACTGAGGAAAATGGGATGTTCATTATAGAGAACGTGTTTGAGCGGGGACTTTACATATCCATCGGACAAAACAAGACGACAAAGCATCCTGCTCTCTCTCTCCCTCCCGTGCGTCAGCAGGCCACCGCTCGAAGGAACGCAACTTCTACCATACAGTATTCCTGTCTATTTATTTCTAACCATTGTTGTCTCGATTCATGTACAATCACCACTACTTGCATTGCCATGCAAGCATTCCAATCATGTACTAATAATGTTCCATCGAATCTTCTGTATCAAACTATATGTATGTTTCTGTTTGTGAAGACGCCAAACGTCTCGCCATTTCACATATATTATGTTACTGCACTGTATTCATTAATCTGTCTCGAATCTCATGCAAATGTCCATATTTGGAATTTCCTGGCCTTTCCATTGATATATGTTTTATCATTGTACGTTTATTGTCTCTCACAATCACCACCTGTTTGTCTGTCTACAAGCACAGATGTCCGAAATATAATCTCTGTTTTGCCTTGTCTATTTGTAGAAACTACTTTGCGGCTCGCACCGGCCAATAACAACTTCGAAGATTCAGTAAGGAACCTACGGGCTGCTCCAGAAGCAAGAGCCCGTGCTGGCACAAGGCCAGCTAAATCTAAAACAACAAGTAAGGAACCTTTAAGGGCTGCTCTCACAGCAAGAGCCCGTGCTGGCACAAGGCCAGCTAAATCTGAAACAACAACAGTAAGGAACCACCAGTAAACTAGACAACGCTCAGCCAGTGTGTCACTCAAATCATTTCCTTACATTATCTCATGGTTCATACAGTATATATAAGAAATATATTTAAAACCTTCAGTAACTTTACTATTTAAGGCAAAAACGGCTTGTACATTTTATACTAAATTAAATATTTTTACTCTTGTATCGACATTTGAGTTATCGACAGATTAATGGGCTTATTTTATCTGGTAAAAAATTAACTTAAACGTGTCAATGCTTGATTCCTGTTCTGTCGTGAAGGTTGAATAGAATTCTGCTTCGACGGCAGTTCTCCTACTTCGATGTTTGTTTCCTAGTTCATACTCCGTTTTGTACTACGAAGTCGTTTTGAATCAAACTGAAGTCCCTTTGCCTCCAAGTGAAGCCGTTTAGGCTTAAACTGAAAAAGTCGTTTTAGTACATCCATAAAACCGATTTGGAGCAACCGAGTCCATTTCCGAACAAACAATGAACAGAGGCGTCATTTAGGGGGGACTGGTGGGGCGGCAACTGGCCCCCCAAGACTCAAGATGCCCCCCTTACCCCACCAAGCCCCAAGAAGTAAGAGCAGCTGGTTTTCCATTATTCCTACTGAAATTCAAATGTGTAATCACATTAAGTTATATCTTTCTATTTCATCTGCTTCAAAAAGCAAATAAAATAGCCAAAAAAAAAAAACACAGGCTTGCATTGCTCGTCAAACTGCCTTGCTGCCCATCCCAATCAAAAATCTGAAATGACGCCCCTGACAATGAAACTGGTTTTTAAAAACATTTACGAGGTTTAAATATTAAAACCTGTCGCATTTGTTTCATACAAAATTTCTCTACCGACAAATATACAAAAGTTTACTTATTTTAAAACTAGATGTAAGTTCTACAGAATTCAAATGTCTAGTACGTTTTAACGCTCATAAATTGCTTGTGAAAGTTTTTATTTTTTATACGTCATGATTTTGCGCTAATTTGGCAAATCTAAATTTCGCGATACTAAGTGACTAAAATACATTACTAAACACGTTTAGCTAAATAGTTACTAAAAACTGACTGGCAGCCATGTTTACTCCAGAACTGAATGTCCCACTACAACTGATTACTTCAAAACAATTTTCAGTACTAAACCACTTTATAAATCTAGCTTTATCGAGTGACGTTTCATAGTTCTCTGTTAAGGATTTGGTTTACTGGTTTATTAAACGCTCTTATCTGAATTTATTTTTCTTAAAAGGAAGAGAAATACTTTGTTACAAGCTGTTATGTCAATAATTTCAAAATAGTACGTTTTTTCTTTATTCAATAACTCAGCTTAACCGATCTGTCGAAAGACCTCAAGTTGTATCGAATAGTTTTTATGGATGTGCTGAAACGACTTGAATTGAAATAGCAGTTCCTTTGAAGCTAAACCTTGTCTGTAAACACACACACACAAAAATTATCTGCATTAATATTTAAAAAAAAGTTGGATTAGAATAATTATAGGTAAGTCAGTCTCCATTTACAGAGAAACTGGAGTCTGTAAATCATTGGCTTAGTATATAGCTATGTGTCAATGAAAATCACGTAGGAATCACATCACAGGGATCTCATGTAGGAACCAAATATAGGACTCACATGTAGCAATGTCATAACTTAGGAATCACTTAACAGAAGAATCACATAACGTATAAATCACAGCATGCAGGAATCACATGCTGGAATCACATCACATAATCAGGTCATGCAGGAATCACATCTAGGATTCACATCACATCAAGCAGGAATAACATCACCTAGGATTCACATCACATCAAGCAGGAATCACACCACATAGGAATCATGGAGGAATTACATCATGCAGGAATCACATTATGCAAAATAACATCACGCAGGAATCACACCACGTAGGAATCACAACAGGGAATCAAACTGCATGAGTCTGTCATGTAGGAATCACATCATACAGGAATGACATAATACAGGAATCACATCATACAGGAAATACTTATTCAATAAACCTTAACACAAGAGGCTTGAAAAATTTCACTGGGTCTTGTGGTATCAGTATTTAATATTGTTTATTATTTTACTTGAAACTATGATGGTATTTTGGACTGGAAAATGTCATTTTCAGACGTTTAAATGTGTCCTTTGAAATTTTCTGACATTCGTTTCTTTAGCAACTGAGTACCCTTGGAGGTAGTGGACCTTACCCTTATATCCTGGAATTTGTGGGACCACTGTGGGAAAGTGTGGGGTTTTTGGTGTCCGGGGGAGTGGGGCGGACAACACAAAACGAGTGAAATACAAGGAACTTGGTCCCACTGATAGTTCTCATTCAGATAAAAATACAGATAAAAATAGTTGTGTTATTTTCAAATTACCTTATTACAATTCTCCTTGTATTTTAATAATTTACTCACGCTATCTATTTATTAATTTGTTAATTTTTTGTTTTTTAATAAGTGATCTCATCTTTCTGTTTTTCCCATTGTTTTTTCGTGCTACACATTTTTTTGACGGGTGGCCACTATTCAATCGATTGGACACTTTGTTTGGCTTTATGTCCAGCCCTCCACAGGGATAATTCCCTCTTTGGCGGGCCCTTGTGCGTTTTCGAAATAAGGTGCTTCTTATGTTTTATAATTTTATTTTCCAGTTAATTGAAATATGAATTTCGTATCAATATAAATACAAAGTCAATGCAGTGATATAATAATAGTCCCACTGAAACTGATGCTTAAACAGGAAGCACTAGGTAGGAAATTAAATGTTTTGAACAAACTCTGGAATGGATGTTCCTTCTGGTGACACAGGATCGTTTCTTGGCCGTATTAGATGCAGGATTATCAACATAAAATGAAGCTATTATACATCATTATACAATACACTAAATCGTGGGAAAAATGACTTGCTAATGCTATAGGAATTTCTGTCCGAAAAGCACCACATGTGACAAATTGACCGAATTTCCTCTACAGTAGTTCAAGATTGTGAAAAGTTGGTATTCCTGACTTATCAGTAGCCATAGAATTTGAAAATTGTGATTCTTCTATGTTTCATTCACAAAATCTCGCAGATTTGGAGATACGGCTAAGATAAAGCAAAACTTCATATAACAGTACATTAACTAGAGTTATTTTGACTTAAGAGATATTTCTTGAGTTTCCTAAAATCACGAGAAATGTGAATAAAATGTGTTTAAATCCACAGGGTACTTGTCTGTCAGAATATGTAAGGTGTCAAAGAAACGAGCAGGGTAAAAGTTACTTGTGCTACTTTATATTACAGATCCATAGTTTATATAGCGGCGCCGACTGACGCCGGCTCAAGAGAGAGAATGGAATTGACTTCAGACCTGGCGTCGAAAGTCACTAATAGCTTACAATAATATGCAGGAACGAGTACAAATTAAGCAATACAAACATACAGAAATTGGTTAATATGGATACAGTCTTGATGCTCGTGAACAGCAAAACATGTGATACAATGCGTGACATTTGGTAAATACGCATAAAGTAAAATGATTAAAAATGCGTGACCTGGCAATGTTTTAGGCGTGACTAATTGAGTTTGAAGAAAATGGGAAGTCACCAAAGAAAACCTGCTCAGCGGAGACTTAATTAATGGCGCCGCCTAAACACTACGCTGGCGCCGATGTGGTGACTTTACAAATACTCCCCCCCCAAGACGAGGGACGCGTCTGACTAATCCCTGTATCTGCTGGGACGCTGAAGGGTGCCGCGGCTCCTTGAAGATAACGGAGGGGTCTCCCGCCTGTGAGGCTGCTGGTTGGGCGGTCCCTTCCTGGGGCGGCCGCGCCTGCGGGGGTGAGGGCGTGCTGGAGTGCGGTTGGGCGGAAGGGGTGCTGCGTCGCTGTCGGGACTCTCCGACAGAAAGGCGGGCTTTAACCGGTCTATTGAAACCCAGTCGTCCTTGCCAGGGAGTGCCAGCTGGAAAGCCTTGCTGTTTCGTTCCAGCACACGGAAGGGTCCCCTGTAGGGTTTGGTTAGTGGTGGACAGACGGCGTCGACTCTGACGAAGATGTGGGTGGCGGATGACAGCTGTGACGGCATGAAGGTGGTTGCTTTGTCGATGTATGAGCGCCTGCAAGGGGCGAACTTGCCGGCCACGTCGCGGAGCCTCTGCAGTGATGGGGAGTGGCGTTCATCCGTCACGAGCTCTCCCGGCACCACGAGGGGTTCCCCATAGGTTTGTTCAGCTGCAGATGGGGTGCCGTCGGCTCTGGGGGCGGTTCTCAACCCGAGGAGGACCCACGGCAGCTGATGTTTCCAGTCCTCGGCGGTGCAGCGGGCCATGAGGGATGACTTTAGGGACCTGTGGAACCGTTCGACCAGGCCGTTGGCCGCTGGGTTGTACGCTGTGGTGGTGTGGTGCGTGGTTCCCAGCAGTTGAGCCAGGGCAGACCACAACTCGGAGAGGAAAGCGGGGCCCCTGTCGGTTGTGATGTGGTCCGGGACGCCGAAGCGGCTAACCCAACTGGAGAGCAGGGCCTCGGCGCACGCGCTGGCGGTGGCTTCTTGCATGGGTGTGGCTTCGGGCCACCTCGTCGAACGGTCTACCACCGTCAGGAGGTATCTGGATCCGCCTGATGGGGGAAGGGGCCCGACGACGTCGATGTGGATGTGGCCGAAGCGGCGCCCTGGCTGTGGGAACTCGCCTACCCCCGACTGCGTGTGACGACCCACCTTACTGGTCTGGCACTGCAGGCACTGTTTTGCCCAGGCCGTGGCGTCCTTTTGCACCCCGTGCCAGACGAACTTTTTTGAAAGCAGTTTGGCCGTGGTCCTGCCGGAGGGGTGTGAGAGGCCGTGAATTATGTCGAATACCTGGCGGCGGCGTGAGGCTGGAACCAAAGGGCGGGGCTGACCTGTGCTGATGTCGCAGAGCAGGCTGGGGCCTTCGGGGGCGAGGGTCACGTCCCGCCACTTGAGGGATGTGATGGCGGTGCGGTATGCTGGGGTTTCTGGGTCAGCGGCCTGTTCTCTGGCAAGGTCCTGGTAATCTACACCAAGCTGCACTGCGTTCAACTCGACTCTGGAGAGGGCGTCTGCTACGGGATTTTTCTTGCCGGGGAGATACCTGACGGAACAGGTAAATTCGGCTATGGCTGAGAGGTGGTGCTGCTGTCTGGAAGACCATGCGTCCCCCTGCTTCGTGAAGGCGTGCACCAGTGGCTGATGGTCTGTGAAGATTGTGAAGGGCGTCCCCTCCAGGAGGAACTTGAAGTGCCGAACTGCGCGGTACATCGCGCAGAGTTCCCTGTCGAAGGTGCTGTCGCGGGTCTCTGCGGGATTGAACTTCTTGCTGAAGAAGGCGATGGGCTGGGGGGCGCCGTTGATGATTTGCTCCAGAACAGCACCGCAGGCGACGTTACTGGCGTCTGTCGTCAGCTGGAGGGGGGCCTTGGGATCCTGGTGTGCCAAGGCGGTTGCCTTGGCGAGGGCGGCCTTCGTCAGGGAAAAGGCCTGCTGCTGGCTGGGTCCCCAAGACAGGGACTTCGGTTGGCCTTTTAGGACTTCCGTCAGGGGGGCCATGGTGTGCGCGATCCCGGGGATGAACCGCCTGTAGAAGTTTACCATCCCAAGGAACTCCTGGACGGCCTTGATGGAGGTGGGTGTCGGGAACTTGGCTACGGCTGCTACTTTCGATGTAAGAGGGCGGAAGCCTGTCGGAGACACCTCGTGACCCAGGAATTCTGCTTTCTGGACGCCGAAGGTACACTTGTCGAAACGGACGACGAGGCCGTTCTCCTGGAGGCGCTGGAGGACTGCCCTGATGTGTCTCTGGTGTTCGCTGTGAGACCTGGAAAATATGAGAATGTCGTCGACGTAGCAGACGCAGAACTTTAGGTCCCCCAGGATGCTGTCCATGAGCCGCTGGAAGGTGGCCCCGGCGTTCCTCAGCCCGAAGGTGGAGAAGGCGAACACATAGGACCCGAAGGGCGTGATGATGGCTGTCTTTGGTATGTCCTCTGGCGCAACAGGTACCTGGAAATAAGATTTAAGAAGGTCCAATTTAGTGAATATTTTGGCCCTGTGAAAGGAGGCCGTGAGGTCCTGCATGTTGGGTAGAGGGTAGTGGTCGGGCTCTGTTGCAATGTTGAGCCGCCTGTAGTCGCTGCAGGGTCTCCAGGAGCCGTCCGGTTTCTGCACCATGTGGGGGGAGGCCCATGGACTGGAGGCTTTCCTGCAGATGCCCATCCGCTCCATCTCCGCTGAATGCTTTTTCGCCTCCTGAAGGCGCTGAGGGGGAAGCCTGTGGAACTTCGCATGTGTCGGGGGCCCTTTAGTCGCTATATGGTGGTATATGCCGTGCTTGGCTGGGGCCCCGGGGACTTGGCGAAGCTTGGGCTTAAATACCTCAGGGAACTCGACAGTAGGTGTGCATACTGGTGGGGGGCGACGGCGCTGATGATGGGTCTGGGTCCCGCTGTTAACGGGAGAGACCAGCAGGAGTCGGTATCGAGGAGGCGCTTGCGCCCCATGTCGACTAGCAGGCCGAAGTGCGCCAGAAAATCGGCCCCCAGGAGTGGGGTTCCTACGTCCGCGACGATGAAGTCCCAGGAGCAACTCTGGCCAAGGATGGAGATCGACAGGAGCCTGGTGCCGTAGGAGAGGATGGGGGTTCCGTTGGCGGCCGTCAGGAAAGCGGCCGGGTCTGGTGTCTGGTTGCGGTCCTCTCTGGATGCTGGGAAGACCGATTTAAAGGCCCCTGTGTCGACCAGCATCATCCTGCCGGAGACGGTGTCACAGACGTAAAAACCTACTGTTTTTGAGGCCCTGGGTTCTTCGGCTGCCATGGCGGCCTGTCCTGCTGGCCGCCGCCACCCCCGTTTTTTGAACGGGCGAACGAGCAGGGCGGCAGGCAGTTTCGGGCGTCCTTTCCGAACCACTTGTAGCACAGAAGCCCGGGGACTCGACTGCTGTGGTTCGTGGATCGCCTGTTGCCGATGGCGTTGACGGGCTGTTTACCGCCCTCTTCAGGGCTGGATTTGAGCTGACCGGCTGTAAAAGGCCGGTTTTAGCCGCTGGGTAGCCTTGACGGAGTTCAGAGATGCTGGGCCGACTCTGAGGTCCTCGAGCAGGCGCGGTGTGAGGTGAGCGATCTGGTTGCGCATTCTCCCGGGAGGAGTTGGCGGTTGTAGATTTCCCGTGCGGCTGCTCTCCTGCCGCTTTCTTTGTGCCACCCAAGTCTGGTAGTGACAGGAGATCGACCATGCTCCAAGCGTCTCTTGAATTGAGGGTCGTGGCGTGGGTTTATGGCAAGGTCGATAGCACGGGCGCCTGCTCAGCGGCGATGGGCAGGGCAAGCTTCGAGGAGGAACTTTGGTGGTGCTGTGCTGTATAGTGAGGGTGTGTGTTTCGGGTACTCGCGAGATGAGTTTTCGTACCGTCCTCCGGAAGGCAAAGAGCACTGTGTTGGCCTCATAGGATTTCGGGTCCGTCAGTGTCGCGATTCTGATGGCTCTCCACCTCGCGCAGAGCCACATCGATGGGTTCCCCGCGCAAATGGCGGCAGCTTACGGTGAGGGCGGCCTGCGGTGTGTGTTGCCCGCCGTCGTGGTGACGGGGCGCTGGGTGAGTTGCGGAGGGCTCGATGCAGGGCGGGCGTGATGGGGAGGTAGGTAAACCTCCGGGCCCACGGGTCGTTTAACTATGAAGAGGGATATCCGGCGTCCATGCTCAGCCTCCTGACCTTTACTGGAGTGGGCTGGCGTCAGTCGCACTTCTCACGTGCGCCGTGTAGTTTCGCTAGTGGCGCTGGTGGGGTGCGCTGACGAGAGTCAGCGCTCAAACGCTAGTTACAGCGCGTTTAGGCCGCTTAAGAGCGTTTGGGAGAAATCCTGGGTAAGACTGGGTCGCCGTGTCAGTCCGTACGGCTCCCGATACTCCGGAGTCACCACTGTAGGTGTCAAAGAATGAGCAGTAAAGTTACCCTACTTTTATTACAGATCCAGGCAGTTTATATAGCGGCCGACTGACGCCGGCCCGCGAGAGAGAATGGAATTGACTGTGACCTGAGATCGAAAACATATACAATAATATGCAGTGAATGAGTACAAATTACAATACAAAACATACAGAACTACAATATGGATACAGTCTTGATGCCTGTGAATGAAGAAACATGATACACAATGTGACATTTGTATAAATACGCATAAAGTAAAAATGATTAAATGCGTGACCTGGCACGTTTTATGACTAATTGAGTTTGAGGAAAATGGGAAGTCTCAAAGAAACCTGCTCAGCGGAGACTTAATTAATGGCGCCGCCTAAAACACTACGCTGGCGCCGATGTGGTGACTTTACAAATACCCAATGTTGAAATCTCTGAAATAGGATGAAAAACGCGAAGCAATTTTAAAATACTACAGTAATGCTTAATAGTCAATGTTATTCTTGTATGTAGAGGTACAGTACTTTCTATTCTTATAGATGAATCAAATTACATTTTTCCGCACAATAAAAAAACCCTTTGTAAAATTGCCATTGGTGTCACTGTTTCCTGCCCCGAGGAAAGTGTGTCATTTTATTATATTTCTAACATTCCAGTTTATTATATTTCTGACACTTTCATTTCATAAGACGCTGACAAAAGTTATACTCTGATTACACTCCACCACTGTAACTCTTTGAAAGTTTACAAGACTATTAGCATTCGTATCTAATTCCCTCTACTTTGTAGTTCTTTTAGGTTATCAGTTTTGTAAATACTCGTGTAAGTCGGCCATTAACTCCAACAATAATGTATGCTTATACATAAAAATTAATATTTTACATAAATGGGCCATCAAAGGGGCTGGTAAGAAACGCCAAGTATCTGTTTCTTTGCAATTATTTGATCACGGGAAAGCGTGAAAGAATCGGTGTTTACACTTAGGAGCCCTTGCGTTCAGGAATGCAAACCCCTACAAATTTTAACAATGGGTTAAATGGGAGAATAATGTTTTCTTATATTGTTATTGATATTTAAACTATAAAATAACACAGAGAAATATCTCTATGAAATCAACAATGATATGTGGTGCATTGTATGTTGGTAATTCAAGTTCCGTTCTCACCCTTCAGCCCCACTATGTTATGTAATGCCAAAACTGAGGTCGTGAATTACCTTGTGAATATTCATGATATTGTTTTTAATGTGTTAGATAGACATTAATTTCTGAGGGTTAAACATGTTTTTACAGTTGTCGCATTTCTGTACTTGGAAATTTTATGTTACTTTGCTATGAAAAGCACAATGGTTTCTTATTTGAATGGCTTATTTTTACCTAGCCCCTATACACATTCCCCATCCCCATCCAAAATCTTCCCATTCCCTATCCACAATATTCCCATACCTCATCCACAATCTTCTCATTCCCCATCTATAATCGTACCTTGACCATCAAATCTGGAAATTAAGTCCTATGGAAGTCGCAAATTTTGTTAGTCAGATATTATGGAAATATTTTATGGAAATAAATTTTCATGGAGATAATTTACTATGGAAAATCATAATTCTGGACAATTCCCAGCACTCCATCAGCCAAAGAAGAAAAAATTAAATAAAATCCAAAAATACGAAAACATAGGCATTTATTTTCGCTCATTCAAACAATTTACAACAACGTTCAAATACCCTCTTGTTACATCCACCTACATCAACAAAAACATATTGACGTACTGACTTTAAAGACCATCTGGTAACTATCGTTTAGTTTCATTCGAAGATGAGACACTGCGAAACACAGTAATTCAAATACAGTAACCAGCCTTTTCTGAATACAGTGATTGAAATACAGTATCCCGTCTCGTCTGAACGCAATGGAATTTATGAATTTATGATATTTATGATATAATTGAATTTTGCATATGGAATATGGCAGCTGCTGACGTCGCTGTTATTCCGGGATCTAAATGCTCTGTGTATTAATAGCATCAAGACCATCAAACAAATTAACAAAGCTTTAAACAAAGCCTGTCAAGTAACAAGGTTCTTAGATAATTACATTAATTTAAACTACTGAAAAAAGAACTTTGAAAGAAAGGCGATTAAAATTTGACGTAAGGTCTTGGTTAGGAAATGAAGGTTTGCTCATCGCATTGTTGGCATTTGCAGCGAAGTGAGAAATTCAGTCAGGAGGCGCAATTCAAAACACAAAAAAATGGAGCTTCATAACCTCAAGGTACGTTATTTCATTTCCAAAATCATGCAATGCGTTTAATTCACGTTAACTTTTAGCCATTTAGACATTTTTAAAGTTCACTTCTTTTCGAGTTTACTGTTTGGAACTAATTTACTGGTAAATTTAAGTATCTGCTTTTTCAAGTTTTGAATGAGGAAACTAAACTAATACATATCAATAAAACAATGTTGCAATATTTAAAACATTGAGAACTTCAGTGCCTAAATTAAGATCAATAATGCAATCAATTGCAGCCCTTTGAAATTACTTTAAACGTTAGGTTTAATTTTCTTACAATCACAGATCAATTTAAGCTACTCAAATTAAACTAAAACCAAGTTACTTTAATTATCAACTTTAATAAGTTAAGGAACATTAACTTTTAAAAATGAAAGTTTAATTCTATCACAAACTCATGACGATCAAATTAAGTTACTCATTAAATTAAAGCCAAGTTACTTTACTTGTCAAATTTAATAAATTAAAAATGAAAGTTTAATTCTATTACAAACTCATGACGATCAAATAGTTACTAATTAAACTAAAAACAAAGTTACTTATCAACTTTAATATTAAAGTTAAGGAACATTTGTAAGAGCCCGACACCGTCTCTTCCAAACACGTGTGTGTTCGTGCGTTCGTCAATCGTCATCCATCGGAGTGAACGAGACAAAACAAGAGCATCTAGTTTTCTTTCTCTAACGGAACGCGGTTTCAACCAAACAATATTTCCGTCTGTTTCTCCCTAACCATTATTGTCTCGATTTATGTACAATCACCACTACTTGCATTGCCATGCAAGCATTCTAATCATGTACTCATAATGTTCCACCGAATCTTCTGTATCAAATTGTGTGTGTTCCTGTTTGTGAAGACGCCAAACGTCTCTCCATTTCACACATATGCTACTGCATTGTATTCATTAATCTGTCTCAAATCTCATGCAATTGGCCATATGTAGAATTTCCTGGCCTTTCCATTGATGTATGTTTTAACACCGTGCGTTTATTATGAATCTTTTATCTCTGTTTTGGCTCTGTCTGTATGTAGATGCTACGTTGCGGCCCGCACACGTCAATAACATCTCCGCAGATTCTGTACATTTTTACGGGCTGCTCTAGGAGCAAGAGCCCGCGCTGGCACAAGGCCAGCCAAATCTAAAACAACAACAACAACATGTACATTTAATCTCAGTAAGGAACTACCAATAAACCAGTTAACACCCAGCCAGTATGTCACTCAATCCCCAGTCTTTACACATTAACTTTGAAAAATGAAAGTTTAATTAATTAATTTTTAACTCAGGATGATCAAATTAATTAATTCAGATAAACTTAACATGTAACTTACTATCTTCCAAGTTCACAAGTTCTCAAGTTCTTTCTCTTACCATCTCTGCAGCCCACAATGAAAGAACCTCATAAGAAATCAGTCTGAAGACCCAAGAAGCCGTCACATTACTAAAGGAACTTAAACAACGCAACCACAGAAATGTCCACAATAGATAATACGAAGAATTTCCACGTCACAAAATCACAGGTACACACAAAAAAAGAAAAAGCCCATAATACGGAAATGAAGCACTGATTACTGAAGAGTCTGAAGGAGAATCAGGGACTTAGTGCTGTCTGAAGTCACCAGCCAAGGACGATGTAGAACGAGAAATGAAACTTCCTCTTCTTTTTCTTCTATAGGAAACTGAAAAGAATCTGTCGATGCTCTTATCCAGAGTGTTCGATTTTATGCTTTTACGACTTCGTATTACGACGCGTCATCTTCCTCTAAAAAAAAAAAGACAAATTTCCAGATATCGAATACAAAATTCCTGAGGGGATATCGCATATTAATTTGTGACAAGTTTCATCCTAACTGGTGTGAATATTTAGGTAGGTCGATTACTTAATGTGTGTGTGAGAGAGAGAGAGAG
Organism: Macrobrachium rosenbergii; assembly: GCF_040412425.1. Taxonomy (NCBI): domain Eukaryota; kingdom Metazoa; phylum Arthropoda; class Malacostraca; order Decapoda; family Palaemonidae; genus Macrobrachium; species Macrobrachium rosenbergii. The sequence continues at coordinate 54,785,281 of NC_089791.1, read as the reverse complement.
AGAGAGAGAGAGAGAGAGAGAGGAGGGGGAGCGGGGAATTTAGTAGAAAATGTTCAACTATCTTATAGCTCTTAGAGTTTAGAATGAGTCATAAGAATATCTTCCAGTATAGGAAATAAATAAGCATCAGTAACATTCAAAGAGAGAGAGAGAGAGAGAGAGAGACACGAGTGGTCTAGGATGTACAGTAGCTGCTTACTAGTGTGAAGAGCGTGACGTCACTAACCACCCGATGGCCTGCTGAGGGCTTCTATGAAACCCCTTAATGTACATTCGAATGCGGTTTCTGCTTATTGTTCAATGGAAGCAAGAACTTTCGTTTGCGGAACTTCTCGCCCAAATGCACACCTTCCTTCTTGTACCACTTCGTGGAGCCGTTCTTCTTACATCATTCGTCCCCGTAGGGAGGTAGTGCCGTCAGTGCACTGGAGGCATTACCTAAGGTTCTTTGCAGAGTTCTTTCGGCTTCTAGCTGCCACCCCTTTCATTCTTTTCAATGTACATCCGTTCATATTCTCTTTCTTCCATCTTACTTTCCTCAACCCTCTGCTAACAAATGTTTTACCTTCAAATTCATATTTCCTTTTCAGTGCTGAATGGCCTTATCAAACGTCCCAGCGCTTAGCCTTGGCCTTAATTTTACATTCCCTCCTATATTATTAGTTTCATTTCATTTCCTTTTGTTATTTTGAAAAGAAATTATGGAATATATATATATATATATATATATAATATATATATATATATATAATTTAGGCCAAAGGCCAAGCGCTGGGACCTATGAGGTCATTCAGTGCTGAAAGGGAAATTATCAGTAGGAAGGTTTGAAAGGTGTAACAGGAGGGAAACCTACCAATTGCACTATGAAACACTTGTTAGAGGGTGGGAAGCCATGCGGAGGAGAATATAAACAGAGGTACTGTAAAAGGCATGAAAAGGGTTGTGGCTAGGGGCCAAAAGGGCACTGCAAAGAACCTTAAGTAATGCCTACAGTGTACTGCTGGAGGTGCACTGATGGCCCTAGCCCCCTACTGGTCTAAAACCATGTTCAACACTTTCCTGCACATGGTATGCTTCACTTCTTTAGTCAGATGACCAAGGTAACTTAGGTGACTTGACTCTCTCAGTAACCCATTAGTTTACAACTTAGCTGTAACATGACTGCATTTATAGCTTGTTTTTGTCAGATGAGGTCTCCTCGTATTTTACGAATTTACTTACATTTTTATCTGTTTATTTATCAGTGAGTTGTTCATTTATTTTTGTATATTTCAATAACTGATCTCTTCTATCTGTATTGCCTTTCAACTTCTGTTGCTTCTTTCAAATGAACACCATGTTTTTTGGAAGGTTGAATTTCAAGTCAATGGCCCCTGTGGGCTTGTTCCATATGAATAGGGTTAATTTCTGAATAATAATAATAATAATAATAATAATAATAATAATAATAATAATATATAAGCAACTAAATTCTTCCCCAAAATATGCTGGCTGGCCTTGTATCTGAAAATACTTGTTTAAAAATTAGTAACTGATTACATTTTCCATTGGTGTCCCATTTGACATAATAGTGTTGGCAAAATGATAAATACATCTTTCTCCCTTTGGCCTTCAACCTTTACAATGCCACACAACTGAAAGGAGAAAAAGAAAGGAATATGACAAATTTTTAAACCAATCTATATTTTTCATAACAAACCAACCTGCAGTCTTAACATAAGGGAAAATTCTCTAGCACCAGCTGGAGACCGGTTAAAAATAGTTACAAGGAGTTGGTGGCATTAGGAGAGGGCCAAGATGGTGGTGTAAGGGAGGAGGAGTTGACCTCCTATACCTATCTCGGAAGCATTGTGTCAGTCTTCTCTAGCCCAGGTAAAGTATGAGGGGTTGGCTTGAGGTGGGCAGTATATGTTAAGACTGCAGGTTTAGTTATGAAAAATACATATTGATTTAAAAATTTGGTCTTAAGGGAGACTTACTCTTGGAGGTAGGATAGAGAAGCCTCAGAACCAACTGGAGGTTCAGCTCACCTGGGATCACCTTCTGGCCAAAGAGGGACATAGGAAGGAGTAATGTGCCTCTGAACTGTCAAATAAAAGGTTACTTGTCAGCCAGACATCTTGGTTAAGAGACAGTGTGGGATTCCTGTTAAATTGTGTCTTGTAGTAAAATAAAAAATTCAACTGTCTGTGACAACAAAATTACATTAGCCACCAGCCTTGTTTGTCATCATTTCCTCTTTCCCCTTGTAAGAGAGAGGAAGGTACTTGCTTCCAAAATAGTTTGTATTGTGTATGAACAATCAAGTAAAACTAATGGAAAGGAGCTCTACACTCACCTGTATCTGGCCAGTTCCAGCGCATGCTGGATAATTTCTCTCCACTGCCCACCAGTAGGGGAGAAAAAGGAAAGAGAGAGGGAAGACCAGTCAAACCACTCACTCTCACTATCAAAACCAACATCTTAGGAAAGATACAAACTGTCCCGCTAAGGGCACTGGATGATCTACACAACTTGTTGGGCAGCCACCACCGGACCCAAGGAAAAAAGTGTCCAAGGACCTGTGGGAAACGTCCCAAAGTAGAAGGATGTGAAGGTGGTTTGGTGCAGCCATGTACCAGTCTTTAAGATTCTTTGAACTGACAGGTTCTTTTTGAATGCAGTGGAGGGGCCTAGAGCCCTAACATCATGCACTCTTGCATGCACTGAATTGACTTCTGGATTTGAAGAAGTAAAAGGAGATAGTATTCTTGGACACTTCCTTCTCAACCCGGTTTGTACTAACAAAAACTCTTCAACAACCTGGTCTGAGGTGGCGAGTCCTTTTTAGGTAGTTATGCAGTTCCCTAACAGGACATAAAAGTAACTCATCAGGGTCATCACCAACAAAATCTGAAACTGAAGGGATGGAGAAAGACTCAAATCTGTCGTCGTGAATGGAGGGATTTTGAGTCTTGGCCACAAAATCCGGGACAAATTCAAAGGCTACAGACCCCCAACTCCTCATGTTTAACGTCAAAAGGTAGTAGTCCGTGTATTTCACTTACTCTCTTGGAAGATGCTAAGGCTAATAGAAAAACATCTTAAGAGTTAAATTCCTGTCTGAAGAAGCTCTCACGGGTTTGTATGGTGTGTGTATGAGACTTAAGTACCAGTGTTAGGTTCCAAATAGGTGGTTTAAGATCTCTCGTGGAACAGGACTGTTCAATACTCTTGTGGAGCAGAGAAATCTTCCATGAAGATAGAGTTAATGTCTTTCACACATACAACCAAACCTATAGCAGCCCTGTATCCCTTGATTTCTGATCCTGAAGGAAATTTCTCCCTACAGAGGAAAATGAGGAAGTCTGCTACTTGTTGAATAGTAGTTTCGATCAGGAGATACTGGATAGTCTCCAACCGTGAAGAGATAGGGACCCTACTGACCGATGAAATCTCTTGATGTGCGGTTGACACAGGTTGTACCAAGGAGGGATCTCTTTCGGTGCTTCTTACAGTAAGGCTAGAAGATTGGGGTACCATTATGCGTGAGGCCACATGGGAGCTAAAAGCATCATCCTGTGGTTCTAGGAAATCATCAGTGTGTTGACGACCTGACTGATGAGGCAAAAGGGGTGAAAGGTGTAAACGCCCAGATTGTCCCAAGGATGTTGAGGGGCGTCCCCCACCACAGCCCAGGGATCTGGAATGACTGAACAAAATATCTCTAGGTTTTTGTTGTCTTGTTGCAAAAAGGTCTATTGATGGCCTTCCACACAGATGAAAAAGCCTTTCTGCCACTTCTTGACGCAGTGACCACTCTGTTCCCAGAACTTGACCCCGGCGACTCAGCTTGTCTGCCACCAAGTGTTTTTTGCCTGGGATGTATCTGGCAGAGAGAACTAAAGATTGAGATACCGCTCACTAGTGCAGTTGAACTGTCAAGTTGTGAAGGTGACGAGACACTGGCCAAGTGCTGGGACATATGGGGTTCTTCATCACTGAAAAGGAAATTTGGAGTAGAGAGGTTTTAAAGGTGTAACAGGAGGAAAAACCTCTCACTTGCACTATGAAACAACTGTTAGGAGAGGGTGGAAAGTAAGATGAAAGAAACACAATATTAATGGAGGTAAAGTAAAAAGAGTGAAAGGGGTTGCAACTAGGGGCTGAAAGGATGCTGCAAAGAACCTTAGGTAATGCCCACAGTGCACCTTGTGAGGTGTACTGATGGCACTATCTCCCTACATGGGCTGCACGACAGACAACTCCAAGCAAGTCCCTAAACATATTCTTATTCACCACCTATAATACTACATGGTCTACCTTGTGTGAATAAAACAATGACCTTGTCTTTACAATATATTTAAGTTACTTTGGCACATAAAACAAGGCATCAATTAATACTTGTCAGTTTTCAGACAAAATTTTTTTTAGATCTTAGTCTCCTGTTATAAAAAAAGTAATATGATTAGAGTGCTACCTACGCAATGTTATGAGATGACACTCAGTGGTTACTCATATAAAAATGATGTAATACTTTTAAAATGGCGTGAAAATTTATAAAAATTTTTCATTAAAATGCTGTGCAAAATCATCATTTACTAAAAAAATTATTAAAAATGTACTGCAGTTTATGAATCTGATTTCAAAACAATTTAAACTCAGTCCAACACATGAATTGTTCGAATACTAGTGATTACATTAAAAATAATGGCTGTCTGAATGCCACTGAACTTATACGGAAGAGGGTAACTAGATGCAAGCTGTCTAAATTTAATTTATTTTCCCTTGATGTTCCAGTAGTACTTTCTACCATTTATGAGAGGCAAATGATACCAGGGGTGCAAGTATGGCATATTTATACTCACAAGCAGGCTTGCAAAGTTCTCAGGAATTTCCTGATTGACTGGTGAAACTGGGACCTCTCCTACTCAGCCAATCATCACCTTTGATGCTCAGCCTGACTATCCTAGATGAATCATCCTGCCCCCAGCCAGTAGGAGAGCTTTCTGGTCTCATCAGTCAATCAGGAAATTCCTGAGAACTGCTAGTCTGTCGACGAATACAACCATGCCATACTTGTACCCCTGGCATCATTTGCCATTTGTAAATGGTAGAAACTACTACTGAAACATCAAGGAAAATAAAGAACTTCGGACAGCTTGTATATAATTTACATGGTGCCATGAAAAAACTCATTCGTGAGATTGAGAAATCACAGTATATACTCAAGGCATCCAGATGGCAATTCTTTTTAATGGAATTTGTTTAAAATAGGGTCTCATTACGAATTATCAATAATTATCATAGATGATGACAAAATTTACATTTTGATTTTCCTTTTAATGTAATGAATATAAAGCTATGAGAATTACCTTCCAAAAATTGAAACGAAAGTTACATATATAAAGGCACTTCATAAATAAAGACTGTGTCAATAACATTCATAATTGTCATGACAGATAATTTACAATCTATCAATCTTTCCTTTACAAAGACACTGTAAATAATGTAGCATATTTCCTATGTATATGCACGAGTTCATTAAAAGTTTCATATGCAAAGGCACTGTTTAAACATCTGATAAAAATAAATGTACTTTCTTAGGCAAATAGCTTCTTTTGCATATGTACTACTTTCAACATATTTGATAAAAAATATATAATTATCATATTAAGTCATTTTCTTAATGGCTTCAAAAATCTTGATAAGATCAAGCTAAATAAAAAGTGTCCTGCACAATGACACTGAATTTAACAACGTTGACGAACTAAGCCGCTTTTCGTACAATATATAAGAATTTACATTCCTCATGGAAGCGATCATCTCAAGCAGATCAGGCTACGTCACATTACCAAAAAATTTTAGCCTCACCAAAAAAAAGTAAGGCCACTATGATTTGAAGTGTATAATAAAAGGCTACAATAAATAATTGTATAGTATAAATATAATTCTAGTTGACATTAGCACCATTATGTATCCATTTACAATATATCTAATAAAATGGCCAGGCAAAGACAATTTTTCCTACTCAAACAGAGTACCACACACTAATAACGATGGTAATTATAACAGATATACCTATGACAAAGTATGTCTTACAGAGAGCAATCAACAGAATATATTAAATTTATGATTTACAGCAACAAACACTAAACGTTAAAAATGAACACTTATGGTGAAACACTGTGTACTCAGTTTTTATCGATTACCTTTTAAGTCCCAGAAATAGAGCACCTATTCTTATCCATGTTGAACAATTTCCCTGTGAATCGTAAAAGACTGAATACCCCATATTAGTCACTCCATTAACAATGTGTTTACTTCATTAGTAATAATAAAGTTCATTCCTATGTGACACATTAATAAATATTAAAGCATATCAAAAACTAAAGCTCATGTAAAAGACAGAAAGGCTTAAATAGTATGGATAAAAATTCTAACACAGTTTTATACCCTTCTAAAGGCACTGTATATTTTGTGCAAGAACAATGCTGTAGCAAGTTGATCAAGTTTTCTTTTAAATTTTAGGATATGCCCACCTTCAAAAATTTAAAAATACCTATGTAAAATTTTTAACATTTAGACACAGTAAGAAATAATTTTTATTTTACTTTCAACACTTTTATCACATACTGGTAACCATAAATATAACAACTGTAATCATTTCTATAAATGTAAATGTTATATACTTTAAACATAAAATTATCAAATAAAAATGCTGTTTTTATTTGACTCCTGTACTTAATATTTCATGAACCTCAAACCTAATCACTCTGGACAGCAATAAACTAGTTCTAGGCATCATTCAGCTTCTGAGTCTGCTGTCTAACTGTGAAAATCTTAAGACATGAAGAAAAAAAATGAATCCGGGATCATATCCACTTGGGCAGTTATTACTGACAGATTTGCTAATCATCACCTGCTATTAAAGTCATACCTAGCTAACCTGTCACGTTCATTTTAAATCTTGCTGATAAGCTCTTAGTCTGGTTATCAAAGACTATGTAAAATCAAGAGGTCAAGCTGAGAATACAAATGCTAAGCATTTATGTTGTTCCCTTGTGTATTTACTATTAATACTGATACAAAACCACAGAACCTGATTTATGCTGTATCTCGTTTACGAGATACCTTACGGTTTTTGGCTTCATAATTTTTCGGAGGTGGTTGACTGCCAGTTGAAATGTGCCGTTGATAAACACTGTATGGAAGACAAAACAAAAATTATTACTTTTCACAAAAACATGACTTCTAGCATCAAGAAATTATATACTGGGTACAAATACTTTATACTATACAAATTTTTCTGGTAGTTAAAATGAAATTCAGAGCCCAGAATTTACTTCCTCATAAAACAATACTAGTCACATAAATCTGATAAAATGTTCATTCAGATAATCAACTAGACTTAGCATACTGATAACTTAAAACCAGTCAGTCATACGCACTGGCATATGCCCCAAGATAAAACATTGATACGACTACACTGCCTTATACTGTAAATAGCTTAACTCTTTGGTTTCCTTTTATGTAAGGAAGCCTACTGAACCTAATGCTTTCATGTATCATGTTTGCTAACCTAAGGGGTATGGAGAACAGCAACCCAAATATATGTAATAGGTCGGTACTGCATCTCTGAAATATATTGTATTTCCTAGTGTTAGTTCCTCTGGTATATGGCATCTGCAAGATATGATGTATGGGTTCTACATGAGTTATTTCTCATGTTTTCCCTGTATTTGCTGAGATACATCTAGTGAACAAATTTATTCACTAGGCTACTTGTTAACTGATGCCAGGTGTGGCTGATTACTTGTTGGCCTGTATAAATGTTCCAAGCATAGTAATCCACACAATTACCTTTTACCACTAGTCTTATTGAGAACATATTTAAGAATCTATGACCTACAGCCCTTTAATAAAATGCATATGTCAACTTCAAAGAGCAAATGTAGACTCTATGTATGTGACACACTCATGTACCCGAAGAATCTGGAGCAACTGTACATGCAAGTCATCTTCCTCAAAACATAGAAGCAAAATAGCCTCAAAAGTCATTATCAGGTTTCATTCTCATCTCCTAACAAAATCTTGCAAAGCAAGCATTACTCAAACTGATTTTATTATACCTTCCCATAACAACTCTGGGTCTTTCTAAGAAGTTGGGGGATGTACAAATACTCCAGACAAGATGCCAGGAAAACTCTGTAACACACTTCACAGAGATTAAGCCAGCTAAAAAACAGTCTTGCGAGTGAGCTCTCTGTTGAGGTTCGAAATAGGTTGTCCAGTTACACTGATGCCATACATCTCTATTCCATGGACTTCCAAAATATCATTTCATCCTCAAAGATCTGCCTCACAAACTTATAAATGCTAAGTTTCATCACCAGCCTCCATCTTCAAACTCTCTAAGCACAACAATATCCTAAGTTAGCCAACTGGCCCTAATGGCTGTTACATCTGCACCCACATTGCAAATCATTCCTTCTCTGGCTGGTAAGACAAGACTTATCAGCCCATCTGACAAAAAGGGAGGGGGGGGAAAACTGCATAAAATGCAACTCTGTATTTCTTGAGGGAAAGTCTAGAACATCACGGAATAATGGATCTGATGAAGACCTACACCAAATGAGAATTCAGGCAGAAAGGGCTCCAAATATTGGAGAGGAGAGAGAACTTATTTTACATCTACCCTTGTAAATGAGGATACTAAAGTCCACTTAACACTCGAGATGCCCTTGTCTATGGATGCATAGCTCACAGTAAGGTCTCCTGTAAACTGGATATATGAATTTATTGCAAGAATGCCGAACACTGAAATCAAGGCATAACCAATGTACATTAATAACAAGAAGCATCTACATATTTCCCAGAGGAATACCTGAGAAATCTATAATACAATTCAAAGATCACAATAAATTATTGTTGGAGTTCCTCTCCATGCAGAGATATAAAATACAATGGAATAGCATTAAACCAGTGACATCCATAAGTTTATTAAGCTCACAAAATGATCAGCATGAAAAATACACAACAAATGCCTACTTCTGACAGGAAAAAAGTTAAAATATAATTCTGTATTTTTTTTAATGACATTTTGTGGATGAAAACTTGTGGTTGTATACTCTACCAAAATGTATTTGATTGTATAGGTGGAAAAATCAGTATGAAAAGATGAAAGTTTGGGTAAGAACAGCCAATGGGTGTAACCTTTCTAGTACACATGAAAACAGGCTCCTTTAACTTTGCTGTGTTTATCTTGTAAATAAACCTCTGTTTATTTGTGAGTACAGTTAAAAGACATGCAAGTCTCACCTAACGGGAAGAGTCATGAAGTCCGTAATCAAAACAAGTGATTTAAAAGCAAAGATGGTTACAAAAGTGACCAAGATGAGTTCTATACAGGCTGCATATAACTGGTTGTTTGTTCTGTGAATCTTGGCAATGAATTTCATGTTCATAGACCAATTGTACATTACAGCACATAAGAAACTGTAGTCTGAACTGCCTTAATCAAAGAGGACTTATCAATAGGTTTTCCTTATAAACAGGAAAACCAGGTACCGCAAAGCCTGGGAAGTCCTAAACAGCTATGACAGAGTAAATTTTGAAAAACTGACTTTTTGGTGAAACAAATAGGGACAAAGGACAGAGACACCTCTGATTCAACTAAAATACTCACATCTCCATATAAACATTTTCTAAAACAAGCTTGCAAGGGGATTTTTTGAAGAACCTGACAGACTACTTTCCTTTAAGATGAGATGTGCTTGGCTTGTGGTCTAATTAAGCTATGAAAACTAACGGGAAACATCTGCAACAAAAAAGAACTGTGGAACTTTTCAGATTCTCTCTTAATTTCATATCTTTACATGACTGTGATTAAATCTTAAATCTTCTCAGACTGAGAAATTGCACCTTATACATCCACCAAAGACAATTACACATGAACATATCAACTTTTCCTGCTCCTGAAGGCAGACTTAATGGTATATGGGGAAAGGGAGCTTGAGCAGTAGCTGAAAGTAATCACAAAGCCCACAGGTTAAAGACAAATTTTATTCTCTCTGAACAAAGAGATCAACGGCAAGAAAAGAGAGTTACCAAGGTTTTCTTTACAATAATTATCTCGCAACCACTCTCCTCACAGCAGCTATAAACACAATACTGTACACTCCTGATGAAATGAAGCATGTGCTTCTCTTACCTGTAAATTTTGGAAGGCCCATCCTTTGAATGATAAAAAATATAAATTTCAGACCAAAGGCCAAGCATTGGGACCCATGAGGTAATTCAGTGCTGAAAGGGAAATTGAGAGTAAAAAGGTTTTAAAGGTGTAACTGGAGGAAAACCTTGCAGTTGCACTATGAAACAATTATTAAGAGAAGGTGGAAAGTAAGATGGAAGAAAGAGAATATGAATGGAGGTGCACTGAAAGGACTGAAAGAGGCTGCAGCTAGGTACCAAAGGGATGCTGCAAAGAACCTTAAGGCCTAAGGTGCACCGCCTGAGGTGCTCAGACTGCATTATTCCCCTATTGGGGGGTCTATCCTTCAAATTACCAAATTAAATGTTATTTTGTCACAGACAAAATGAGTATAGTGTTGGTTCTGGGTGTAAGACAGAAAGAGAGAAAATGCAATGTAATTCTGCAACGGTAATGAACTTACAATTTGTAGGACTCATTGCGTAACATATCCATGACGTGTGATGGTCCGAGGAGGAGCTGATCTGCAATCATAGGCACCCATGGGTTGCCCTCCAGACGGAAGCAAGATCGGCTGCTCAACAGATCTAAGTGACCTATGAAAGAGAAACCGATCAGGTACAAGCATGAAAATAATGTCTGAGATCAAGGTTGACCTTTATTACAAAAACAACTTGATAACCATGTTACAGACCTGTTACTAACTGTTATAAACTATTATGATGTGTTTCAAAACACTCCAATTTTCTTTATCAAACAACTGTCTGCAATACAGCCACCACAGAAATTTATATTTTTCTGTCACTCTAGAGGCACCTCAAAAATTTATATTTTCCTGTGACTTTAGAGGTGATTTACAAGTCCTTAAAATTACTGTACTAAAAATAACCCTGTTCAACGTAAGTTTTCACTCTACAAGTTACATGAGCCCAATATACATTATGCTGAAATAGGTTCCTTCCCTACACGTGAAAGTAGTCCAGAAAATGAAGAGGCTGCAATTAATATAACTAACTGCTCCTGTCAGCAATTTGGTATTATCTCTAAAACCCATGATATTAAATACATAACATGCATTACGAAATATTAAATCTGACAATAACAAATTTTAAAACATTAAACTGACTGTTGGATTCTGACATTTTTCATAAAAAACCACATTGAATCATAGTAATGCCATCCTGTCTTTGAATTGGTCACACTCATCTGACCAGTGGACACTAGATGAATAACCCACTTAACCCCGTTCCTGAATACAGACATTGCAGAACAATAATTACAGTCACACATTTTACTGTGATTATCCACTTTTCAAACCCAACTGTAAAATCCAATATTGGAAACAAGTCATAAAAAGATATTTGTCCAAATCTTCAACATTTTCAGTTCATCCAAACACTACATTTTTAAGGACTTGCATTGCAGCATATTAAATAAGATCTAATTATTAAGAACAAACCCTTCAAGCTAAGCTTATGACAGTTACAAATGTTCATTCAGTAGGCTAGTTAAGCCATATATTAATGATAAATAATGATAAATACTAATGCATTTTCATGGGATGTGGAATGGAATATAAAATTTGTGATGGGACCTATGAGATCATTCAGCACTGAAAGGGAAATTGAAACTGAAAAGGTTTTAAAAGTGTAACAGGAAGAAACCCTCACAATTGCACTGTGAGGATGGAAAATAAGATGGAAGAAAGCAAATATGAGTGGAGGTGCTTTAAAAGGAATGAAAGGGGGTGCAGCTATGGGCAGAAAGGAAACCGCAAAGAACCACTGTAATACCTACAGTGCACTGTGTGAGGTGTACTAACAGCACTACCCCCCTATGGGTTGCCATGGGATGTATGCCAATAATTTAGCTACATGAACTCCTGAGTAAGGATTGGCCTGAGATACTCTAAATATTTAATGGTTATTATATTAATAATGGCATTGTTACGAAGAGTACACATAATTGTTTATAGACTTTTTGAATGGAATATGGAAAATGGTGTTGTAAAGGAAATGGCTGAATAATACAATAAGCTTTGTACTACAAAGATCAAAGAATTTGTGATGAACCTTAAAAATTCTGATGACATATGTTCCAGAGACCTCTGTATTATCTTTAATTTTTTAAACCATATTGTTGAACTGACATTTGTGACAGTTGTGAAAAACCACAAGTGGTTAAGTGTGTGTGGAGTTAGTGTGAAATAGTGGGTGAGAATGGAAATGCAGGAGATTTATGAGGAGACTCTGCCTGAGAGAGTAGGCAGCTCATACTATATTTTTGTAATAAAAACCTGAAAATATATGGATAGGTCTGATTCTAGCATCTTCTCCATAAAACCATTTATTACCAATATACCAGCGAACCTTTACAGATATATGGCTCTATATGCCCTGTCACACTAAAAAATGGTTGGACTAGACTGTGATATTGGATAAAACTATTGTATAATGTGCTAGTTATACAAAATAGTGTACACATTAGACACACTATTAGTATAACACAGTGTCTTGAAAACACAGCATCCAGCTAGGTAGTAATCCTACATTCTGTACTTCACTGTATAATTTCATAGTATAGTTTTCTGCTTGGAATTAAGAGTAAAATATTCAAAAAGGAGCAATTAACTATAGAATAACAACATGAAAGCCTGGATATGTTTCCAATGAGCAACAGAAATTCTACTGACAGTCAAAAAGTTCAGATAAAATCCTGATGAACATTTTCCTTCCATACTACCTACATTTATGGTCTCATGACAAGTAAGAAAATAATCAAACCAACCTATTTCAGGTGGTAGAACTTCCAGTCTGTTGCCTTGAATGTGCAACTCTCGTAAGCGAGTCAGCTCTCCAACTTCACGAGGTAAAGCTACCAAGTCGTTGTCGCGCAGACAAAGCTGGAATGACAAACACCTAGTCAATGAAATAATGGGTTACAATTATATTAAATTATATTAAAATATCAAGAGCTATTTTGGAAATAATTTTCATACTTCATAAAAACTGGCACTCAACAGCTACATCAAAATTATAATTATTATAGGTAGCTGAACTAAACCAATGAAATACATTTCTAGACTCACAGGGGTCACATAAAAGATTTGCTTTTGAATGAACAGTGAAAATTGAAGTACAGTAATGCTGAAGAGGCTGAAATGTCTGAAGGCTACGGTTATATATCTCCTGTAACTTTGAACTTTCAACAACCTCATAATTCTTTATGGTGATGTTACAGCAAAAATATTAGCTGGAATTACAAACACCCAGTTAATGAAAAACTGGTTCACAATCAAATTAAATTATATTAAAATATCAAGAACTATTTTGGAAATGATTTTCATACTTCATAAAACTGGCACTCAAAAGCTTTATCAAAATTATAATTATTATACAGGTAGTTTACCTAAACCAATGAATCTCATTTCTAGACTCACAAGGATCACATAAAAGACTTGCTTTTGAATGAACAGTGAAAATTGAACACAGTAATGCTGAAAAGGCTGAAGAAATGTCTGAGGGTTATGTTTATCTCCTGTAATTTTGAATTCTCAACAACCTTATCATTCTTCAGGCTGAGTTACAGCAATAATATTAGCTACTTACATGAAAAAATCTAGCAGACTAAACAGAGAAATACAGATAAACAGAAACAATACCTGAAAACAATTAGCAGGCTAATACCAGAAACTCAAAATTGAAAGGAAGAGCAATTTCAAAGGCAGCACCAGATTACAAATTTCAAACACAGCATAAAAATGCAGACAAACACATAAGGGTGAATGCACAACTTTCAAAAAATAATAAGACTGCAATACAAAACTGTATACAGTGGACCCCCACTATATTGCAGTTCAGCATTCGCAGACCCAGTTAGTCGTGGATTTTTCTGTGGAATGCAAATCCATATACATCGAGAAAAATTCACTAGTTTGTGGATTTGTTCGTAGCGCAATATTTGCTAATTACTGTATTTTCATGTTATTTTCGTGAGTATATACATTTTTTACGATAAAAAAATGATTTAATAATTTTCAAATATTAATAATAACCCTGTAAACGCCTGTTGGACCTTTTAAACGTCTTCCAAAATTGTCTGTTGAATGCAGTGGGCGTTTGCAAACGTCGACTGAAAATGCTTTTTTAAATATTCGCGGAAAAATAATTGTAGGCTAGTTTGCGGAAGTTTTTTCAAATCCCGCGCCATGGCAGATGCTGGAGTTCACGGATCCAGCTGTTGTTTTGTTTCTGAGCGTCACCCAGATGCGCATCGCGAATTTCCCCATCGCATCAGAGAGCATCAGAGCAGCACCTTGCGAGGCGATATTTTGACGCGAAGACGTGTTTTGTTGAACTTTGCGAGTGTTAGCGTATTCGTGCTGCAACAGGACGTTTGCAGAGATGTCACAGGCGTCAGGACCGCGTGGCTTATACTGCCTGTCGGAAGTGGCGTGTGCGATTTTAGACTGGGATGCTGGAGAAGGACCCAGCAACCAAAGTGAATTTTAACGTTCGGTCAACTTTGACTCGACCGAAATGATCGAAAAACGCATCCCGTAAGCCATAATTATTACATTAGAGTAACAATCAATCATTTACCTTCATTTTGCAACAAACGGAAAGCTCTAGCACAATATGTAGATTTTGGTGATTTTTGAAAAAAAAAAATTTTCCTTCGCTCCTTGTAGCTGACTCCTCTGAAAATCCTGTCATTTCTTGCGTCAGCTTGCTGTAATTTTTTTGCCATTTCATATTATTCGTTACATAAAGTGTTATACATCAAAATGTGCGCAATTTCATGTAGAATTCAACAAAAATATATCATTCCTTTAGCTCTTCACAGTTCTTTTATATTTACATCGAAAATAACGATAAATAGAAAAAATCAACCTTCGGTCAACTTTAACTTTCGATCAAATGGTTCAAAAATGCAATTGTAAGCTAAAAACTTACAGTCTAGTAATATTCAATCAATTTCCTTCATTTTGGCACAATTGGAAAGTCTCTAGCACAATATTTTGATTTTTGGTGAATTTTTGAAAAAACTTTTTTTGCGTCCATGCGTTGCAATTCATGCATCATTTTGTGATAATATTTTCTGTGTTGCTTTAATCGTTTTACAATCTGTTATACACCAAAATCATCGCAATTTAGTGTACAATACAACTAAAAAAAATTGACTCATTAGCTTCAACTGTTTTTCCTTACAGCGACTGATTTGTATACAATTATATCGAGTTTTTTTTCGCTGTCATATGTTCCAATATTTATATATAATGATATTTTTTTATTTCTGATGGTTGCATACTAAACTTCAGGCAATGAGAAAAAAGAGCCAAAATGAACTCTTAATCTTGAAACTAAAGCACTGTGATTTTTTGAAAAAACATTTTTTCCGCAGCGCTACCTCTCGAGGAGGCATAATGGAGACGTTTTTTGAAAATAGGGTTTAGCGTTAAGGGTTAATGTAAACACAGCTAAATACCAATGTAAAATGGGTATACAAAGGTAAACTAACATACTTTATGTTAAAGTAAAATCCCTCAAAGTCACAAAACAGCCGTTTCCTAATTTGTTTTACTGATGTAAACATACCTCAGTTCAAACCCCCCTCTCTCCTTTAATGAAATGTGAATTACCGTATCATAAACATAAAAATATGAAACTAAAACTCCAAGAAGCTCATGGCGCATACGAATGAGTGTGTGCATACGTATGTACATGTTAGAATGATTTACTAACTTTCAAATATTAATATTAATGTAAACACAGCAAAATATCAGTAAAATATTATTTCACTTACAGAATCCATTTACAGTACACTGTATTGTTATATTGATCTATTACCACCTTAATGCGTATAAAAAAAACCGATCATCCTGACGTTTGTAAAGATTACGTTCTCTGAATCAGCTGATTGAGCCTACTACCGACAGAATTAAGAAAATAAATTTTTAGTTGCTATAAGAAAGGAATGTATTAATGGAATTACTATTTTTAATTTTGTACATAAAAGTAAAACTCCTTCAAAATCACAAAACATCTGTTTCCTGATTCATTTTACCAATTTAAACATACCTCAGTTCACCCCCACCCCTGCCCTCTCTCTCAGCACTGCACATATCCTTAAATGAAACATGAATTACTATATCATAAACATAAAAATATGAAACTAAAACTCCAAGAAGTTCATGAAGCATACAAATGAGTGTGTGCATATGTTATAATGTTTTTTTTTTGCTTTGCTTGATTTACTATACCATTTTTATTACAAGTTTAGTTGATTCTAAGAATGATTAACACACACAACAGTACACAGGAGAATATTTTATCACTGTTGATTGCATTTATAATTTGGTATTTTTTTTTAATGCATTTTTAAATATTTAGGTACAGTATACTTAACTACTTGTGAAATCCCAATGTTTCCCCCATATACTGCAAAAAGAAAATGGGACAGCCTGAATACTGATTGAGAAAATGGCTGTGCCTGAATATAGGGGGAACTTGATCATTTTCACATGTAGCTGTAAGCCATATATTTTTAAGGGTACTGTTGTAAGATGACTGAAAGGATATTAAAGTGTTTTTGGATTACAGTTTAAAGTATATTTGGTGTTTGAACTATTAAAATAGGCAGCTATAAGCATTTTTAGAGGGGGGGGGTTCCCACTTATCGTGGATTTCAGCTTATTGCAGGTGGTTGTGGTCCCTAATCCCAATGAACACCAGGGGTCAACTGTAAACAACTTAACACAATACAATCATTGCAGTGCTTCTTTCTGCTAAAAAAAATGTCATATGACTACTTACAATCTGCAAATTCTTCAAGTTCTTGATTTCTGGAGAGAGAACTTCAAAGTCGTTGTCACCCATGTACAAGGCTCGCAGGGATTCTGTAATTTATGTATACTATAAGTTACTCTGTACATATAAATCTATGTTGAAAATTACTTAATGGCATATGTATCACTTCTATTAATATCCTCAAACTGCTTTCACAGGCAGTTGATTGATTTTTCATTACCACAGTACCTAGGGTACAGGTTGCTTACTACTATAAATGAATACTCCTCACAAGGTAAATCTTTAAACAACTACAAGCCAACTTTACATTTGCTTATCCTGCAAGCACCTTGAATTGGTTTGGTGCTTGCAGGATAAGCATAAGTATAATTGGCATCTGTTTGTTGAAAGATCTACCTAATGTGGAGTATTCATATAGTAACAAGCAACCTCTTTTGTCTATTACAAATAACCTATCCTCCCCCTGCTTACTGGACACATTAACCTCAGTTTTACTCACATTTACCTCCATATCGCCCCATTCAAGAAATTCCTGCCACTCTCTTACCAGTCCTTGCTATTCTTCTTCACTCTGTCATAATCACCAGATCCTTTACATACACAATTCCAGTTGATTTTCATTCCTAAGCCCTTCACTCTGTGCATCCATAACCAGAAAAGGACTAAGAGCTGATTACTGCTGTACTGTACAACTTTAAACATTTCTGTTCTGACACTGTTTATCAAGATATTTATCAAGTAGAGAATGGATGGAATATAAAATTTAAGCCAAAGGCCAAGCACTGGCACCTATGAGGTCATTCAACACTGAAAGGGAAATTGAGAGTAAAAAGGTTTTACAGGTGTAACAGGAGGAAAACCTTAAAATTGCACTATGAAACAATTGTCAGGAGAGGGTGGAAAATAAGATGGATGAAACAGAAAATGAATGAAGGTACAGTAAAAGGAATGAAATGGGTTGGAGCTAGGGACCGAAAAGACACTGCAAAGAACTTTAAGTAATGCCTATCGTGCAGTGTGTGGGGTGCACTGATGGCACCAACCCCTTATGGGCATTTATTATTTATTAGAAAAGTATAATTTTGAAGCTCTTTATAGTCACCAATAGCTGTTTAAAGATCTGCATTGTGATGTTCATAGGTTGCATTAATCATTCACAATGAAACTAAATAAGAAACAGGATCAAGAAGCGAGCTGCTTCATTATCATCCTGACTCATATTTAAAATATACTGGTTGAATATGTTTTTATTCAAGGAATGCTTCAAGATACTGTACTGATTATAAAGCGGTGAGAAAATGAATGAACAAATATCTTTAACAGTACCTTTCCTTGCCATGAACAAAATAAAACAAGACATCTTAAGCAAGGTGAGAAGAGAATATAAAATAGAAAACAGAATTTAGGCCAAAGGTCAAGCACTGGGACCTATCAGGTCATTCAGTGTTGAAACTGAAATTGACAGTAATAAGAGTTGAAATGTGTAACGGGAGGAAAACCTTCCATTTGCAACATGAATCAATTGTTAGGAGAGGATGGAAAATGAGGAAAGAAAGAGATTATGAACAAAGGTACAGTACAAGGAATGAAAGGGGTTGCCGCTATGGGCTGAAGGGACACTGCAAAGAACCTTAAGTAATGCCTACAGTGCATAGCATGAGGTGTACTGACGGCACTACCCTCTTATGGGTGCAAGGTGACAAGTGATTATACAGTAAACGTAGTCAATGAAGTAGTAGACGTGGAAACACCCCTAGGGAAAACAAGGAAAGAGGACATAGGTAAAGACCTAGAGCATGTGGGGAAACTCCTGGAAACATATCTAACCAATAAAAGGTGAAACTGACATAAACCTGTTAAAGGTGGTAATAGATACTCTTAAAAAGAAATTATTATTACCAAGCATGAAGAAATTGCCAGGAAGACTTTCTCCTTCTGATATGTTGTTGTAAGTAAAATCCAACACTTCCAGGACAGGGAAAGAACCGAATCCTCGAGGAAGAGCATCTAACCGATTCATTCTGAAAATGAGAAAAAATAAGTAATCACTGCTGGTACTTTTCTTTACTGTAACAAACCAGGTATAACAGGCAATGTTTTTACAGTAATACAAATATTGATGGCTTTGTTAAACTATCTTAAAAATAAAAAAAAAGCATAGCATTGTTAAACTACTTTCGTAATAAAACACTAATAAGTTCCATGCACAGTTAATAACCCATACTACTACAAAGATTTTTGTGCACATAACCACAAAAACCTCTCAATCTCTATGACACTTTCTAACTTTAACGAGATCTGGTTAATCTGTAATTATGATCTGCAATCTACTGCATTTTAAAACACTAACCCAACGTTCAAGATACGAAGCTTGTTCAGAGACGAGATGGATGTTGGCAACTCTTCAATAATGTTATCAAACAAGTTGAGGATTTCCAGGTTGATAAGATTGGCGATTGCTGGTGGGATCATTGTCAAACGATTGTGAGTGAGTGTCAGTCTTGTGATGTTCTCCAGTGACACTGAAAACAAAATTATAAATCAAAATATTAATAACAAAATTATAAATCAAAATATTAATATTAAATATATAATTACAAACACCACCCTACTTACGAACATTCAACTTACAAACATTCGGAGATACAAAAAACTGGATTTCAAATTAAATATTGTGTTCAGAGCACTCCCCTTTACCACCCAGAAGTTCAAATTTTGTTTTGCGTGCCTATTCAGTACATACAGTACAATGTATTGTGTTTTAGGATGAAAAATGCACAGTACTGTATTGATTTTATATCATACTGTACTTAAACAGGCATGAAGAGTACATTTACCAACTTGCAAACAATTCAGCATACAAATGGCCGTCAGGAATGTAACTCATTTGTAAATAGGGTGGTGTCTGTAATCACTACTAAGATGTCTTGTGAAACATAAGATGGCCTTTCCTTTCAGTTTGTATGGGGCCATAAACTGGAGCACTAGCATCTTACCACAAGTTTCTACCCTTAATTGTTACTGAGACAAATGGCAACAGAAACCTCCAATCTTTTTGTCTAACTGGACACTAAAATCATTGGTAATAAGCCCTTGGAACCTATACGGTGCAGGTCTTTTGTTATCCAATGTGCCCCACAGAAAACAATAACAAAATGGTAGTAAAACTATGACCTACTTTCAGAAAATATACCTACAAAATGGTGTTAAGTTATATGCATACTGGATTAGTCATGAATTGATCACTGAGTAGGATGAGTACTGTACAGTATAACAGGACAAGGCAAACTAATAACTGTAAGTGTCATGTTTATGACATATTGTGATCTCCAATAGCCTATCTATAACTGACAATACAGTTGCCTCTCAACAAATTAGATGCTTTGATAATTCAGGGACTTGGCTTCTGATATGCAGCAAAATCTAATAACAAAAAACAGAGTACAGTATAGACTAAACATACACATTCAAGCAATCCTACTTCAAGAACTTTATCCACAAAATGCATAACTTCTAAAAAGATTATCTAGCAAACACCCATCACAATCCTATAGCAACAAGTCTGATGAGTTGGCAGTCACTGCACTATCAAGAAATGCTTGTGTACTTGAGAGCTAAGGCTTGAAATAACCTCTACAACTTCATAATAAAAACAGATTTTTCTTATGCAGTGCAGCCAATTCTGTGTTCTTTCTGGCTGTTCTGAAGAAAGATAAGATATTTTGTCTGACACTCTTGTTAAAATAACAAATACTCAAAGCAATTTGTATTTTTCCTAGGTATATAAACCATAGCCTTTCATGTAAGAGTAATCCTCAGCATGAAATGGGATCAGTTGCTGAGACATGGTAAGAAGGTGGTTAATTGGAGGTAGGTGGATGAGAGGTGGGAAACCACCACTCTCCTGCCAAATGTAAGCAATCTCCTTCAGTAGCAAGGACCACATACGGTGGCCGAGATAAGGTGATGATAAAAGGCTTGCCATTAAACCTTCAACATAACTTTCTAGACCTCTTCTTTTTCTTCTTATGAAATAAAGCATGGACAGAAGACAAGGAAGAACTCAACATGACCAGGAAGAGGAGGATGACCATTCGTACTCAAGTCTCTTCATCTTACTCCGTACATGAGTCTTTCCCATCTGCTACAGTAGAAGACACGTTGAGGCAGGTAGTAGCATCACAGGAATATACAGCCTGCACTCAATACTAGAAGGGAGAGGGTATATCCACAGGCAAGACGATTAAAAAGCATTAGGTTCCATAGCAAGAACAGCTGTGAAAGATGTGTCACTTAGAATACTGAATGTTGGGAAAGTCTGCCAGTAATCCATTAAAGCTTCTAACAGAGTAGGGTGTGGTAGTGAACTACAAACATGCACCACTGTCTCACTTGGAGAGAGCTTGGTAACTAAACCTCAGTTGGTACTACTGGACAGTGTATGTTGGTCACCTACTTGCGTGTGCATACCCCCCTCAGCATGCCAGAGGAGAACAAGCAGAAGGGACAGACAGACAGCAGTCAAGGACTTTGAAGGAACCAGTGAACAATCTTCTGGCCTTCCTCCACTCCACTTGAACCTCTCTACTGACAAAGACAACAGCCAGCACACTCCACACAGACCCTACCAATGCAGAACAATAAATCTAGGAACATAAAGTGGCCAAACACCTGCTTACTAACTACACACCTTTCATTGTTAACTTTTCTAGCTAAAATTGTTAAAATCGAGACTGAACAAAAAACACAAACACCATACATAATAAAAAAGTTGAAAGAAACTCAAACTTGGACAGTCAGAGCAAAGGAAGATAGCTTATCTCAGCCTTGACTGCAGAAAAAAGTGCCAGCTTACAGCAGGTGAGTGGGGGTTCACAAGTTTCAGTGAATGTTTCCAGCCAACAATGAGGAATTTTCTTACAAAATTCCTGACAGTTTGTATTTCCATGGGAACAAATATATTTTAAACCAACATTACTATTTACCTAATCCAGTATACAAAAAATAACAAAATCCTTACGCTGTCCAACACTTTGCGATGTAAACTACTTGAATTTGTGAAATCATACATAACACCTTTCTTCCATTCTGTTTACAACATAATTCTTTCATTCTCACTTACCCTGTTGTTTGTCAGCCCTGTGTGGGGCCTCATTTACATAACACTCGTAAATTTTACCAAGTTATACATGTTTTTTCTAATAATTTATTTTATTTTATTTTGTAAAACTATAATTACAGTTCACACAATATCATAACAGAAAAGAACAGAAAGGAACTAAAATCAGTTAGAAATTCTGAGTATATTTTTTGTAAAGTAACTGACATCATATCACAAAAGATAAGAACTAAAACCAACAGGAATCTCTGGTTATATTTATGAACAAATAAATAAAAATACATCATGGGAGAGAGAGGAGCAAGACATCCCCCATGAAGTCAAGAACAATACTTATCACCCTGAGACGTCCATTGACTGAGCTGAGCTGAGTCTAAAGTTGCCACCAGTCATTTATGGGCCATCTGAAGTGATGGAAACTCTTTCACACTCGATACAGCCAAATCTTATGGCACGTAATATTAATACTCATATAAGGATTCTCGTCCATCACCAAAACCTGTTATAGATACTCATATGAGGATTCCCGTCCATTAAGGGTTAAGGTTAGCCTAGCCTTACCTTGCCTAGTTTAAGGGTATAGGTAATGCTGGAATCCTACAGCTTAAGGGTCTGAATTCACTGGTCCCTTATGTGTGTTTAAGTTTTCTTTCCTATTTTCAATTTCATCTTTCGACAGTTCTGCAAACAGAGGTATATATGTTAAAAAATGAGCAGTTTATCTGCTTACAGAAACAGAGACTGTAAAAAAACAAAGGGAATAAAGCTCCACACCTCACACGAATAGTGTAGTGTGCCTGCAACTGTGTTTATGGAGTGAGTGCTTAGGAACCAAGAACCGGTTAGGAACTTGGAGTGGGCTCTTACTCTTCAGCAGCCACTTTTTGATAAATCTGAAAAAATGAGCAGTTTATCTGCTTACAGAAGCTGAGATTTACGACTGTAAATCTCTGCTATGGGTCATATCCCCTATGACATGTTTTTGTTTATTTACATTCTCACTTTGTTTTTTACAATATCTGCTTCTGTAAGCAGATAAATCTAGTTTTTCGGCGCTGAAATCCGCGGGACCCTACTTTTGGTGCCAAAAAATCGCGCTAGAAAACACGCCCTCTTTAAATAGCTCCAGTCTTGCTTCATGTCGGTAATGAAAAGCGTGTTTTTGGTGATGTTTCCCGTAAAGCAACAGAAAAGATTAATAAAACAGTAAGAGGACCGTGTTGGGAACGGGGTTTGGGTGGGGAGAAGCAAAAGCTGGGTTTGTGGCGGCCGGCAGTAAAAATTACTATTTTCTGACCCATAGTCTGCACAAAGGTTGTCGCTAGTCTACTACCGTAAGGCTGACCCGCAAAGTACACCATGATGCTGACCCGCTAACCATTACCTACATCGAGGCTGGACCTGCGGAGGCTGGCCATACCTACATCAGAAGCGGTTTGGAGCGCTAGCCTGAGCTACCCTAGCCTACATAAAGAAACCTCGGTTAGGCTATTCCTACCTCACTACCTACATTAGAACAGGTGTAAATTTTGCACGCGTTGATTTTTGAACATACCTGGTCTGAGATGGGGTGCGGCGGAAGGCGCTCGCCTTATCGCATTTTTAATGATTCTTGGCAGACATGTATGCTCTGGCAAGCGGTAATATCTGTATTCACTGTAGCCACAGGTTACAAAAACAACTGCACACTAGGAGTCAGTTCCAAAGCCCTACCTAACCTAGCAGCAAAACAAATGTAAAAGGCAGGTAGATGCTGTGCTTTACCTTATTCAAAGTCAGGCTGCTGTCCGACCACGTAGATAACAGTATCATCTGCAGGTCTAAATCTAAAAAGGCCCAAAATGGACACGGAACACATTCTAGAGTATAAGCTTCCAGGAACAAAATAAAATTGTGACTTTCCGTCGCGACGGTTAGAAAGATAAGCGTGGTTCTGGTGTTGGCCAAAGGCCTATGAATCATATCGTTAGAACACATTATGATTGGTTGAAGTATTTTAATCCAGTAAGCCCTAAGGCATGACCTGGGTCAGCTGCGATCTGATCGGATGGAATTAAATTTCCCTTGATGCGGCAGGCGCCGTCTTGGTCGGCAATATAGGAACTACGGGTTGAGAGAAGCGCGCGCCGGCCATCTGACTAACTACGGGAGAAGGCGTGCTCTGTGCGTTCGTCAACTTGTACTTAGAAAAGTTATGCTCCGGCTGAAAAATTGTCGTTGGAAAATCAAGCAAACTGGTCAAGTAGTTACTTTTTGGGTATAATCAGGCCCATGAACAGTTTTATTCTATGCAATTTTTCATTTGGAGTCATTGTTAATGAGCTCACGGGGGCATCCCTAGGATACATAGACTACCCGTTTTTTTTTTTTGTCTTCCATGATTCAATAAATATTTGATAAATCTGTGTGCTGATTTTGACTATGTAATGCAGTGAATTTGGACCCCTACACTGTAGGATTAGGCTACCAGGTAAGGTATCTTAAGGCAGGTTCAACGTAGTACCCTAACCTAGTTTGAGTGCATAGCCTATCCTAGTTTAAGGGTGTGGCCTCGCCTAACCTTGGATAGCCAGGTTTATGGCCGTAGCCTAATCTCGTTTAAGAGTGTAGCTAAGCCTAACCAACAAGTAGCCTATCCTCGTTCATCTACACAGGATTGACTGATCGATTTACGGTCATTAAAACTGGCGTTATATCTATTAAGGATCGTAAATCATTAACAGACGCGCTGAAATGATTCCTGCCATTAATTACAGCTATATATAAGGAGTGAGTCATGAGCGGAAGCGAAAGGGCGTGGAGGAGGGGTAGTAACCTAGGACCCAAAGGGACACCTGGGATTCGAAAACGTCCTTACACAGTCCTGGAAGCTCTTCTAGCGACGCGATCTGCTTCTCCTGAAGGTCCAGTTCCGGATTTCCAGACTGGATTGCCTCCTCGAGGGCTTTCTTCGCCGCTTTCGACATTTTGACGGCTTAAAGATACAGATCACCAGACGTTGTTCTCAACTCGCACTCAATTGGGCGACGACTGACAACCGGCGATTAAGGTTTTGGTTTGTTTACGTTTTTGGAATTAGTATTGTTTCTTATAATGCTATTAATTTCATCCTCTACGGCAGTTCTTTTCGGAAAAGTACTACAAGGTAAGGTTTCTTATATTTTATATATAGACAATAAATATGTTTGCATATATTTGATTGACAGAATAATAAGTTTTGAGGTTAAATGTTTTCACGGATCGTAATTTGGGTTGTTTCTTATAATAGCTTTCTTAATTGTACGTCGTCCTATCTGAAATATACACTAATGTATATGTATATATATATATATATATATATATATATATATATATATATATATATATACATACATAAATACATTATTTATATACATACTTATGTAATTTTAATCTCTTAACTTCTTGAATTCTTCGTGTTTTTTAGATACACTTGTCCACTACAAAGCCTTAGCAAAGTGCTGAAAATATATGAAGAAACTATGATGTCATTGGCAGGAAACAGACTTGGGTCCCTAATCAGAACGAGGTTAAGAGGGCATTGTAGCGTACAATTACAAATGTATCTGGTAAAAAGTGACCAGTAGATTCTACATACTGTACATACTTAATATGTTTGCTCATGTTTGACTGATAGAGTACTAAGTCTTAAAGTAAAATGATTACACTAGTCAGAATTAGTGTTATTTCTTATTATAGCCTTCTTAGTTCAATTGTACGGCGGGTCTTCTAGAAAAAAGTACTCTAAGGTAAGGCTTAGTAAATTTCATACATACTCCATGTGCTTGTTTATCATATTTCATTGACAGAATAATGTTTTGAAGTAAACTGTTTACACTATAATCCTCAGAATTTTAGTGTTGTTTCATATAAAATATTCTTAATCCAGTCGTCTACTGCAGATCCTTTCCTTTAAAAAACGCTAAGGTAAGGCTTAACCAATTTATATCTCTCTCTCCATGTGTTATCATGCTTGATTCATAGAAAACTACATATGAATTAAGAAGCACATGATTAAACAGAAGCCAAATACTCGTACTCAACACCGTTTCTTTGAATAGCCGTATTAATTCAATCGTAGTGTAGTTGTTTCAGAAATAAATATGCTAAGGTAAGATTTAGTACATTTTACATATACTCCACATGCTTGCTTATAATTTTTGATTGACAGAATGCTAAGTTATGAATTAGAATTAAGCGTTGCAATGTTTCCATGTCTTAGAATGAGTGTTGTTTCTTATATTAGTATCCTTCAGTCGTACGGCAGTCCTTTTCAGAAAAAATACACTAAAGTAAAGTTTTATATATATATATATTATTATTATAATTAGCAAGAACTCGCTAGCAAATTGCTTCCTCCTTTTTTTGTTTTCATTTACTGCCTGCCGATCGATATTTCGCACAGTCAGAATACAAGGGATTAAAACCGATTGTAGGCCACTCCCTTTAGGTAGATAATTTCTGATTTCCGAGGCAAAAGTGAATCTGTCTGGCTGTCCTTTTCAGGCAAAACCCACCTGCGGGCATCAGCTGAACATGACTCAACTCCCTATGTGTTGGACGTTCCCCCTGCCCCATAGGAGGAGATAAAAGCGACAACCAGACCAAGACTCGCTCTCACACTTGCGCTGGATGAGATGGTGTGAAGAAGACCCCAAACCACCACCATGCCCTGGCCCAACGATGCCCTTAACTCCTAACCACGTGGCCTTTCAAAGTATACTTTTCCTCCGTGCACTCCACGTGTTCCCTTCGATGCTGGCCTGACCGATGACCCACGCCATTTGCTTGGCGTTTCGTGAAGTTCCCATCGTCTTGCCCTTTACGTCGAAGCCCCTGCACCCTACCACGTGGAAGATCGCCCTCGCACTCGGAAATCGCAAGTCACCCACGGACCGCCTTCTGTGCTGGAACCAAATCTGCCTTACGGTAAAGTGCTCTGGAAAGACATCCATTCAATCACGCTTTTCCTCGTAACATTTACTTAATTTGAGTGCCAGTAATCGCCGAATCTCTTGTCAAATGTCCATGCTCCTCGAATGTCGGCAGTGCTAAGCCATTATTAATTCATCGAAGCCCCTTGGTACCCTCAGTGCAGCTTCGAATTCATTATTCTTTTGTCTATTTTCATTACTGGCGTATAATGTGCATATCTCTCATTTCAGAGGGACCCTATATCGTGGAATCCTCTTGGAATGTGTCTGGAATCCCCCCAGTTTCATTCATCCTCTAGGAATCCCCTTCAGGATTAATAATCTACTTGCATTCCTCTTTCCCGTACTAATGTTATTTATGTAAATACACTCCTGTAAGTTTGACCACGTGTTTACGTAACATTTTCCTTCAGTAGTAACAGCCTTACGCTCATATGAAATTCCCCGTTTTCCTCTTGTTTTATGTTTCCCTGGACCCACGAAGTTGGAATCACAAGGCTAAATTATCTGAAATTGTTGCTACCTGTCTCACAGAGAATATTTCAAACCAGATTGCCAGGAAAAACATAAAAATGGCGACCTTTTGCCTGAGATTCTCGTTTTAGCGGTTGCATCCCCCTATTTGTTTTTCTGCTTTTGTTTGGTTTGCATCTGCCAAATCAGCTATTAGCAAAGCTACGCTGGTACAAGACAATTACTGAACCTTTTTGTGTAAAACCAGACACAGATCCGGAAATTCCACATAAGTAATGCGTTTATCTTAGCAAAACTTTTTACAATCGTGACTGTTCCTAGGAATTAGAAATAGGGACGCATGTATTCACTGAGAGAAAAGAACCGCCGTATTAGAGTCATTACTGCATGCCTTTCAGGATAGGTAGTTAGGAAATAACCAGTGCTAACCATTCTTTGCTTTGAGGAATAGTGCGAAATTCCTTTGTGTTAAAATTCTTGCCATATTCTTTGCTTCAAGGAATGGTGTGCCGAAAAGAAATTCCTCTGTGATAAAATTTTACTTCGCATTTCGGATTGCGAATTATTGTTGGGCGCGATCGATTCCCGTGGGACAAGATGAAGTCAGCTTGCATTGCTGAAATTCTCTCAGTGTAGTTAGAATCTGAGTTAGGTGTTAGAAAGCGGGAAATTTAAACTTCACTGATAGGAAAAATTGCTAGGTCACTTTTACTGTTATCCTCTCATCCCGGGAATTTCCGGAGTCCCAGATTTGTCTATAAATAGGCGGGTCCATTCACACAGAATCTAAAAATAACTCCAGTGACAGTCAGACGTCCTGCACTTCAACCCGCGCCCATGCCCGCATGTAGCCCCCTTTTTTTCATTTCTTTCTCAGCAAACATTTTTCTTGGGGTTTTCCGTTAGTAATTTCTAAGTCCTCAGGACGAATCGTATTTCCTTTGGGTTTTCTCGTTAAAATTTCTACATCGCATGTGGTGAGAATTCTCAATCAAATTTCCAAGTCCTCTGCAAACCAAATAAAATTCTACATCGCACGAGGAAATTCCTCAACCAAAATTCCAAGTCCTCAGAGACTCCTACTAAATTCTACGTCGCACATGGCGAGAATTTCCTCATCCAATTTCAAGTCCTAAGAGACTCTCAAAATTCTACGTGGGTGAGAGGCGAGAATTTCTATTTCATGCGGGAAACCCAAAATCAAGTCCTTTGAGACATTATATAGTGTATTTCACATCTAAGCCCTTACGGACTGATCATTTCTAGTTCGTTAGAACAACTCCTTAATTTCATACAGCTACAGCCGGCCAAGTCCAACCACGCCCGGAGACATAAAATTCTCTGTTCGCCAAGAACAATCTTTCCGAGACATATTAAATTTTAACAGAGTCTCCTCAGACTTATTGTCTTATTCAGACAGATCCATTCTCCTGCAGTCTGAACAATTGAGTGTTTCAGATTCTGCAATTGAGTCTTTTCAGACAATTTGAGTCTTTTCAGAAAGTCATCATATAACCATTATTTCAAGATGGCTAATACCAGAGCCCAAAAAAACGAGGCTTCAAATTCTACATGTCCACTGGAAAGGACATGGGACTAACGGGCAGGCTCTGAGAGAATGGGTTCAAGGGTAGTGGACGATGCCAAGGAGGAGAGAGAAGAAGCAGGAGCAGGAGAGAGGAGGAGAGAAAGAATTGCCCAAGAGAAACGAGAGGAGAAAGAATTGCCGAGGAGAGAGAGAGACTTGAAGAGTCGAGAACGGGAGAAGGAATGCCCAAGAGAAAAGAGAGAGGAACGAGAATGGAAGATCGAGAGCGACAGCGCCCGTGAGCTCAGATGTTAGAACGACAGCATGCTACCCTGCCTCATAGGGCGATGAGTGCCTGAATTCCCCAGTTCATTTGTTCATCCTGAATGGGGAGTCCCGAGCCTGATCAATGGCCAGAGCAGGGCCTTCCAGGTACTAATGCTGCGACCTCTCCCTATAAGTTTGCCCTCTTGTTTACTAATATCTCCTGGGCAGTAAAAGGCCCTCGTTGCCTATGAAATTCCCTTTGCGAAGATAGAAATTTGTTTTCCTGGACCTCCCAGTTTACAAATCATATGCAATTACCCCGAGTGGTAGGAGACGTTATATATAGCTAATAGAATATATATATACTTGGTCTATAATGGGTGTACCATTTGGAGCGGGCATTAACAAATAGCTCAATGTATATGTAGCCATATATATATATATGTACTATATATATATTATATATATATACATTTCTGCGCTACGCCCCTCCTGCCCTTGCCACTCTATAGTGGAAAATATAGCCATACTCACTGAGTGTTGCTGAATAATATGTTTATGGGAAACTCACCACCCTCATATATAGGATCATGGTATATATATATATAAATCCCCGTCCCTCCTCAGAGGATCATATTCCCACATAGAATGGGAACTCAGGCAATATATATATATATATGTGCAGATATAGGGCATTCATATATACAGTGCTGGAGCATAAATATAGCTTCTATATAAAACCGCCCAATAATATGCCTGCGCCCTCCATAGGGCGGCGTGGAAAGACTTCAGCCAGACCACTCTATATATATATATAATATATTATATATATTCTCCCGTATATATATATGCCCGAGCAATTATAAATCCAACGCTCCCACCGTCGCCTTGGCCGTCACAATATCCCAAGTCATATAGGCCCTCCCATATATAGCCCGTATATGATATATATATATAGCCACGCCGCGCGCCGATCACGGCATTTGAGGACTCGGGCGTGCATATATCTCCCTCATCGATAGGGACAGGTTCCTATGGGCTATCATAAATAGACAAAAACTCGTCACGATCTATATATATATCAATTTAGATGATACTATATACATATATATATATATCCATATATACCTCACTATATAAATATGCAATCTATATAGTAGCATATATATCCCCGGAGGCTATACGTCATCCTGGGACATAACTTTAGTATACATAAATCATATTTAATCTGGGGTCCCACATTTATATATATCATTTATCAGGCGTGAGTAATATATATATCTCCCTCAGTATACTGGCCCCTGGGTATATAGGACGTATAGTCCCTAATAGTGCCACTATATATACGTATTTTTAGGGATTTTATTTTGTTTTTAAGTTGTCCTTTTTAATTGGCCCTTCTAAATTTTATTTTTTTATTTGTAATCAATCGGATCTCCTTTTTAAATCTAAATTCCTGTAGCCTTCTTGTAATTTGTTATTTATTTTGTTCAGTCTGATCGAAAATGCTCAAGAAACCTATGAAGGGCGGGGACTCTGCCAGTGAGCGCCTTTGTGCCAAATCTTTCGCCGGGATCTCCTCATTGATGATATCCTTCCCCTGGTGGCACCGCTACCAGCGTCGGTATAGATATATATTCCTCTCGATATATATATAGTTTATATATAGGTGCAGCCTCGCAACCCGTGCCTGGGCTAGTCATTGATACCTATATATATATATATATGACTGCCTCCTATCTATATCCAGTCCGTCGCCAACGCAATTACAAGTCAGGATTCTGTCTCTTATATATATATATATATAGCTGCGGCGGATATATATATCGCTAGATATATCCTGTTCAGATGTCGTAATTATATTATTGGCCACTCCTGCCGCCCTCGGTCTCCAGGCCTCCGCTTCCCCGGCCGAGGACGACTGTCCATTAAGAAAGGTTCGAGGCAAGTGCACCACGGGCGTGGGAATTTCCAAGTGGTTCTAAGGCTCTAGGCTCCTGGCACCTGTGCCACCATTTCGTACTCAGAAGATAACATCCTCTAATCCAGAGGATGTCAGGCCCTCCGCTATCTTCCGTTCCTCAGGAACTTCTATCCCATATCATCCTCTATTAATCTTTTCTTAAATTATCACCAGAGGCAATTAAGTATGGGATACCATTCCTAAAATGTATAAATCATTGAGAATAACAGAGTGAGAAGGAGAGAGAAATAAGCGCCCCTACCTTGGCACCAAGAACACGTGATCAGCTCTAAATGCTGTTGTGTCGCGCCCTTCGGGTGCACTTTCTCGAGATGTTTATGGACCATTACGGTATATCATGTTTAAGCCATAAAACAGGGATTATAAATTGAGATAATAATCAGGCCTCACATTTTTCGCTAACCTCTGAGTCAGCCAACATCTAAATGCTTACAACAGCTGATTCTATAGCCCATCTTTCCTTCTCAGGAAGGTGTTTTCGTAGAAGTTCAGGAATTTGGGGGTTGGCTCAAGCTCCGATGTACTTCTTCAACCCAATCAATTATTGCGGGACGTTTTCACACACCCTATCTAGTTCATTTTCCTCAAGTCCTATTATTATTTATTTTTTCCTTTTCTTTTCCTTCTCCTTCCTACTTGAAGGAGGCCTTGTTTGATCTAGACCTTCCAGTAAGGTTAGAAGTGGATGATTAAAATTAGCAAGCTTTTTTAAGGTTGGCGAGAGATAACCGGCAAGGAGACCTTGCTCATGTGTCCTTCAAAGCACCAATCAGTGACGTGTTCCCCATCAACTATCAAAGTTGGTGATTCGTTTTCTATCATTGTAACTTGTTAATTGTATAGTCATCTTTATAATACTAAGGGATACTAATTAAAGAAATAAATTACTGTTTATCATTTATAGCCTCTTTCAAGGCAGACTGATAATCAATACTTAAAATAATAAAACAAAGATAACCATCATTTTAAGCGTCTTGAGACACCTCAGAAAAACCATTTGTTTGCCACAGCCTCATATACTAAAATCTTATAATCATATAACAAAGAACATAAAAAAAAGGAACAATAAAACCTTACAAATGGTGGCAGCAAAAATGCATACTCTTTTGCAACTGTTGAAACAAATGTGCCCTGTTAATGAAATTTGTGCAATTATTTAAGTTAAAAGTAATGTCGCAGTTTACAAAACCTTAAAGCATTTTTCGACGAAGAACAAAAATATCAGAAGAAATAAAAATACTCAGCGAATAGCTATATTGCTTACAACAGAGCGAAGTGTGTGTACATCATCAGTTTAGTGCGTCCGAAGCCAAAAACATTTTGAACTGTTACCGTCCTTTTGAGCAATTACTGTCCGACAGCGATCGATATTTCACAGTGTTTGCGACATTGCATAAAGGTGATTGAAGGAACTCCTTTAGCGCACAGACTTTCAAGATTCCGAGGCAAAACGATCTGTCTGGCTGAGAAAAACAACCTGAGGCATCAGCGAACATACTCAACAACATTTAGCCCCAGCCCACGATATCAACAAGCGACAACACAGACCAAAGGCTCGCTCTCAGACGCGCTGGACGAGATGGTGTTAACATATTTTTTTGCATTTGCTATAAGATTGAAAATTATGAAAACTCTAACCTCTAGTGAATAAAGTATTCTTTTTCCGTAAATACCAGCATTCCCTTCGATGCTGGCTGACCGATGAGTACGCCATTTGCTTGGCATTTCGTTATTTTTTTACTCAGTTGGTGATGATTACGTCAAGCCCCTTATATATAAGATCGCCCTCACTATGTTAATGAATTTTGATGATATGATACCGTCTTCTGCTGGAACCAAATTTATTTTGAGTATCTGGAAAAGGCTTTAATTGTGCTTAGACTCAATAACAGATTTAATTTTTTTGTGTGACAATTTGACAAATTGTTTTAATATTGGTACAATATAAGCCAAAATTTTTGTGAAGTGATGTACTCTGATTCAATTCATTATTTTTTTGTCTATTTTCATTACTGGCGTATTTGAAGCATTCCTGATAACTGATTAGATTCCGTACGTTTTGCCTCAAAATTGAAGAAGTAGCCTACAGTTTCAAGACTAAATTTTTCTGATATTTTTGCAAGAAATACTAACAATAATAATTACAAATAACCAGAATTAATAGTGTTAATTGTTGTTTGGATAACAATAATAATAGTAACAATACTAATAATACTAATAATACTGCTGTTACAATTTTATACAGACGATCAGTGCTCATCATAAAAGCCATACATTTGTTAACAGAGTCATTCAGCCTGTCAAACTAACTGGGTCCTATACTGTAAATCATTGGCTAGCAGATGCAGAATGTATAATTTCAGGGAATAAACCCCATCAGCTAAAATAAATGGACCTTGTTGCTCGTCAGCTCAGAACATGGAGAAAAATAAAACTTTGAATTCCACAAGTTTTCTCAAACTTAATAATTGTAGAATTTAAAGAAATTTGTTTATCACTCATGAACCAGTAAATCAGACCTTGGGCTGCTTAGTATAACTAACTAGATTTCTTAAGTCTATAAAACAATTGCTAATTTGTTACATAAGTGTGGGGATTTTCAAGAAAATCAAGAGAAATTTAGAAGACAGGTATTACTAGAGAGAGCAAAGGATCAGTTTCCGGAATGAGTGGCGAATGAGCTTTAGTCTCTAAAATGTATTAAATTACGTGTCATTTTCAAAATGTTAATATTCATGAAGGAAAGAAAAGAGAGAGAAGAGAGTAGTATTATGGGTTCCCGGAAAAACTGCCTACAAAATTGAAGACAATAGAAGAAATCAAAGGAACGAGATAAATCTACCGTAGGAATTCATTAGTAACAACATGCTCCACAAGAATGAAGGAAAGTCAGAAATAATACTAATTTTAAACTGAATAATAAATAATAATTCCTGACAAAGTATGCGAAATAAGACCAAATTTGTGTGTGTAAATATGTGTGCGTGTTTAAAGGAAAATGGAACCAAAGATCAAAGTTTCTCAACAAACTGAATGGTGGACTTTATAAATTACCTTGAATCATCGTAAATAACACAAACACTTCACTTCAAATGAACTTTTAAGAACGGCTGAACCAAAATCTTTCCTTAGAAAACTGCGGATCCACAAAAATTTCAAATGCAGTGCCACCAAACCTAGAATCTATACATACTGTAGAAAGTAGGACATTTAACAAAAGAATTGCTGGTTTTTAAAACATAGAATATATATAAATAAATAAGTGAATTAAGTAGTAACCGCTCAACATCAAATAAGTCTTCAAATCAATGACAATTTATGTATACACAGAATACCACAAAAGTCCCTTATTAGATGTCATTAAGATGATTAAAATTGAAGTTATTATTTTCCCCATATTTTATATTGCAGAGTAAATTTATGTTATATTTTCATAAATCTTCAACAGAAATAATCAGAAAGGATTTTTTTATCATTAAAATTCAATACAGAATAATTATGTACTGTCCTATGGATTCAGGTAGTACTGTAAGCATAATAATAAACACAATAAACAAATTAATAACACTTTAAGAAACGCTAATTCAGGGTCAAAGCAAGATAATAAAATTTCCTAGTAGCGGGTAAACAGATAAAAGTTTAGACAATGTGAACATTAGACCTTTCGAACCATAAGAAAGTTGAACATTTTTAGTTCTAAACAGGTTCTTTTCCTCTCTTTCTAGGTGTTTGTTCTCATATAAATTCGCTG
The DNA here is from genome assembly GCF_040412425.1 of Macrobrachium rosenbergii. Lineage (NCBI taxonomy): Eukaryota > Metazoa > Arthropoda > Malacostraca > Decapoda > Palaemonidae > Macrobrachium > Macrobrachium rosenbergii. The sequence continues at coordinate 54,750,205 of NC_089791.1, read as the reverse complement.
AAATAGAAATGTTGAATATTTAATACTGAATTGCCTCCCCTCTCCATTTAACCTTACACAGCTTATAATTTCGTATGCTACCTTGGAAGATTTTTTCCCAAATCTGATTTTGTCTCAAGAAACGACACAACTCGTGGAAAGATTTTCTACTAAAGAAAATTACTCTATCATCAAGAGAACTCTCAAATAAAACTGTGGCTTACATACGATAATTGAATATTTTCTACTAAATCCGCCCCCCCCTCTCTCTGTTTGAATGTTACTGATGCTTATTTATTTCCTATGCCGGAAGATTCTTTCCTGTATCATTTCTAAACTCAAAGAACCATAAGAAAGCCGAACATTTTCTACTAAAATCCTCTCTCTCTCTCTGACCGTGTCACCAGGGCTTTTCGCATGAGTGCCTACAAGCTTATACATCTCGAACAATATAAGAACCGGTCACGACCTCTTTTGAATAGCAGTTCGCCGAACCAGGTCACGTAAGGCAGATATGAAGTCGCCAGCGAAAAGTGTCTAAGTCTGAGACTGTTTATTGTCCGGATTATCGAGTAACTCTGGCACGCTACCCACTCTTTTATACGGGTGTTTTATCCTATTTTTGAAAATGGACAACTCTTATCCATACTGATAAAATGTAAAAAACTAAATAAATAGTTCTAAGAATTTGTAAAAATTCTTCTTTGATAAAAAATTGGCTATCTCGAAATTGATCGTCAGAACATTCTAGATAAAACCTAACACTTTAAAAATATTATTTTAAAAAATGTTTGTACAATCCATTACAAAAATAAAGGAAGAAAACAAATAACTCATAAAATTAAAGAAATAAAATAAATAAATAAATAAAAGAAGTAAACAAAAATATATAACAATAAACAAAGATAAATTAAATATATAAATAAAATACAACAAAAATATAGTGAAGGAGATAAAAATAGGTATAACAAAATGTCCTAAGGCACAAAAATTGCATGATTTGTTGGAACAAACCACTTTATAAATAATTACAAAAATAAATAAATAAAACATAGATTGATAAATGATAAAAGAAATAAAGAAAGTTAAATTTAAATTCCTTCTAAAAAATAATTAAATTAAAATAAATAAATAAAAATAAATAAATAAATAAAATATAAATAATAAATAAATAATAATAAATAAATAACAAATAAATAAATAAATAAACAAAAGGGATATAAAAAATAAAAATAAATAAAAATAATAAATAAAAATAAATAATTAAATAAAAATTAAATAAATATGGTTGTATTCTTTAAAAAAAAATAAAATATCTAATAAAAAATAAATAACAATAAGTCAAATAAATAAAAAATAAATAACATCAAAAAAAAAATAAAAATAAATTTGTTAAAAATAAATAAATAAATAATATTAAAAATATAAATAAATCTTAGATGATAAAATAAATTAAATAAAAAAAATAAAAAATAAAAATAAATAAATAAATAAAAAATAAATAAATAAATAAAAAATAAACAATTAAAAATAAATAACTAAACTGCCAAATAAATAAAAAATAAATAAAATAAATAAATAAGTGAATAAAATAAATAAATGCAAAATAAATAAATAAATAAATAAATAAATAAAAATAAATAAAAAAATAAATCAAAAATAAATAAAAAATAAAATAAAAATAAAATAAATAAAAATAAATAAATAATAAAAAACCATTTTTCTAAATAAACAAAAAAAAATAAATAAAAATAAAAAAATAAATAACAAAATAAAAATAAATAAATAAAACCAAAAATAAATAAATCCCTAAATTTGGCAAAATAAACAAATAAAAATAAAAATAAATCAATAAAAATAAAAAATAAATAATTACAAAAATAAACAAAAAATAAATAAATGTTTTTAAGTTAATTTTGAATAAATAAAAATTAAATAAATAAAAATAGAATAAATTCATTTTGGGGTAAATAAATTTAAATAACAAATAAATTTTAGGAAAGTGTTAAAAATGATGTAAATAAAATGAAAATAAATAAATATTTTCCTTTGTTTAAATAAATTTTCCGTCAAATAACAAAAATAAATAAATAAATAAAAATAAATAAAACAAAAAAATAAATAAAATAAATAAAAAATTCCGATAAATGCAGGAAACAAATAATAAAAATAAAAATAAAAATAAAAATAAATAAAAATATATAAATAAATAAATAAATAAATAGTTCCTTAAAAATAAATATTTAATTTAAAGATAAATAAATAAAAATAAAAATAAATAAAAAATAGATAAAAATAAATAAATAAATAAATAAAAAAATAAATGTTTAAATGCAAAATTACTAATTAAAGCCTTCAACAAAAAATTTATAAAAATAAATAAATAAATAAAATAAATAAAAAAATAAAAATAAATAAATAAATAAAATTAACATAAAATAATCATAAAAAATAAATAAATAAATAAATCTGAAACTAAATAAAAAAAAAAATAAATAAAATAAATAAATAAATAAAAATAAATAATAGTTTAAAAAAATAAATAAAGTAAATAAAAAATAAAATAAACAAAATAAATAATAATATAAATAAAAAATAAAAATAAATAAATAAAAATAAAATAAATAAAAATAAATAAATAATAAATAAAAATAAATATTTTTAAAAATAAAAATAAATAACAGATAAAAGTAATTAAATAAGATAAAAATAAATAAATCTAAATAAATAAATAAATAAATAAAAATAAATAAATAACAAAAAATGCAAATAAAAAATAAAAATTTTTAAGAAAATAAATTTTATGAGATGAAAATAATGTAAATCACAGCATATAAAACCAAGTAAAAATAAATAAATAAAAATAAAGAACGAACTTATTATAAACTATATCCTTAGCCTAAAACTTTAGTTAAATAATACAGACAGACTGAAATATCAATCAATGAAGAACGTAAAACTCAGATCACAAAATATAACAATTTAATAAATAGAAATAACAAGGAATTACATTGACATTTACTTGTTAGTACGGAAACAATTCGCAAAGTTAAACCAACACAATTATACGAACCAATGAACGAACACAGACAAACAATCAAACAAACACCTGAATTATATATACCAACGAAAACAAAATAAAAGAAAACTCACTGACTTACATTAACAATAGGAAGATGATTATCCCACAGTACTATACAGAATATGTTGTCGTTAGGTAGCCTGAGATGCAGCTCTGCCTCCTCAAAACATTGCGTCAGCAAAGTAAACTAAATGAACGACAGATATATTTAAATGACGAACAGTAACGAAAAGATAATATAGGCAAGCGATACAAAAAGGTCAAAACAGGAAAACAACCGTTACAAAACCTAGTGGTAAGAAGGAATTACCACTACAAGAATAAATATACAAGTGACATAATTACAGCAGAGAACGGAACACATGCCGGTATACATAATATCACACCTCCCCGTTGAAGAAAATGGCCTATCAGGACATTATAAGGATCTGAAGAGTATTCCAGAGGCTCAGGGTCCCATGTGGGTCGAGACAGGGCATCCGCAATGCAGTTCTTAGTTCCTTTGATGTAGTGGATGGTTAGGTCAAGTTTTGCAGAAACAAAGACCATCTGAAAATACGTTGATTTGTTAACCTCGCTCGTCCGAGAAAGGGGTTAGTGGGTTATGGTCCGTAAAGATGGTGATCAGGATGTTGGATGAGAAATATATTTCAAATTTCTGCAAGGTTAGGGATGATTGCCAGCAGCTCCTTTCTACGGTCGCATAGGAACGTTGGTGTTTTGAGTTTGCAGGAATAGTAGCTAACAGGATGCGGCATCTGTGTGTCACTGCTCTTCTGCATCAAGACAGCACCAATGCACCAGTATCACAGGCGTCAATCTGTATGATAAAAGGTTGAGCAAGATCAGAACAACAAGGACATGATTAGAGCAAAGCATATATTCTTTAGTTGATCAAAAGCTTTGCTGACAATTAGAAGACCATACAAATTTATTTCCAAAATGGTGAGGTCAATCAAGGAGTGGCTACTATACTATAATTTTTACAGAATTTCCTGTAATGGGAGGTCATGCCTAAGAAATCTTAAAAAGACTTTCTCTTATTTCTTGGGATAGGGAACTCAACAATAGCAAGTGATATTTTCATCTTTGGAACAATTCTCCCTTTACTATGATGTGACCTAAATACCTAACCTTCCTTCAAAATGAAGATTTTCCTAGGTGAATAGTAAGTCAAACTTTCCTGAAGACGACCAAACAATGCTTTTAGTCGATGGACGTGCTCATCCAGGTGTCAGATGTCACAACAATATCGTCGATGTACACATATGTACCATCAAGATCCTGAATTACACTATTCACCAAGCGCTGGAAGGTGGCGGGAGCATTGGTTAAACAAATGGAAGCCTCTGTAGTGGAATAATCCAAGGGGTTATGAAGGCAGATGTTGCTTTGCTCTATCTGTAAGTGGAATCCGATAATATCCACGCAATAGATCGATCTGTGATAAATATTTGGCATTACCAATGGCATCTAAAATGTCATCAATCTTAGTAATGGATAGCTATCTTTGATAGTAACATTGTTTATTTGGCGAAAGTCAGTGCATAAATCTACTTTACCGCTTGGTTTTGGAACTAAAAGACATGGTGACGCCCAAGCCGATGTGCTTCTAGCCGCCCAGTCCATTCTTCAGCAAATGATACTTCCTCCCTTCATCCGTTGCTGCTTTTCCAGGCCGGTCCTGTAATAGTGTTGACGAATTGGTCGTGCACCGGCTGTAATTCAATGTCGTGTTCAACATCGCTGCAACGTTGAGGCACATCCCCACATATACTCTTGTATTTGTGGAATAATTCTGCTAGCTGGCTCCTGCTTTCGGGACAGATGCTGTAAATATACTAGAATATTCTGCAATATTTCTGGTTAGCAGAGTCTGTCCAAACAAAATCATTAAGTGATATAGAAATCTGCCTCATGTAATGAGGGTTTTTACTTTGGTTGTGCTGATGCATTATATTTCTTAGAATCTAATACATTAGAGTCTGTGAACAATGCAAAAGCAACTGGAGGACCTATGATATTTCTTGATGAGATTTACATGAACTAATTGGGTTGACTTTCTTCTGTGGAGTACTGATTATATAATTATTATTATTTGACACATTTCTGAATTATATAGGACCCGAAAATTTATGTTGGAGAGAACTAGGAGTAGGGAAATATACAAGTACAAAATCCCCTTCTTTAAACTTACGAACTTTAGTTTTTAAGTAAAATATTCCTTCATCGCATACTGACTACTTGTTAAGTTATTAAATGCAAAATTATGGACTTTCTCAAAATTACATTTCAATTTATCGACATACTCCTACAGTTACGTTATCTAAGGTATCATTGTTCAGCATTTTATCTTTAGTACTTGTGGTGGCCCCTAACTTTATGTCCAAATAACATCTCAAACAGTGACATACCTAGGAGTCATTAGGGACTTCTCTAATTACAAATAATATTAGAAAGTCTAAACTCTCATCCAGTCTGTTCCCAGTCTCCATACAAAATTTTTCATAATGATTTTGGGTCTGATGATGTCTTTCAAAGGCACCTTGTGATTGTGGGTGATATGGTGATGCAAGAGTATGTTTTTAAATTCCTTTAAAGTTTCATTGAAAAGGTCACTTGTGAAATTAGTACGATCGCTCTGTATTTCTTTCAGGAATCCATAAGTGGTGAAAACTTTGGGAGTGTTTCAATATTTCTAGCACAAATGTTACCAGAAGTGCAATAGGGTATCTAGTGGTTGGACAAAGTATAGTCAAAATATATTGATTACCTTTTTTAGTTTTTGGCAATGGGCCTACACAGTCAATTATGACTTTACTGAAAGGTTCGTGTGGTATTACAATTGGTATGAGGGGTGCTTTTGGAATTACTCGTTAGGTTTTCAACTACTTGACAGACATGACACTCTTTAACAAATTCAATTTACATCATGTTTCATACCTGGCCAAAAGAAATCATTAGCTATACGGTTGTAAGTCTTTGACACTCCTAAATGGGAATCTGCTTGATGAGCAACACTCAAAATATTCTTACGTAAAGTTAATGGTACTACAAGTTGTTCTTTATTAGCCCAGGTATCATTAGATGACAGCTTTCTAGGTTTGGTACAGCCTAAACAGGACTCCTTTATCAAAGTAATAGCCAGGTACTTTACCTTCCTTAGTGGAAGCTTGTTTAAGTGCATTAGTTAAAGTCGCATCTGCTCGTTGTAAGTTTATCAAATCAGAATTAGTACAGGGAATGTTTGTCTTTACTATATCTGGGACACCTTCATTCACAGCTTGTTTGGCTTTTGCCCTAGTTACGACACCAACAAAATTCTCAGTCTGGTCACCATGATCTGTCTCTACTTCGGTCTCTACTTCCTCAATGTCATTTTCACCTAAGTCACTAATGAAATTATTTTCTTTAATTACATGTTCAAAGATATCCAAATCATTAGAGTTATTATCCAGTGGCTGATTATACAAAATAAGGTTAGGTAAAGTTAGTTGACCAGCTAAATCATTCCCAAGTAATACTTGAACATCATGTATAGGGAATGGTGTGTTGATAACAGCAATCTTTACTTTACCAGATACATATTCACAGTTTAAATTGAGCTCTGCTAAAGACAAACTGTTAGTGTGACTTAAATCCCTAACTAGTACCTTTTCATCAAGCAAAGAAATTGTAGGCACTGCACTATGTAAAATCATGCTTTGGGTTGACCCAGTATCGCGTAAGATTCTTACTTTAACAGGAGTACCATTGGGAATTGTAACTGTACCATCTGAAATATAATTGGCAAACAAGGCATCACTTTCAGGCGTACTACAATGCATAGTTCCTTTACCTTTTACGCTAAATTTACTGTCTTTATATTTACCAACATCGGGGTAGGACAGCTGAGAGCCAAAAAACTTAGATTTCTTACAGGTTGGGTTTTACATTCATTTATGTCATGACCTTGTTGTTTACAATATGAACAATGTTTAACACCTCTTTCTCACCACTGAACCCCGTTGCTTTGCCTTGCTTTACAAACATCTCAGTACCTTGGTGTGTTTTGTGTATCAAGAAAAAATGGTCAGCTAACATAGCAGATTTCTTTAAAACCTCTTCCTCGCGGTCAGCAATATGCATTCTAATATTTTGTAGCAGTTTCTCATGAATTCTTCAGTCACAATCAGGTTAATGAGTTCCTCAAAATTATTAACATTGGCAGCCTTAAGCCATTTATGAAATAATCTTAGTTTTCATTTGCAAAATTCATACCAAGTTTGAGCATTTGATTTAATGTATTGTCTAAATCTTTGTCTAAGACCCTCGCAGTTACCATGTATGCATCTAAAATAGCTCATTTAACTACTGTATAATTTCTTTCCCCTACCAAATTACTAACCACTATAGCAGCCTTACCTGGACTTTGGATTTAAGTAGCAAACCCATTGATCTATTGGCCATTTCATATTTGTGCAATATCTTCGAAATTACGGAAGGAATCTACATCGGTTTCTGTAAATTCAGGGACTAACTTTTTAAACTCTTAGTCAAGTCAAACTTGAGTGGTTGATTAGATTCTAGGTCATTAGTCTTCTATGTTGTTCTATACTAATCTACTTCTTTCAATTTCCATATTCTGAGTTAGACTAGCTTCATGATCTAATCTAGCTTTCTCCATTTCTAGGTCATACCTTTTCCTTTCTTTATCTATGGCCAACTTTTGTCTTTCTCTCTCATTATCTACCTCTAACTTTTGTCTTCCTGCTTCTAACTTTACTTGTTCTAACTGTATGGCTAACTTAATAAGCTCAACGTCTGAGCTTTCTTTCTTAACACTCAGGAATTTCCTAGCCTCGTTCTTCTACAATTTCCTCCTCTATAATATATTCTAAAATGGCATTTTTTATGTCATCTTTCCTGTCTCTTGAACTAGCAGTTACTTTAAACTTATCTGCCAAAGCCAACAATTCACTCTTTTTAGCATATACTATAGTGTTGAGTTTTCCCTTAGGGTCACTGAAAAATGCGTCTACTAAAAACATTTGCGACTGAAAATCCACAAGAGAACGTAGCAAAGTCAACGAAAGTGTTCCCAATAGCATAAACAATTACAGAATACGTAATATATATCACGTGATGTAATGCTGAACTATTCTTACATTACCAAGTCAGGTAAGAATAAATAGTATAATTACTGTACGAAGAAAAAAAAAAATGAAAATACTTGGATGCTTCGATAAATTAGTAAATATAATTAACGGTACAAAATTGTACGAATGAAGCGATATGAAAAGCAATAATACTTAGATGCTTCGAATAAGCGTAGACGGAAATGTCAGGCCAGTCAAACTCCAAACCTACTCTATTACGGCGCTAAGGTAATATGATGCCATGATGTCATTAAGACGAAGTTTCAAATAATATTTCTCCAAAACTATTTGAAACAAGGCGAACCAATAATAAATGAACTCGGTTCTTTCTACATTAACTTAGATACAACCGCAGCTATAATAGCGATGTCGAAAACATGAATTGGAATGACTTAAATGTCGAGAAATCGCTATAAGATAAATGGAGAAAAGAACCCATGCAACATACTGTAATAGATCTATTCGATAATCACAATGTATACAAATAAAATAAATAAATACATAAAAATAAATAGATGAAAATAAAATAACAATAAAAATAAAAATAAATAAAAATAAATAAATAAAAATAAATAAAAATAAATTATTATAACCAAGCTTCAGCTCAGCCTGTTACAGCTTATAATAAGAAATATTTAAGAAATATCAATCAATGAAGGAACGTGTAAAACTTTAGATCACAAAATATAACAATTTATCAATAGAAATAAAAGGAAATTATGATTGGACATTTACTTTAGTAGAAAACAATTCGCAAGTTAAACCAACACAATTATACGAACCAATGAACGAATTAACAGACAAACAATAAACAAACACCTGAATTAAACATACCAACGAAACAAAAATAAAGAAAACTAATTGACTTACTAACAATAGGGATGATTATCCTACATCGTGTATGCAGAATATGTTGTCGTTAAGGTAGCCTGAGAGCGACTCTGCCCTCAAAACATTAGGCCAAAGTAAACTAAATGGAACGACAAGGATATACTTAATGACGAACAGTAACGAAAAAAGATAAGAGAGGCAAGGACACAAAAGGTCAAAACAGGAAAAACACTGTTATAAACCTAGTGGTAAGAAGGAGTACCACTATAAGAATAAATATATACATGACATAATTACAGAGAACGGAGACATGGGTATACATAATATCACACTATATATATATATATATATATGTATATATATATATATATATATATATATATATATATATATATATATATATATATATATATATATATGAAGCTACAAATATCATTTAATATCCAATTCACGCTGCTTCAGGAATATCTCCGATGGGGATTTTTTTCATCGAAGGAGAATTTATAAGTGATAAATGGATCGGTACTGCCGGCTCTCGATCCCTCGACACAATTACCTCCCAACGACTCCAGTCGACAGAGGTATAAGTTAATGCCGAATCTGCTGTATGTATATATATATATATATATATATATATATATATATATATATATATATATATATATATATATATATGAATTTTATCACACCGTGATTTATATACAATCATGAAGCTACAAATGTCGCAATATCAAATTCACGCTACCTCAGGAATATCTCCGATGGAGAATTATCACCGAAGGGGAATTTATAA